>NC_044390.1:63947252-64247252 GCF_006542625.1 Nomascus leucogenys | reverse complement strand
ATCCATTGCGTGGACCAAGTAGCACATATCTGCGGAGTGCTGAAAGCATTTCATATCACAAGGCAGCACGGATCACTTAACAATGACACAGGCCCACAAATTCTTCAAACTCCAAGGCCAGATGTGCTTTGAAATTCAACTTTTATTTTAAAAAGGTGATATGGCATATATATGGCATATTTCATTAAAGTCCCAGTGCAGGGCCGGCCGCAGCGGCTCACGCCTGTAATCCCAGCACTTTGGGAGGCCAAGGCAGGCGGATCGCGAGGTCAGGAGATCGAGATCATCCTGGCTAACACAGTGAAACCCCGTCTCTACTAAAAATACAACAACAAAATTAGCCAGGCGTGGTGGTGGGTGCCTGCAGTCCCAGTTACTCGGGAGGCTGAGGTGAGAGAATGGTGTAAACCCGAGAGGTGGAGCTTGCAGTGAGCCGAGATCACGCCACTGCACTCCAGTCTGGGTGACAGAGCGAGACTCCGTCTCAAAAACAAAAACAAAAACAAAACAAAACAAAGTCCCAGCGCAGTGTGGATCAGGTTGCATTTCATAATTGAACACTTTACCATTTCTAGAGAAAGGTATCATCATTCATTCTAGGTAGAATAATTTAAAGTTATATTTAAAAAAATACCCTGTAGTAGTTCAGGTAAGGCACAGACACTAAATTTATGAAAAAAATATTTGTTCTTCTGAGTTTTCCAGATTTTTGAGACTACAAATATGGGAATATAGTAGACCTACAATAAATGCTAATTCTACTGAACAATGAGTTTTTCTACATGTCAGAGGTTAAGCCTCAACCTATGAGTATAACTCGGTTGACAGATATTTGGCCCATAATGTTTGTTGGCAGACAGCATGTTTTGAAAGAAAATTCAAGCATGGCTCACTAGTCTCAAACTTGAAAATTGGGAAATTGCACCTAAAAATTATGTTTCCAACTTCTGAAACATCCTAGGATTTGGCAACATTGGGTCTACATCCCACGAAGTTAGTTCACTGGAGCCCATTTAAAACTCCCCGACCAGTGCTAGGCAAGTGGGGGATGCTTATAATCCCAGCACTTTGGGAGGGTGAAAGGGGTTCCAGACCAGCCTGGGCAACGTAACAAGACCTTGTTTCTAAAAAAAAAAAAAAAAAAAAAAATTAAAAATAAGCAAGTTGTGGCGGCGCGTGCCAGTAGTCCCAACTACTTGGGAGGCTGAGGTAGGAGGATCGTTTGGGAGGCTGAAGTAGGAGGATCGCTTGAGCCCAGGAGTTCAAGGCTGCAGTGAGCTATTATTGTGTCACTGTACTCCAACCTGGACGACAGAGAGGCACGTGCTCCCCAAGGCCCCGCAGCCTCACCTGGAGCAGTTCTCTTCTTTCCTGTATGTTATCTGCCTGGCCCTCACAGACAGCTGAGCTTGAGATCCCTGTCTGCAGTTACCAAATCACATTCTGCCCACATCTCATATACTCTCAGCTCTGGGAGGAAAGAAACGAGGGCCCAGAGGTGGAGCCCAAGGTCATGCAGCCCAGAGTGACTTAAGCCAAACAATTATCGGGCTGAAAGACCTTGAGCGTTTTTCAAAATCGCCCAGACCTTGAGCGGTTTTCATAACAGACTGTGAAAGACGTTTCACACCTTCACCCTGACAACCGCCGCCCAAGGCGACGCACCCTTTGCCGAAGTCGCCCCCACTTGCATTCCGTCACCTCTCAGGAAGGACCGAGCCCGTAAGTCCCTCAGCCCCAGCGTCTCCGTACCTCGGGATTGCAGTCGGCCGGACGCAACCCCAACCTCGAGGGACCGGGAGATTCAACTCCCCGTACACGCGCCTCCTCGCAGCGACTTCCTGTGCGCGAGAAGCTTCTCTGAGCGGCTACACCCAGGATCCTCCGCGCCAGCTCCAGGACTCTATTTCCCAGAGGGCTGTGCGGGCGACTTCGTTCGCCTTCCCATCTCCTCCCGCTTTTTCAGCTTTAGCACTCAGAGTAGAGTAGAAACAGAATCAGGACCAGGCGGCATCAGGGTTTGTAGTCCAGATTTTTACCTTGTTAAAGAATCATCTAATTAGCTTCTTGCCTTTACTAGAAGACTAGGAGTCTTCCCTTTTTCCGAAGATCAAGCGGTAGGTTGCCATGGAAACGCGTTGAGACGGGCTTTCTGAGAAAACGCGCGGAAATAAGGGGCGGAGTTGAGGAGGGAGAAGTGGTAATATGACCTGATTGGTGAAGAGATGCCTCACAGTGCATTCCGATTGGTTTCACACTGACACATGCGCAGTAGAATCAGAAGGCGTTCCAAAGAGGCTAGAAGGGAGGGGAGGGGGATGAGCGATGAGGGAATAATCCCCATTGCGTCTGGAATCAGAGGGCGGGCCTGCCGCGGAGGTATCTGGGAAACGGAGTTCCCAGTAGGCGAAGCCCCGGGGCCGTCGGGAAGTCAGCGGCGCTTGCGCGGGCGCCTCAGACTCAGGATGCGCGCGCAGCGCAACTGAGAAGGTGAGTCCAGGTAACTGCGGAGGATCCGAAGGTCAGGCTGCAGAAGCCCAGAATCCCACCCCAGTCCCCAAGTACAGAGGTGAGGGGAAGCGAGGCGGAACGAGGGGACGTCCCCCGACCCCCTAGCCGCAGCTCGGCCGGGGTGTCCGTGACGTCAGCACGACCCCTTTTGGGAGGCGGAGGCCCCTGCGGTCGGGGTTTGGAATGAGAGCGGCTCCGGGTCGCGGGGTTCACTGGCCTCCTCTTGAGCTTCCCAAGCCACCTTGGGTTCCGTGTTGGGCATGGCTAAGGCGGAGATGGGCGGAACTTGTGGGAAGTTTGACAGCTCCTCCTCTGTGAAACTTGGCGTCTAAGTCATCCCGTGGTTTCGATGGAGGTGCGGCGGAAGGGAGGCTCTGTCGCCTAGGCAATCGGCCCACCTGCGCTGGGGCGGGGTCTGACTTTTAGCTTTTTTGCTGTGCTGTTTCCTGAACTTTCTAGGGGGAACCCTATACAGTAGTTGACACATAGCAGCTGTTCCGTAAACATTTGTTGAATAAGTCAAATAAATTAAGATAAAGACTGGCCTGAGGGTTGGAGTCTTAGGGTTTCAAGTCCTGACCTGGCCATTGCATAGGTGACTTCAGCACGTCCACTTTTATTGAGCGTTTACTATATGGAAGGCTCCGTGCAACCGATATTACACTACTATAACCTGGACTTGAACGGTGCTAGTCTAATAGGCACTGTTCAAGCCCAGGTTATTATAGCAGTGTCTAAAACAAAAATCCTGCCCAGCTAATTCACATTCTCAGGGTGGTTGGGGATGCCAGACACTAAAAAAGAAATGTTAAAGAGTATTTACAGGTCTACAATCCCTTATCTATAACTTTAAAATCCAAAACGTTGTAAAAACTGAAAGGTCTTTTTCTCTGTTTTGCAACTTACTTGGTAGGCCAACCTCACCTGGCTTTGAACTTGTTTGCTCGCAATACCCACTCTGAACTGATGTGTGACTATTTAGAATTTTTTAAGATTTTGTTGTGCAAATCATATACTTGCTTATGGAGAGTTGCCCCTGGATCTCGCCGGTGTTGTAATATGTAATAAGTTCTAAAATCCAAAAAATTTGGCTGGGCACAGTGGCTCCAGCCTGTGGTCCCAGCACTTTAGGAGACCGAGGCAGGCGGATCACCTGGGGTCAGGAGTTCAAGACCAGCCTGGCCAACATGGTGAAACCCCGTCTCTACTAAAAATAAAAAAATTAGCTGGGCATGGTGGCATGCGCCTGTAATCCCAGCTACTTGGGAGGCTGAGGCAGGGAGAATCGCTTGAACCCAGGAAGCGGAGGTTGCAAGTGAGCTGAGATCGTGCCACTGCACTCCAACCTGGGTAACGTAGCAAAACTCTGTCCCAAAGGGAAAAAATTTTTTTTTTTTTTTTTTTGCCCACCATCGTGCAATACATGGCAAAAGCAAGATCCAAACCCAGGCAGATTATGTCCCAAGTTTATCCTCTTAACCCCTGTACTGATCTGCTTCTAAGTGGCAGGTCTTTTTTAAGGACCATCCAGCTAGATAATTCCGGCCCTGAGCTTTGAGTCTCTGGCTGGATGTCTAGACTTGTGTGAGCGATGAATGTGTGCTGACACAGCTGGGGACACCCCCCCACCCGCCTTCTTGGCACGTTTTCTTTTGCAAAGGAGACAATGATTTATTCACTCAGCAAACGTAGACCCAGCGTTTGCTCTGTGCCAGGCCTGTTTGAGGCTCTGGGCATACTGTGGCAAACAAGGCAGGGAAAAGTCCCCGCCATCATGAAGCTTACATTCTAGTAAGTCAGAGTATGTCAGGTAGTGACAAGCACTGTAAAGAAAAATAAAGCAAGGTAAGGAGGATAAAACATGCTATTAGTAAAATGGTGTCCAGGGCCAGGCACAGTGGCTCCCAGGACTTTGGGAGTCTGAGGGGTATCACCTGAGGTCAGGAGTTCAAGACCAGCCTGGCCAACATGGTGAAACCCCATCTCTACTAAAAATATAAAATTAGCCAGGTGTGGTGACACGCACCTGTAATCCCAGCTACATGGGAGGCTGAGGCAGGAGAATCACTTGAACTCGGGAGGCAGAGGTTGCAGTAAGCCGAGATTGTGCCATTGCACTCCAGCCTGGGTGAAAAGAGCGAAACTCCATCTCAAAAAAAAGAAAAGAAAAAACACAGTAAAATTGTGTCCAAGAAGGTCTCTGAGAAGGTGACATTTGAACATTTGAACTGAGAGCTAAAGAATGTGATGAGGAAGTGAACTGTGTGCACTCTTGGGGGGACAGCGTTCCAGGCAGATGGGAGAGCAGGTGCAAAGGGCTTGGGGAAGAAACGTCCTTGTCACGATTGGGGAAAAGCACCGAAGCCGGCGTGGCTGACTCAGCGTGAGCAAAGGGAGATGGTGGGAGAGGTCAGAGAGGGAACAGGGAAGTGGCAGATCATACAGGGGCTCCTGGGTCATGGTAGGAATTTTGGCATTTATTCTGTCTAAAATGAAATCCACCATACAGTTTTGAGTAGAGGAGGGACAGGGTCTGACTTACATTTTATTTATTTATTTATAGGACTGAGTCTCGCTCTGTCACCCAGGCTGGAGTGCAGCAGTGCAATCTTGGCTCATTGCAACCTCTGCCTCCCAGGTTCAAGTGACTCTTGTGCCTCAGCCTCCCAAGTAGCTGGGATTACAGGCGCCCACCACCACGCCCGGCTGATTTTTTTTTTTTTTTTTTGTACTTTTTTAGTAGAGACGGGGTTTCACTATGTTGTCCAGGCTGGTCTGGAACTCTTGACCTCACATGATCCGCCCACCTCGGCCTCCCAAAGTGCTGGGATCACAGGCGTGAGCCACTGTGTCCGACCCACCATGTGGGCCAGGGCAGGGACAGGGACAGGGTCTGACTTAGATTTTAAACGGATCCCTCTAGCTACTGGGTTGAAAATAGATTGTAGGGACAAGCGTAGAAACCAAAAGTCTAGTTAGGAGGCTGCTGCAGTAGCACAAGGGAGAGATGGTGGCCTAGACCAGGCTGGTGACGGTGTCAGAACCGGGGGTGGCACATGGTTAAAAGACTCTCTTGCCCTGGTTCCACACCCAACATCAGCTTCCAGATTTAAATCTACAAGAATGTTCTGACCTGCTGCCCTGAGAACCCAGTCCGGTTTTGCATTTTCGTTGTATAAATCGGCACCAGGTGAAGAACATGGGCTTTTGGGTTCTGGATTTCAGCTGCGTCCCCACTGTTTTCTAGGTGAGTGGAGTCAGGTCTGAGGGAAGGAGAATTGTCACCCTTTGAGCATCATTTTGTAGGTTTCAAAGATGGGATGATCATCCCTACCTTACAGAGTGGAGGGAAAGATTAAACAAAATCATGTGTCTGGCTTGCCGCTTAAGAGCTGTGTGGCCCTGGGCAGATCATTTTCTCTCTGAGCCTCTGCTTCTCATCTCCCCAAAGGGGAAATCATTCTTACCTTGAAAAGGGTGATTGGGAAGGTTCTGTAGATAATACCTGCCGAGAACTTAGTACAGTGGTCTGCACATACTGAACTGTCATGAAATGAAAACCGTCTTGAGTGACTGACTTGACCTCTCTGTGCAGCAGGAACTCCCTGTTCAGGTTACTATGTCTAGAGAACAAATTGTCCCATAATTCACTGGTGTAGAACAGCCATTTCTTGTGCCCATGGATCTTATGGGCCAGGAATTCAGAGTGAGCACAGTAGGGTGGCCTGTTTCTGCTCCCCAGTGCCTGTGCCTTAGCAGGAAGACTTGAAGGCTGGGGTTTAAGTGGTCTGAGGACTTGCCCACTCACCCGGCAGCTGATGCTGGCTGTTGGCCAGGGGCCTCAGCTCCTCTCCACCTGAGCCCCTCCATCTGGTTTCTCTGCCTGGGCTACTTTAGGCTGCCTCATGCCGTGGAAACTGGCTTCCATGGGTGAGCATCCTGAGTGAGCCAGCCAGGTGCAAGTTGTTTTTTATGACCCAGCCTGGGAAGTCTCATGGCCTTACTGCTGCCGGTCCTCTTGGTAGGAGCAGTCACAGCTCTGCCCAGATCCAAAGCGGGAGGAACAGAGACCCTGACTCCTGGGAGGAGGGGTTACGAGGTTCCAAAGAGCACCCAGGACCAGAAATATTCACGTGACCTGCTTTGGAAAATACAAATGCCACACTCTCCAATGAAGTGGTGATAATTCTGGAACCTGCGTCCTGGGCTGTTGTATAAACTAAACAGGATAATGCATAGAAAGCTGTCTGCCTGGAGGACTCCTTCCCAGATATTGATGGCTCGCTCCCTGGTTTCTTCTGGGTCTCTGCTCAGATGCCTCCCTCTGGGCGAGGCCTTCCTTGGCCACCGTGTGTGAATAGTGACCCACCAACCTCTGTGGCATCCTGTTTTCTTCTGTAGTACTTTATTGTCCTCCATAGAACTTTCTCCATGTGACCTGTTCAGCAGTTCCTTGCTCATTTGTTTGTTAGTTTCTCTTCCCCCACCAGAACGTGAGCATCCTGAAGGCAGGGGCTGTGTTGTTTCCTTTGCTGCTGTTTCCCCTGTGGCTGGCATAAACAGGAAACTCGGTGAATAATTATAGAGTGAATGAATGAATGAATGGATTTGGCACATGCTGGTGACATGGCCCGTGCTCAGTAAACATTAGCCATTATCTTTCATTTCTATGTGAAAGCATGAGTCAGCCTCTCCACTTTTGTTCACTTACAGGTTGCTGTCAAGATGGAGTTTCCAGCCCAGTAAATCCAAGGGCCAGACCATGACCTCATAAAGGTATTATCCCTTGGGCACAGCCTCTCAAGGCCTTTTTCCTTTTTCCCACCAGCAGCTGGCTCCTGCTTGTCTCCTCTGGGTTGCTGCCAGCCGGCTTTACTCCCAGAAGGAACGTTGTCGTGGGTATGGCAGGGCTCACCTGGTTAGGCACTTGCTGCATCCTGGAGGCATCTTTATTGGAGGGCAGCCAGCATCTAGGAAAATTCTACTTAACGTGAAGCCATGTAAAACCATCACAGATTTCTGCCAGGTGTGGAGGCTCATGCCTATAATTCCAGCATTTTGGGAGGCTGAGGCAGATGGATCACTTGAGGTCAGGAGTTCGAGACCAGCCTGGCCAACATGGTGAAACCCTATCTCTACTAAAAATATAAAAATTAGCTAGGTGTGGTGGTGCCTACCTGTGGTCCCAGCTACTCAGGATGCTGAGGTAGGAGAATTGCTTGAACCTGGGAGGCAGAGGTTGAAGCGAGCTGAGATCGCACCACTGCACTCCAGCCTGGGCAATAAGAGCAAAACTCCATCTCAAAAAAAAAAAAAAAAATTAGCTGGGTGTAGTAGTGCATACCTGTAGTGCATACCCAGCTACATGGGACACTGACAGGAAAATCGCTTGAACCTAGGAGACAGAGGTTGCAGTGAGCCAAGATCTTGCCACTGCACTTCAGCCTGGGTGACAGGGTGAAACTCTGTTTCAAAATAGATAAATAAAACTATCACAGATTTCTAAACAACCCCTTTGTTCACATGAGAAATCTAGACTGGGCATGGTGGCCACACCTGTAATCCCAGCGCTTTGGGAGGCCAAGGCAAGAAGATTGCTTGAGCTCAGGAGTTCGAGACCAGGGCAACATAGCAAGACCCCGTCTCTACAAAAAGTAAAAAAAAAAAAATAAAAAAGCCAGGCATGGTGGTACATGCCTGTAGTCCCAGATACTTGGGAGACTGAGGTGAGAGGATGGCTTGAGCCCAAGAGCTTGAGGCTGCAGTGAGCCATGATCATGCCATTGCACTCCAGCCTGAGTGACAGGGTGGGACCCTGTTGCTAAAAAATAAAAAAGAAGTATAGAGTCTGGCTAGGCTAGGCTTCAGTAGCAAGCAACTTCTAAATCTTAGTGGTTTAACACAATCGCACATTATTTCTCACTAATACAACTCTCCAAGCATCAGCCTCTATGCAGTTTAAAAATATATATATTTTTTTAATTAGCCAGGCATGGTGGCTCACGCCTGTAATCCCAGCTATTCAGGAGACTGAGGTAGGAGAATCGCTTGAACCCAAGAGGCGGAGGTTGCAGTGAGCCGAGCTTGCGTGACTGCACCCCAGCCTGGGTGACAGAGCGGGACTCCATCTCAAAAAAAAAAAAATTTTTTTTAATTTTTAATTTACCTGGGTACATAGTAGGTGTATATATTTATTGGGTAAATCTAGGCAGTTTGGTCTTGTGACGCCAGTGTCAACACCCAGGTTTGCCTGGCGGAGAGGGAAGAGGCAGTGAGACCTCTAGCTTAACAAAAATGCTCACCAGTATTTATGCCTTTGAGAAGAGAGAGATGTTCTTTTACATATTATTAGCAGGACAACAAATCACTAAGTTAGACAACCAGTCAAAATGACTGGCTTTCTAGAGAGTAAAAGATACTTGACCGACAGCCTTTGCAGTCCAGATGTCTTACATGACTCCTTTGTTTGAAAAAACAGAAGAGCAGATTTATGCCATAAAGTGTTTCTGCTCTTCAGCAGCCTAAGGAAGAGGAATCCAGGACCCCTTCTCTCCTCATGTGGCTGACATTTCTTTCACCAGCTAATGGGATGGCCTGTGGTTGACAAGCTCTAGAATTTCAAAAGTCAGTACCTAGAGGAAATAGACAGGCCTGAGGAGCTCAGAACTTCCTATCAAAGAAGAAAGGGAAGAATAGAAATATTAATGACTGGAATATAGTAACTTGGGTACAAGGCATGATATGGTCACAGCAAGCACTAACATAAAAGGCTTTCTATGGGCCAGGCCCTGTTCTCAGCACCTCATATAAATGTATTCATTCAGACCTCATCGACCATTCTATAAGATAGGAGCTGGGAGAAGCCCCATTTTACAGTGGGGTGGACTGTGACACAGAGAGGTTAAGTAGCTTGTCCAGCATGTAGCACATCTGGGATTGAAATCTGGCAGCTTGGGGCCAAACCTGTGATTTTAAGGACTCCACTGTTTGCATTTGCAACAGAAGCCAGCCTTTGCAGTGAATAAAAAAAAAGGGTTTGATCAGAATGGTCTCTTGCAGCCAGGATAGTAGCTCATGCCTGTAATCCCAGCACTTTGGGAGGCTGAGGCCGGAGGATTGCTGGAGGCCAGGAGTTCCAGACCAGTCTGGGCAACATAGTGAGACCCCGTCTCTACAAAAAAAACTTTAAAAATTAGTCAATTGTGGTGGCACACACCTATAGTTCCAGCTACCTGGGAAGAGTGCTTGAGCCCAGGAGTTTGAGGCTGCAGTAAGCCATGATTATGCCACTGCATTCCTCCCTGGTGACAGAGTGAGACCCTATCTCTAAAATAATTTAAAAATGAATATTCTCTTTCAAGGTGAAATTAAATCACAAGCACATGTTTATATTAACTTCTATTTCAATAGTTTCACTTTTTTTTTTTTTTTTTGAGGCAGAGTTTCACTCTCGTTACACAGGCTGGAGTGCGATGGCGAGATCTCGGCTCACCGCAACCTCCGCCTCCCGGGTTCAAGTGATTCTCCTGCCTCAGCCTCCCAAGTAGCTAGGATTACAGGCATGTACCACCACGCCTGGCTGATTTTGTATTTTTAGTAGAGACAGGGTTTCTCCTTGTTGGTCAGGCTGGTCTTGGACTCCTGACCTCAGGTGATCCGTCCACCTCGACCTTCCAAAGTGCTGGGATTACAAGCATGAGCCACCGTACCCGGCCAATAGTTTCACTTTTAATTGCTAATGTACACTAAGCCTGAGACTATAAGAACAAATAAATGGCCCTTTTTTGTTGCTGCTGTTTGTTTTGTTTGGTTGAGACGGAGTTTTCACTCTTGTTGTCCAGGCTGGAGTGCAATGGCATGATCTTGGTTCACTGCAACCTCCACCTCCCAGGTTCAAGTGACTTTCCTGCCTCAGCCTCCTGAGTAGCTGGGATTACAGGTGCACGCCACCACACCTAGCTGGGATTACAGGTGCACGCCACCACACCTGGCTAATTTTTTTTGTATTTTTAGTACAGACAGAGTTTCACCATGTTGGACAGACTGGTCTCAAACTCCCGACCTCAGGTGATCTGCCTGTGATGGCCTCCCAAAGTGCTGGGATTACAGGCTTGAGCCACTGCGCCCGGCCTATTGCTGCTCTTTGTTAGATGCTCATTACAAATAGCACTGCCATAATGAAGGGCAATACAAACTGCCTATTGTACTTCATCCTTGTTAATTTCCCTTCTTCACTTAACTGGCTTAAAACTCTTCTATATCCTCATTTGTTATAGGCTCAGTATGTAATTTGGACTTTTAAAAAGTATCAGGAATTAGCTCAGAGAGATGCAAAGCATAGAGGGTGATTTAGTGAACACTCATCATTCTACTAAATCAGTCAGGATAGAATAGGCTGTGCTGCCGTGACAAATAAACCCTGAAACCTTGGTGGCTCAATACAGCAGAAGTGTATTTGTTGATCATGAGGTTCCAGTGTGGACCAGGCAGCCCTCCTTCATCTTGTTGCTATGTCAGTTGGGAGCCATGGCCTCCAGGGCCATCCCTGCAGGTGGAGGGGAAGGCAGAGGAGGTATTCTGACTCCTAACTGCCTCGGCCATGAGATGACTCTACTCACACCCCGTTGGCCAGAATTAGTCATGTGGCCTCTACCTTGTTGCAAGGGAACCTGGGAAGTATAGGGGAGCATATCGATACTTGGAGAACATTGACTGTCACTCCCATTCCAATTGCATGTTTTAAGAAGTGAACATCACAAACATAGTTGAAGACCCTGGTTGTGCCTCCTGCCACTCACCCTGTGATTAAGAGCAGTTCTCCAACAATACTTCCACTGACCTTCAGCTGGCCCGTTTCACTTCGTGTTTGTTCATTCTGTTTTGTAGCATGATCTCCTTCTGTCCAGACTGTGGCAAAAGTATCCAAGCGGCATTCAAATTCTGCCCCTACTGTGGAAATTCTTTGCCTATAGAGGAGCATGTAGGGTCCCAGACCTTAGTCAATCCACATGTGTCATCCTTCCAAGGTAAGAACCAGAGCATTGAGCCTATTTCTGCAGTGGGGATGAGGTGCATGCACATGTGTGTCTGCGGAGGGAGGATGCCTTTGCAGCCTGTCTGACCCTGTCCTGACACTGGAGAAGCCCAGGTCTCAGGACTGGACCCCTCTGTCTACCCTCAGTCCCTTGGCCTCTTACTGGCCTCATGGCTTTGAACACTGTCTCCATGTTAACAACTCCTTCATTTCTATCTCCAGCCAGCCTGGACTCCCCTGCTTGGAGGAGATATATGTGCAGCCTGCCATCTTGGCACCTGCAGGTTGAGTATCCCTTATCCGAAATGATGAGGACCAGAAGTGTTCTGATTTTGGATTTTTTCAGATTTTGGAATATTTGCATTATACTTACTGGTTGAGCATCCTGATTGAAAAATCTGAAATCTGGCTGGGCACAGTGGCTCATGCCTGTAACCCTAGCACTTTGGGAGGCTGAGGCAGGCAGAGCACTTGAGGTCAGGAGTTCAAGACCAGCCTGGCCAACATCCTGAAATCCCATGTCTACTAAAAATACAAAAATTAGCTGGGCATAGTGGCACATGCCTGTAATCCCACCTACTTGGGAGTCTGAGGCAGGAGAATTGCTTGAACCCAGGAGGCGGAGGTCGCAGTGAGCTGAGATTGCGCCACTGCACTGCAGCCTGGGCAACAGAGTAAGACTCGATGTCAAAAAAAAAAAAAAATCTGAAATTCACAGTAGTCCAGTGAAATTTCCCTTGAGCATCCTGTTGGCACTCAAAGTTTCAGATTTTGGAGCATTTTGCATTTCAGATTTCTGGATTTGGGATGCTCAGCCTGTGTTGGATGTCCTGGTCACATCTCAGTCTGAACATGCCTTCACCTGAGCTCCTGGTGTTCCTGCCGCCTGCGCTGCCATAGACTTCCCCATTGCCATGAATAGCACTCCATTCATCCAGTTTCCCAGGCTGGACCCTGGGTATCATCCTTGAGTTCTCTTTGTCTCGCAACCTGTGACACACCCACCCCTTCAGCAAATCTTGTTGGCTCCCTCTTTACAATCAGTGCAGTATCAGCCCACTTCCTTCTCCGCACCTCCCACATCCCTGGTCCTCACCTCTCTTATGCAGAAGCCTTCTTGCCCTCTGCTCCCCTCTCTTGTCCCTGCAGTTGTCTTCACGCAGCCGCCAGAGAGATCCTGTGAATACAGTCAGAGCCCATCATTCCTCTGCTGATACTTTCCCACATGAGGCGACGGGACCAGGTCCCCATTTCCCCTCAGACCCCACCTCCCGACCCTCCTGCTGTTGCCTCTGCTCTTCCAGCCACACTGGCCTCCTGGCTGCCCCTCCACACCTCAGCACGACTGGGCCTCAGCCTGTGCGCTTGCCGCTCGCTCCTGGACGCCTCTTCCCTTATGGGCCTGCGTGCCCCACTCTTTCACTGCCTTCAGGTTTTGTTTTTTGTTGTTTTTGTTTTTGAGACTGAGTCTTGCTCTGTCGCCCAGGCTGGGGTGCAGTGGCGTGATCTTGGCAACATCTCGGCTCACTGCAACCTCCGTCTCCCAGGTTCAAGCAATTATCCTGCCTCAGCCTCCCAAGTAGCTGGGATTATAGGTGCCTGGCACCACGCCCAGTTAATTTTTGTATTTTTAGTAGAGACAGGGTTTCACCATGTTGGCCGGCTGGTCTCAAATTCCTGACCTCAAATGATCCACCCGCCTCGGCCTCCCAAAGTGCTGAGATTACAGACATGAGCCACCATGGCCAGCCTTGTTTTTTTTTAAATGGAGTCTTACTCTGTCACCCAGGCTGGAGTGCAGTGGCCACAATCTCAGCTCACTGCAACCTCCGCCTCCTGAGTTCAAGTGATTCTTGTGCCTCAGTCTCCCGAGTAGTTGGGATTACAAGTATGTACCACCACGCCCAGCTGATTTTTATATTTTCAGTAGAGATGGGGTTTCACCACGTTGGCCAGGCTGGTCTTGAACTCCTGGCCTCAAGTAATCTACCTGCCTCAGCCCCCCAAAGTGTTGGGATTACAGTCATGAGCCACTGCGCCCAGCCATGCCTTCAGGTATTTATTCAATTGTTACTTTCTCAGAGACACTTTCCCTGCCACTACTAATTAAAGTTGCATCTTCCCTCTATGCAATGATCCTGTCCCCCTTCCTTGCTGTGTATTTCTTTTTGGTACTTGTCTCAACCCTATTAAATACATTATTTTGCTTATATTGCTTCTTCTGTAAGCTCCACAAGGACAGAAACTTTTTGTGTTTCTGTAACCTGTGTTGATTGTGGTTTTGTAACCTGCTGTTTGCACAGCACCTGGGTCTGTGCCTGGCATGGTATTGGGTGCTGAGAAATCTTACTGACTGGTTGAATGAATTAATTAAATAGCAGTAGTAGGTCTTGCTCACTGGAAGGCCCAAGCCCAGATACTATATTGGTAAATCAGAGAAGGTTTATCCATCGGACAGTTGTGCAGAAGGCAGTCAGCTTACATGGCGGGGAGTTGAGTGACATTCATTTTATCATTTGGGAGTGTGTTTAGCTGCAGATAACAGAAAACGCTATGACAAGGGTTTAAACAAATGATTAGGTTTATTTTTCTTTTCTTTCACTGGTAAGTATGTAGAGCAATATTTTTCTTACTAAAAAAAAGGGGACAGTGAGTATTGGGATGGTGTCCCCATGATGACCTAAGGCACCCAGGCTCCTCTGTCTTTGCACTGAGCCATCCTTAGCATATGGCTTTTGTTCCCATGCCTACTGCCTTGAGGTCTCAAGTTGACTTCATCTCCACAGTTCCAGGCAAATGTGAACAGCGTTTGCCTTGGCCCAACTTGAGAGTCAGAGTGTTTTGTTTGTTTTGTTTTGTTTTTGAGACGGAGTCTCGCTCTGTCGCCCAGGTTGGAGTGCAGTGGCGCCATCTCGGCTCACTGCAAGCTCCACCTCCCAGGTTCTCTCCATTCTGCTGCCTCAGCCTCCCGAGTAGCTGGGACTACAGGCACCCACCACCACGCCCGGCTATTTTTTTTGTATTTTTAGTAGAGACGGGGTTTCACCGTGTTAGCCAGGGTGGTCTTGATCTTCTGACCTCGTGATCTGCCCGCCTCGGCCTCCCAAAGTGCTGGGATTATAGGCGTGAGCCACCACTCCCGGTCTTTGTTTTTTTGAGACGGAGTCTCGCTCTGTCGCCCAGGCTGGAGTGCAGTGGCGCCATCTCGGCTCACTGCAACCTCTGCCTCCTAGGTTCAAGGAATTCTCCTGCCTCAGCCTCCCTAGTAGCTGGTATTACAGCCGCACACCACCACACCTGGCTAATTTTTGTATTTTTATTAGAGACTGGCTTTCCCCATGTTGGCCAGGCTGGTCTTAAACTCCTGGCCTCCCAAAGTGTTGGGATTATAGGCATGAGCCACCGCGCCAGGCCAGAGTCAGTTCTTAACCCAACCCCTGCTTTTCCTAATGCTAACCTAGAGCCCAGTTCATTATTCACTCCCTCAGTCATCAGATGGCAAATATGTATGGGTAACCTACCATGTGCTGAGGTGCTGTATTTGTCCCGAGGATTATAGTAAGAAATGAGACAGCCCTGGTTTCTGGTCTCTCAGAGTTTTTACAGCTCAGTAAGGCAACAGACATTGAATAAATGATTATCAGCAGGTTGCACGATAACAGAGGGGAACTGAATGGACCCTGGAACACATATAAGGGAACATGTTTTTTGGGGAATCAGGGAAAACCTCCCTAAGTGGGTAAAGTTTGAGCTGAGCTAGGGATGAAGAAGAATGGGCCGGGCACAGTGGCTCACGCCTGTATTCCCAGCACTTTGTGAGGCTGAGGCAGCCTGATCACCTGAGGTCAGGAGTTTGAGACCAGCCTAACCAACATGGAGAAACCCTGTCTCTACTAAAAATACAAAATTAGCCAGGTGTGGTGGCGGGCGCCTGTAATCCCAGCTACTCGGGAGGCTGAGGCAGGAGAATTGCTTGAACCCGGGAGGTGGAGGTTGCAGTGAGCCGAGATTGCGCCATTGCACTCCAGCCTGGGCAACAAGAGCAAAACTCCGTCTCCAAAAAAAAAAAAAAAAAAAAGGAATGAGCAAGGTAGGAGTTGGCACATATGTTCCAGGCGCTGGGACATGGTATGGGGAGCAGATGTGAGGTGAGGGGAGCCAGGCACACTGGAGGAGTAAGGAACATTTCCGCCTGGGGGAAGACAGGCAGGGCCACAGGAAGGAGTTTGGTTTTAACTGTTGGTGACGTGGAGAGCTGCGGAAGAGCTTCTACCAAGTAGGCAACACAATAGGCTTTGCATTTTGGAAAGATTTCTGTGGCTTCTTGGTGTGGAAAATGGATTCGAGACATGGAAACCAGTTAGGAGGCCATTCCAGTAGCCCAGGGACCAACCATGCTGGCTGAGTTAGTCAGTGTCAACTAAAAAGAAAGGACATTTGTTTTTAGCAATATGGCAGACCAGATGATAATAAAAACTCTTTGTAGTTCAGTGTGCCCAAATATGTGGAATAAAACATTAAAATGTCCTTTTAAAATATAGAGCTAAGTGGTAGGAAAGTAAAGGGAGTCCATGGAGATGAGAAACAGCAGGAAAACAGAGACCACAGGGCTAAGCAAGTGTTACATAGGTGTTATTTGTCCTGAGGCTGTTTGCTGATGGCCTTGAGCCTGTGTTTTATTGGGGTGCAGGAGACAAAGCTTAGGGCCTTAGCAGTACAGGAGTTGCAGTTGGAAACCTCCTCTTAAATCTGGGGCTCCTCAGTGGGTGAACTACAGCAAAAGTAATTGTTCCACAGAGAAAATTGGTGGAGACATTTGTCAGCCTTGGTGGTGGATAAATAAAGGAGGAATGTCTTCTTTGAGAATTCCCCTTTTGTTTTTGTTTTTTTGTTTGTTTGTTTTTGTTTTTTTGTTTTTTTTGAGACATAGTCTCGCTCTGTCATCCAGGCTAGAGTGCAGTGGTGTAATCTTGGCTCACTGCAACCTCCACCTCCCGTGTTCAAGCAATTCTCCTTCCTCAGCTTCTCGAGTAGCTGGGTTTACAGGCACCTGCCACCATACCCACCTAATTTTTATATTTTTAGTAGAGACAGGGTTTCACCATGTTGGACAGGCTGGCCTCAAACTCCTGACCTCAGGCGATCCACCCGCCCTGGCCTCCCAAAGTGCTGGGATTACAGGCATGAGCCACCACGCCCAGCCTTCTTTGAGAGTTCCTAACCAAGAATTCACATTCTCACCAGTTTGGGGCCAGAATTCACACTGATCTGTGTGGTCCCCCAAAATGCAAGCTGAACATTTAACTTAAAGTGGTGAGATGTGGGTACCACTCCCTGCCTGATATAAACAAATCTTCTCTTGGAAAACATCCTTTAAAGACAAACCTCAGGGAATTACCACAGGTCAACGTCCAAGGATCATGAGTACCAGTCTCTGTTGATTTACAAAGACACCAGGAAATAAGCTAGCCTGAGAGTCAGCAAAAACAACAAACTACAGAATCAGACCTGCCAAGACCACAGACCTTAGAATTAATAGATGAGAATGTTTACAAAGCATGCTTAATACGTTTAAATAAATGAAATAACAAATTGAAAGTATAACGAAGGAATAGGTTAAAGTTGCACAGGCAAATAAGAGAAGGAACCAAATAAAAACTCTAATGATTGTATGTGTATATATGTATATGTGTGTGTCTATATATGTATATATATGTATGTGTATATATATATACACACAATCGTTGTATGTGTGTGTGTGTGTGTGTATATATATATATTATAATCATTGTAATCAGAAACTCAGTGGGTGGTTTAAACAGCAGACTAGACATAGCTGGGAGAATTAGTTAACTGGAAGATAGATTTTAAGAAGTTACATGGAAGAGGCCGGGCATGGTGGCTCATGCCTGTAATCCCAGCACTTTGGAAGGCTGAGGCTGGCGGATCACTTGAGGTCAGGAGTTCAAGACCATTCTGGCCAACATGGTGAAACCCCGTCTCTGCTAAAAGTATAAAAATTAGCAACATTACAGGCATGTTGGTGCATGCCTGTAATCCCAGCTACTTGGGAGGCTGAGGCAGGAGAATTGCTTGAACCCAGGAGGCAGAGGTTGCAGTGAGCCAAGATCGCACCACTGCACTCCAGCCTGGGCAACAGAGTGAGACTCCATCTCAAATATACGTACATATAAAGAAATTATGTGGAAAGGACACAGAGTGGCAAGGTGCTGGAAGATACAAGAGAGGCAAAGACCTAAGAAGGAGAGAACAACTAAAAGGAACAGTTTGCTTAGATATTTACATAATAGAGGAAGCAAGAATTGGTGTTGAGGACCAAAGAGAACAGCATAGCTGAGTATAACCTCAGGGCTCCCAGTCCAATGGTACCTGCAAAGGGGCCTTTGTAACTCCAGTCTGCATTTTGTCTGCCTTTCTTTAGGCTCAAAGAGAGGGCTGAGCTCCAGTTTTGAAACTTCTCCTAAGAAAGTGAAATGGTCCAGCACCGTCACCTCTCCCCGATTATCCCTCTTCTCAGATGGTGACAGTTCTGAGTCTGAAGATACTCTGAGTTCCTCTGAGAGATCCAAAGGTAAGAGTTAAGGTCCATCTGGCCTGACTCTGAGTGGAGCAAACTTGGGTCATCTGATGATCTTTGGGACAAAACTGCCACAGCCCCGGCTCAAACATCATCCATCCCTGCCTGGACTCTGACTCCAGCACCTTCCCCAGCCTCCCATCTCCCCCTCCAGTCTGCCTCTATGTGGCCCCAGATGGGTTTTTCAGCACCCAGAGCTGCCCCGGCCCCTCCCTGCACACAAACCCCTACTGTTCCTGGCGCCCTCAGACCAAGCTCTTCAGTCTGGCATCTGTGTGGCCTGGTTCCTGCTTTAGCCCTCAACACAGTCTTTGCCCAGAAGACACTTTTGCGGATTAACCTTGGTCTTTGCTAAGCCTGTTCCCTCAGCCCAGGGCACTCTCACCTTCCTTCTTGGCCTTGTGTACTGCCGCTCAGCCAGTCTGGTCTCTAGGAAGCTTCTCTTGAGTGCCACAATCTCACATCCAGACCTCCTCATTGTCCTCCAGAGCCTCTTTCCAGCCTCTTTGGCGCCCCCCCGTGCCTGCTGCAGCCTTCACTGGAGCGCATGTCACTCTAGGCTCCACGTGCCTTTCGGCCTCCCTTTCTGGGCTGGGGTCCCTTTGTGGGTAGGGACCCAGCACAACTTGTGTATATACCCTGTGCCCAGCCAGTGCCCAGGACATGGGAGGCCTGAGGACTGTGTTCCTTCTCCTGTTCACTGAGCCCCTGGATCTGAAGCCACAGCCACAGTGGCAGTGTGAGGCGTCCCCTTTGCTCCTCGTTATCCTCTGGGCCCAGAGGCCTCTTGCCATTACTTGCCTTTAGGGGATGGTGGGTGGGAGGAACAGAGTAAGCGATGTCTTTTCCTGTGTCCAAGTCTGTCTCCCACCACACTCGCCACATTCTCTTGCCAGGCTAGGAGCCCTTCTAGGGCAGGGCTTCAGTCTAACAAATTTTTTTGCCCTTTTCTATCTCAGGACTGAGTCCTTTTTCAGGATGTTTTTGGGAAAATGTCTAGAATGTCCTTTTTTCCCTGACAAACTTCTACTCATCCAACAAGACCCAACTCTAACATCCCTTCCTCCAGGAAGCCTACCCTGACTTCTCCAGGCAGGATCTCTTTCTCTTTTGGGCCCTAATATCTGTCTGTACTGCCCTGTCTGAGACCTGCATCTGACTAGCTGTGTCTAGAGCAGACTTGCCCACCAAACTGGGCACTCCTGAGGGAAGTATGCAGGTCCGACTTCTATCTGGTGCCCCAACATCATCACACAAAGGCCTGACTCACAGAAGTTCCCAGGAAATGTTTGTTGAATGAACGAATTCATAAAGGAACAGTATTTTGCGTGCTGTTTCACTCCCCATCTAACTTTTCTCTCCTGGATGGTGCTTTTGCTTTATTCTTACCATCCTCCTGCAGGCTCCGGGAGCAGACCCCCAACCCCCAAAAGCAGCCCTCAGAAGACCAGGAAGAGCCCTCAGGTGACTAGGGGCAGCCCTCAGAAGACCAGCTGCAGCCCTCAGAAGACCAGGCAGAGCCCTCAGAAGACCAGGCAGAGCCCTCAGACACTGAAGCGGAGCCGAGTGACCACCTCACTTGAAGCTTTGCCCACAGGGACAGTGCTGACAGACAAGAGTGGGCAACAGTGGAAGCTGAAGTCTCTCCAGACCAGGGACAACCAGGGCATTCTCTATGAAGGTACACTCTGTCCATGGGCGGCCAGGGACTGGGTCATCTCAGCACCAGGACAGTGGGAGGGGACCCCTTTCTGATAATGGGAATGGAAACCACATCCCTAGCTGCAGACCTGTCGCTAGGCAACTTTCTCTTAGACCTAGGACTCTACGCCTACCCACCTGCAGGGCCGGGCAATAGTGGGAATGAGTGCAGCAGGCTGGAGTAAGGCAGTTAGGAGTGGTGGGGACTGCAGCCAGCTGGAAGGCATGTGCCCTGTGTGAAGTGTGCCCCTCCTCACCCCACCTGCTATTGTCATGTGGGAGTGCAGGCCCAGGGGCTGCACGTTAAGGCTGATTGTTCTGGCCAGTGTGCAAAGAGAGGATGGATCCCTACCTAAAATTTGGTTCAAACATGGAGACTGATGATGTCACACGCACACCAAGAGGATGTGAGAGGTTTATTGCTTACATAATGGGGGGCTCTGCAGAGAGCAACTAGGCCTCCCACACAGATCTGAGATGCCTTGAGAGTGAGGAAAGGAGACCAGGTGTTTCATCATGGTTGGGGGTGGGGCTGGGCTCAGTTTCTGCACACGGGCCAACACCACCCATGGTGTGAGTCTCGTGGATGCAGACTCCAAAGGAGGGAGCACCCAGGCTTGCTCATCCACTCACCCAGGTGTGGGATGGAAGGGGAGGAGGGAGGCACAAGGCTGAAAAGCTCAGACTCTGTTACAATGAGGAAAATAATTATGGCAGTAATATTAGTATTAACTGTAATAAATATTGAGTGCTTCTGCAAGGCCAGTCCTGTTCTAAGCACTTTACATGGGTTTTTCTTTTCCTTTCTTTTCTTTTTGGAGCTTTTTAATTGAGATAAAACTCACATAAAAGTTATTCTTTTATTGGCCAGGCGCGGTGGCTCACGCCTATAATCCCAGCATTTTGGGAGGCGGAGACAGGCGGATCACGAGGTCAGGAGGAGGAGACCATCCTGGCTAACGCGGTGAAACCCCATCTCTACTAAAAATACAAAAAATTAGCTGGGCGTGGTGGCGGGCACCTGTAGTCCCAGGTACTCAGGAGGCTGAGGCAGGAGAATGGCGTGAATGAGGGAGGCGGAGCTTGCAGTGAGCCGAGGTTGCGCCACTGCACTCCATCCTGGGTGACAGAGCGAGACTCCGTCTCAAAAAAAAAAAAAAGTTATTCAGTGAGACTCCATCTCAAAAAAAAGTTATTCTTTTATTATTATTATTATTTATTTTTTATTTTTTTGAGAGGGAGTCTTGCTCTGTCACCCAGGCTGGAGTGCAGTGGCACGACCTTGGCTTATTACAACCTCCACCTCCTAGGTTCAAGTGATTCTCCTGCCTCAGCCTCTCAGGTAGCTGAGATTACAAGCACGTGCCACCACACCCGGCTAAATTTTTTTTATTTTTTTTATTTTTTTTTTTGTATTTTTAGTAGAGACAGGGTGTTACCATGTTGGCCAGGCTGGTCTTGAACTGCTGACCTCAAGTGATCCACCTACCTCAGCCTCCCAAAGTGCTGGGATTACAGGCGTGAGCCACCACGAAAATTCATTCTTTTAAAGGGTGCAACTGAGCGGCCTTCAGGATATTCACAGTGTTGTGCAACCATCATCACTATCTAATTCCAGGACGTTTCTGTCACCCCAAAAAGAAACCCAGTAGTTTTGAGCCATCACTCCCATTCTTCCCCCAATCCACTGGCAGCCACTAACCACCTTTCTCCCTCCGTGGATTTGCCACTTCTGGGTGTTCACAGAAGCGGAGTCCTGCGCTGTGTGGCCTCTTGTGTCTGGCATCCCTCACTCAGCAGCGTGTGCTCAAGGTGCATCTGTGCCGTGGTGCATCACTGCCGCACTCCTTTTACGGCTGCGTGATATTCCGCGGTATGGGAACACCCCGTATGGCTTAGCCACTTAGCAGCTGATGGGCGTTTGGGTTGTTTTCCGCTTTGGGCTGTTATGAGTAACGCTGCCATGAATATTTGCTTACAAGTTATTTGATGGACAGAGGATTGCTAAATTCTCACCACAGCCTTAGGGTGTCAGTACTATCCCTATCCCCATTTTATACATGAGGAACATGGATCCCAGAGGTGTGAATTATTAGGCTCTGGGCTCCAGAATCTTCCAGGTTTTCCAGGAAGAGCTTGAAACCTAGGTTTCAATAGGAAATCTTTGAATTGGAAGTGCCCGCTGGCCAGACAAGCATGTGGGCAATCTTGAGCCTTCCATTGGCCATCCCTGCCTTGTAGTCGGGGCAGGCGGGCAGGACAGCTGGTGTTTCAGACAGCCCCGAATCTGAGTCCTGACTTGGCTCTGACACGCTGAAGGAGCCCCAGCAAACAGCCCAGGCACTCTGTGCCTTGATGTCCTCCACTGGAAAAGTGAGATGACGCCTTGCCCCCTGTCTCCTGGGGCTGTTGGCTCAAGTGATGATAGGAGAGGGAGGCCAAGCGCTTGGAAAACTGTACAAGGTCCTTCCCAGGCAGAGGTAGGCAGTGTTAATAATAGAGGAACAGATAGGCAGGGCCAGGAAAGGTGAGGGAGAGGGGAAAAAGTGTGACCAAGACCAAGCAGGGGCAAGGGAAAGAGGGCCGTGGCTGACACCCAGGGAGCACTCACCTGTGCCGGCACTTTTATTTTTAAGAGATGGAGTCTTGCTCCATCACCCAGGCTGGAGTGCGGTTGTGCAATCACGGCTCACTGCAGCCTCAACCTCCCAGGCTCAAGTGATTCTCCCCTCTCAGCCTCCTGAGTAGCTTGGACTACAGGCATGTGCCACCACGCCAGGCTAATTTTTAAATTTTTTTAAATAGAGACAGTTGCGCTGTGTTGCCTAGGCTGGTCCCAAACTCCTGGGCTCAAGCGATCCTCCCGCCTCAGCCTCCTAAAGTGCTGGGATTACAGGCAGGATCCCATGCCAGATACTTTGGGAACTCTCTGTGTCTTACCCACGTAATGCTGCCAGCCACACCATGAGATAGGCACCCATATTACCCCATCCTGCAGCTGGGGTACAGAGAGGGGAAGCTACTTGCCCAAGGGCACACAGCCTGGAAGTAGTGGAGCTGGGATTTGAACGCAGGCACTCTGGCTTCTCCCAAGAAAGGGAGAGAAAGGAGGAGAGGGCAGGGAGAAAGAGTGAGAAGGAATCATGATGAGAAGGAATGAGGGGCCGAGGAGCACAGAGGGAGGAGAAAGGGAGAGGGATGAAAACCAACAGTGAGTAAGAGATTGAGGTGAGAGAGCAGGGTGGGGAGAGGACAGGAGGGCAGGGAAGGAAGAGGGAGAAGGAAAGGAAAACACACAGGGCCAGGAGCTCCTGAGAGAAGAAACCACGCTTGCCCTCCCCAGAAACCCACAGTGGAAGCACAGGAAGGAGCTACTCTGGGCCAGTGTGGTTTTGGTTTTGCCTTTTATGACTCAGGTTGTTTGATAAAAATAGCAAACCCCAGCGCCCAGCCTGCCTGAGCTATCCATTCCTTCAGCAGTCCCTTTATTTATTTTTTAAAGTAGAGACGATCTCACTGTGTTGGCCAGGCTGGTCTCAAACTCTTGGCCTCAAGCCATCCTCCTGCCTCGGCCTCCCAAAGTGCTGGGATTGTAGGCGTGAGCACTGCGCCCAGCTGCTCAGTGGATCCTTAAGCAGCACCTACTATGTGTCTGGCTGCGGTGCCAGCACAGACACAGTGCAGGGGGAGTGGGGCTGGTGAAGGCCCTGCTGATGCGGAGCTTGCATTTGGGGACACACCACCATCGGGTGGCGTCGCCCCAGAGCAAATCGCCCTTTTCTTCTGCCAGTTTGCACCAGTTGAGAAGAGATGGTGGAGTTGTATGTCCCGTAGTTTAAAGCAATAACAGTAAAACAACAAGAGCAAGCTTAATCGTTACGGTTATTCGAGCAGTGGACATTTTTATCCCACTCTCTGCTCTATGCTCTAAGCACTTTATTAACTCTTGTCTCTCTGTCCAGTACTGAACTATAATGTCATATATCCCGGGCCTTCCTGAGCTATATGGGAGAGCCACCATCCGTCATCAGTCACATGAATCCCTGTGGCTGCTCACTGTGGTGCGCTTGGGAGAGCTGCCTGTAGCTCAGGGTCAGGCCCATGCTGCCCTCTGCAGCCTCTGCCTTCATGGATGGAAGGTGGGACTTGTGTTAGTTTCCTGTGGCCACTGTAACAAGTTACCACAGTGAGTGGTTTAACACAGCACATGCTTATTCTACAGCTCTGGAGGCCAGAAGTCCAAAATCACTGGGTACAAAGTTTAGGTGTTGGCTTTGCTGGTTCCTTCTTGGAGGCTGGAAGGGAGAAGTCAGTCAGGGTCCCCAGCAAGGCCTGGGGAGGTGGAAGGCACGGGGCACCCTGGAGCTCAGCAGTGGGCTGGGCTGCCTCTGCTGGCCGCTTGTCGTTTGACCTTTCAAATGACAGCATGACCCTGTGCCTCAGTTTCCTCATCTGCAGAGGGGAGATGGTAATGCTACTGCCCTCACAGGGCTGCAGTCAGGAGAGTGAAATGAGTAGAGTGATGCCGGGAGGACAGCCAGCACTGTGTACATGCTTCCTGGTGTTAGGGTCAGGATGGGTCTCAGAACAATGCTCCATGGCCGGGCGCGGTGGCTCACGCTTGTAATCCCAGCACTTTGGGAGGCCGAGGCGGGCGGATCACGAGGTCAGGAGATCGAGACCATGGTGAAACCCAGTCTCTACTAAAAATACAAAAAATTAGCCGGGCGTGGTGGCGGGCGCCTGTAGTCCCAGCTACTCGGAGAGGCTGAGGCAGGAGAATGGCGTGAACCCGGGAGGCGGAGCTTGCAGTGAGCCGAGATTGCGCCACTGCACTCCAGCCTGGGCGACAGAGCGAGACTCCGTCTCCAAAAAAAAAAAAAAAAAAGAACAGTGCTCCTGCTCCAAGTTCAGGACCGGCTGACCTTTGACAAGGGGAGGCGCTCACTTGCCTGCCTGCCACGCCCTGGTCTTCATCTGGCACATGTAGAGATTTTCCATGTGTCAGGTTTCTGGCAAGCAGAAACCTGGATCTGCCACCCTAGATCACAGAGTCTAGAGCCCTGGGCTTGTGGCCTGTCTCTCCTGGGGCCCTTGGCCAAGCCCCTTTTCCCTTCTGGCCTCCCTTGGCTCCCTCTACAATGAAAACTGCCCAGCTAGCTTTCCAGGCTGTTGGCTGCAGGGCCAGTTAGAAAAGTGAAAGAGAAAAGCTTTTTATAATCTGCAAAGCAGATTATAAAATTGTATCAAATTGCCAGCTTTTCCTGCCTGCCTCTGAGTACCGGGCATGTACACATTGTCATTGACTTCGTGGTGCCTCTGAGAGACAGGCACTGTTACTATGCCTGGGTTCCAGAGAGGGGCAGATGCTTGGTCATGATGTCACAGCCCGCTCCAGCATGATTCCCCCAGTGCTCTCCCCACAGCTGGAAAGGATCTTTCTTTCCCCGAGATGCGGCTCCTGCATATGTCTCCCTCTCTTCCCCTGGGCTCAGAGCACCCTTGGCCTTGAATGTGTAGAGCTGGCTCCCAACCCTGCTCCAGCTGCAGCTTCTTGAGGGCAAAGACGGCTTCTGGGTAACTTTGTCACCCCCTATCCCTCAGCTCAGTGTCTTAGTACCAGCCTCGATGATGAAGGGAGGGTGGGAACGATGAGAGCAGAAGAAGGAGGGACACCAGCGTGAGTCAGGGTGTGCAGGCAACAAGAGCTCAACTCATGGGCTTTGGGATTAGCTAGACCCAGGTTGAGCCAGCTCTGCCACTCCCCGGCTGCGGAGCCCTGGTGTTATGGGGATATTTTAAGGCTGCCACCTGCGGAGCAATCCTGATGTACCAGGCTCCGTGCTGGGCTCTGGGCTGAGTGGGTTCACTGAGCAGTGTGCGTGAAGGGGGATGCAGACTCCTGCTGCACACATCACTGGTGCTGCTCTTACTCCTGCTAGGCTGTTGAGTCCTTGCAGCCAGTCTCGGGGTAGGCCTTATTGCTGCCATCTTATAGACATGCAAATGGAGGCCCAAAGTCACACAGCGTGCGGAGGGAGGAGCTGGGATTTGAACCCTGGTCATCCTGGCATTTCTTGGCCTCTCTCCTCATCTGTCAGATGGGACGATGCATGTGAAGCCCACACTTAGCACAGGGCCAGAGACGTGGTGAGGTCTGTAAATGAACAGTAAGGGCTCCTGGAGCAGGCTCTGTCTGGGGACAAGCATGCAGGGTGCTTATGGGGAGCTGCCCCAGGGATGAGAACCCAGGGAGGGGGTAAGGAGCGGGAGGTGGGGCTGTGATGCAGCCCAGTGATGGCCTCAGCCAACCCTGCAGGGCTCTGGAGCAAAAGTGGTCCTTCAGCGTGGGTCTGTGTTGGGCCAGGAGAGGCTGGGCCTTTATGTCCACCTCAGTCAGTCATTGGACCTGGGTCACCCTGGGATGTGGCCTTGGATGAAGTCACTCTGCCTAGGACGCACCTAATTCCCCAGCCACAGGCTGTGACAGTACATGGGAACTGTCCACCAGGAAGCTCCTCAGAGGCTCAGTGCCCGGGGCTGTTATTGGGGAGCAGTCATGTGGCCCCCTCTGTCTGACATGTGTCCGCATCCCAGGTTCCCCAGAGGAAAGCAGGTGTTGCACAGAAACCACAGTGATTGCACAAGCAGTTTAGGCTCAGTGAGCCCCACTCACTTAGGGGATTCTGGGAGCCCTCCGGGAATCCAGGGTCCCAGACCTTGCCAGGAGAGCCATCTCAGGCCTGCTGCATTAGCCCTTCCTGCATGGCTGGATAGTGACAGAGAGAAAGAGGGAGAAGAAGCTTATTTAAAACTAGGAAGCAGCAGGTCTTGAGAGCCAAGAGTGTGCTTGACCTTGTCGGAACCAGGGCACCAGAGCCGCTTCTCATTGCTGGGAAGTTTGGGGATGATGACCCTGACCTTCCCTGTGGTTATAACCTCGCTCCCTTGTTTATTCCCCGACAGCTGCACCTACCTCCACCCTCGCCTGTGACTCAGGACCCCAGAAGCAAAAGTTCTCGCTCAAACTGGTAAGTGACCCTGCAGGTGGGGGACAGCTCGGAGAGGAGGGACTTTCACAAACACATCCTTGACTTCTGAGCCCCTCTGTCAGCTGGGAGAGCTCGGCCGGGGGCCAGGGTCCCCACCTGCAAGGAGTAGTAAGACCATGGGCGGGGCAGGCGCCCAGTTCTCTATCATCCCAGGGTGTTGGAAACCCACAGTTGGATCCACCCAAGTCTGGCTCTGATGCTTCCCTGCTGTGTGACCTGGGCAAGCCCATCCCCCTCAGAGCTCAGTTTCCTCATCTGTGAAATGGAGCCACTAATACCCACAGGGTGTGGCCCATCTGCCCCCTACCACTGGCCTCGCAGCGTACTCATATCGAGCACCTACTGTGTATCACCGTGCTGGGTGTGGGGTCAAACAGAGAACCCAGCAGATGGGGTCCCCGTGCTGAGGATTCAGTGAAATCACACATCGGGTGCCGAGCATGAGTTTCAGCAGACAGGACATGTGCACTCGAGGTCAGGGCTAAAAGGAAACAAACAGAGAAAGGGAGAGTGGCCACGAGGGTGAGTCACGCCTTCCACACGGAGGAGGTGCCTAACAAAAGGGCATCGTCGTGGTTCGTAGCCCCGCCATCATCCCTGGGTGCGGGGATTGTGGGTGACTCTTATTTTCTTTTTACGAGAATTGTCTCACACCCCAGAAAACCAGGGACAGCTGGGTCGGTTGCCCTCCCTCCACACTAGATGGAGGCCATGAGAGTGGGTCAGAGCGTAGGCTGTGGAGCCAGGCTCACTAGTGGTGGATAGCAGCTGCTTTGAGAGCCTAGCATTGCCTGAGCCAGGCTGTGTTTCACAAGCACTGCTTCATTGAATCCTCCCAGTGGGGCAGCTACTGTGTCCCATTGAATGCTCCTCTGCGTGGTTCAGGTGTGTCTGGCACAGTATGCACCCCATCAACCTGAGCTGTTCCTGTTATTACTACTGTAATTATGCTCACCATCCTAGAAATACAGCCTTGCTCTCTGTTCGTGCATCTGACCTCATCAACATTTCCTGAGGCTCAAAACTCAGTGATGATGAGTTGGCCCCAGGCCCAGCCCTGGAGAAGCTCCCAGTCTGGCAGGGGCCATGCCATGTCGCAGTCCCATCAGGAAGAGTGACAGGCTGGGAGGGGAGCAAAGGGCACCGGGCCAACCAGAAGACATTCACCCTCCCCATCCACTGGGAAGGCAGCTCTGTTATGAAGCATTCGAAAGGTCAGGGCTGAATGCCCGGTGGTGTTCATCCATTTATTCATTCGTTCCCCAAGCCTTTCCTGCAGCCTCCTGTGAACTGAGGGCTGGGGACATCTGCAGAGATGGGTCAGACCCAATTCCTGCCCTGAAGGAGCTACCCCCTTGGGGGAGTGGGACGGGCATGAATACCCCACATGAGATTGCTCAGGGCCTACATGGCTGTGCCCACATTGCTCGCGTCAGTCACTATGGGCTTCGCCAGCATCGTGGGGAGGACTCCAGGACGCAAAAAGGGAAAAGGAAGGACAAGAAGAAGAGAAGCTGGGGCAAGGATCCAGGCTCACTAATGACCAGTAGCAGCACCTGCTTATTGAGAACCTATTATGTGACAGTCCCTGGGCTGAGTGTCACAAGCATTATGTCATTTAAGTCTTTTGGGTTTTTGTTTGTTTTGAGACAGGGTCGGTCTCTGTCGCCCAGGCTGGAGTGCAGCGGTGCAATCAAGACACACTGCAGCCTCGGCCTCCTAGGTTCAAGTGATCCTTCCACTTCAGCCTCCCAAGTAGCTGGGACCACAGGCATGCACCACCACGTCCAGCTATTTTTTTTTTTTTTCTGGTAGAGATGGGGTCTTCCTATGTTGCCCAGGTTGGTCTGGAACTCCTGGGCTCAAGCGATCCTCCCACCTTCACCTCCCAAAGTGCTGGGATTATAGGCATGAGCCACTGCACCCAGCCTTTTGGTTTTCTTTGGGGTTTTGTGTGTGCATTTGTGTATGTGTTTACTATGTCATTGAATTCTTTCAACAAGCCTATGAGATGGCTTCCAAGTTCGTATTTAACAGATGAGGAAATGGAGACTCAGTTACTTGCTCAGGTGCACCCAGCATGCAGGTTGCTTTGTTCACAGCTATATCCCCAGTGCCCAGAATAATACTCAGCATATAATGGAGGCTTTGTAGGAAGAATGAATGAATGAATGAATGAATGAATGGCAGAGCTGGGGTTTAAACCTAGATCTGTTAGACTCTATACTCTTAAAAACTCAGCTGCACGAGTTGTGTTTAATTAAAATATTTGGTGCTTTTTTTTTTTTTTTTTTTTTGCAACAAAATCGTGCTCTGTCACCCAGGCTGTAGGTGCAGTCTTGGCTCACTGCAACCTCCGCCTCCCAGGTTCAAGCAATTGTCCTGCCTCAGCCTCCCGAGTAGCTGGGATTACAGGCACGCACCACCACGCCTGGCTAATTTTTGTATTTTTAGTAGAGGCAGGGTTTCACCATGTTGGCGAGGCTAGTCTAGAACTCCTAACCTCAAGTGATCCACCTGCCTCGGCCTCCCAAAGTGCTGGGATTACAGGCATGAGCCACCACACCTGGCCATTTAGTGTTATTTTAACAAATACCCAATATTAATAGTGGCTTAAGCAAGATGATATTTTATTGCTTTTTCATTTTAAAGTCAGGGGCAGTTTTCCAGAGCTGATATGATGGTTTTATAAACAGGGGGCCCTGTTTCCTTCTCTCCTTTTGCACCAACATTTTCAACACATAACCTGCATCTCTTGGGCTGTAGTGGCTGCTTCAGCTTCCACCATCACATCTGCATTGCAGCCAGCTGGAACAGAAGAGGAAAGGTAGAGCCTGTCCCAGCCCTTTGAGGTCATTACCTGGAAGTTGCCCACATTTCTTCTGCTCACATCGTCGTTGGCCAGAACTTGGTCATGTGGTCATTCCTCACTGCAAAGAATACTGGGAAACATAGTTTTTAAGCTGAAGGCCACATTCTAGGGAACACTGTGGCTCTTATCATAAAAGAAAGGAAAGGAACCTGGATACTGGGAGGTAGCTCGCAGTCTCTGATGTGTGTTTGTGTGCAGTACCTGAGGAATTTGGCTCTGATGTGGGGACTTGATGAGGAACCTGGTCATCGAGGGAGTAATAAATTGCCAGTGGGGACTGGGGGCCCTTATCTGAGACTTCAGTGTGACAGCCTTCTGCCCCTCCTGTCCCCTACCAGGATGCCAAGGATGGGCGCTTGTTCAATGAGCAGAACTTCTTCCAGCGGGCTGCCAAGCCTCTGCAAGGTACCTGACAGGGAACTGGGCAAGGAGGGGAGAGTGAGGGGGGCGCCAACTTGGTCACAGCACCTGACTTCTACCTGCAGGCATGAGAAGGGTGGGTTTAGATTAAAGGCCCAGGTTTGCTGCCATCTGTGCCCATAACCTGACTCCTGTCACCCCTCAGGCCTCAGTGTGTGTTGTGGCTGGCTCACACCAGCTCTTGGAAGCCAAGTATTAAATTTTCAGGTTGGGCGTGGGTTGACGCCTATACTCCCAGCACTTTGGGAGGCTGAGGCAGGCAGATCACTTGAGGCCAGGAGTTTGAGACCAGCCTGGGCAATGTGGCAAAACCTTATCTCTACTGAAAATACAAAAATTAGCCGGGTGTAATGGCATGCGCCTGTGATCCCAGCTACTCAAGAGGCTGAGCTGGAAGGATTGCTTGAGTCCGGGAGGCAGAGGTTGCAGTGAGCTGTGATTGTGCCACCGCACTCCAGCCTGGGCAACAGAGCCAGACCCTGTCTCCAAAAAAAAAAAAGAAAAATTTTCAGGAAGATGGCAAGCTGGTTGTTAACACACAGCCAGTATTAGCGATTAAATTATATAGACCAGGCGTGGTGGCTCATGCCTGTAATCCTAGCACTTTGGGAGGCCAAGGTGGGTGGATCACCTGAGGTCAGGAGTTCGAGAACAGCCTGGCCAACGTGGTGAAACCCCGTCTCTACTAAAAATACAAAAATTAGCCAGGCATGGTGGCGTGTGCCTGTAATCTTAGCTACGCGGGAGGCTGAGGCAGGAGAATCACTCGAACCTGGGAGGTGGAGGTTGCAGTGAGCTGAGATCATGCCACTGTGCTCCAGTCTGGGTAATAGAGTGAGACTCAGTCTCAAAAAATATATAAAATAAGTAAGTTATATAATTTTACAAATAAATTATATTCAAAACAAAGGTAATGAACCTTCAGAAATTCATCACTTCCTAATTATTTCCTACATGTCCTGTGATCTCTGCCAGTGAGGTTGTGTGCACTGTTGTCTCTGTGTGGTGAGAATGCTGCATGATGGCCTCCCCTGTACATCTCTCCCACCCCACCTCCAGTCATATCATGTTGGTAGCTTGGAGTTGGCCATAGCAGGAGTATTTATTTACACTGCAGAAATTAGCAAATGCAGTCGGGCGCAGTGGCTCATGCCTGTAATTCCCACACTTTTGGAGGCGGAGGTGGGTGGATCACCTGAGGTCAGGAGTTCGAGACCAGCCTGGCCAACATGGCAAAACCCATCTCTACTGAAAATACAAAAAAAAAAAAAAAAAAAAGGCCGGCCGTGGTGGCTAACACCTGTAATCCCAGCACTTTGGGAGGCCAAGGCAGGCGGATCATGAGGCCAGGAGATCGAGACCATCCTGGCCAACATGATGAAACTCCATCTCTACTAAAAATACAAAAATTAGTTGGGTGTGGTGGCATGTGCCTGTGATCCCAGCTACTCGGGAGGCTGAGGCAGGAGAATCGCTTGAACCCGTTAGGTGGAGGTTGCAGTGAGCCGAGATCACACTACTGCACTGCAGCCTTGGTGACCGACCAAGACTCCGTCTCAAAAAAAATAAAAAATAAAAATAAATTAGCTGGGCCTGGTGGCAGACGCCTGCAATCCCAGCTACTCAGGAGGCTGGGGCAGGAGAATCGCTTAAAACCAGGAGGCAGAAGTTGGCAGTGAGCCAAGATCGTGCCATTGTACTCCAGCCAGGGCAACAGAGCAAAACTTCGTCTCAAAGAAAAAAGAAATTAGCAAATGCTGCCCATCAGGACTGCCTTCCCTGGACAGCCAGCTGTTAACCTAGCATCAGCTCGCCATTGGTTCTGGTCCACCGCACTGAGATCTGGAAGACAGGCAGAGGCACATTCTGGTGATGTCATGGCTAGGTTAGACACGTGTTGATCTTAGCTCTATGTGTGAATTCGGAAGTAACCCTGTCATTATCCCATCTCTGCACTCCACACTTGTATATGCTTCCCCCAGAGCCACCATGGTCACCCCATCACCTGCAGATCTGGATCACAGACATTCATGGGCCACCTATGCCTGCCCCACCACCAGCCCCTTCCTACCATCACCCACCCACAATGTTGTCACCTCCAACGAGGAGACTTAGAGGCGGTCTGGGCACTCTGTGCTTCTGCTCTGAGAACTAGCTGTTACTGCCATGGGCTTGGGACTGGGTGGGTTCTAACCTCAAGCCCCTGCTTTCTGCAGTCAACAAATGGAAGAAGCTGTACTCAACCCCGCTACTGGCCATCCCTACCTGCATGGGTTTCGGTGTTCACCAGGACAAATACAGGTGAGCTGCTCTGCTCACTGCTTGCCTCACCAGCCTCTTTCCTCCTCTTCCTGTCATGGTTCCAGGCATGGCTGGGACCCCGAAGCTGTGGACCAGGTCTTTGCTTCCTGCCTTCTCATAGTTTTGACCTAGTTTGCTGCCCAGCCAGTCAGAACCTTTCATCTCACCTGGGACCAGGACCTTGCAGCCCACACAACAGTCCATCCTTGGCGGCTGGTACTCCTCTCTCCCCTGTTCGTCCCCCACCTCCTGGGGTGCTTGTGTCTTCCAGGTTCTTGGTGTTACCCAGCCTGGGGAGGAGCCTTCAGTCGGCCCTGGATGTCAGCCCAAGGCATGTGCTGTCAGAGAGGTCTGTGCTGCAGGTGGCCTGCCGGCTGGTGCGTACCCACAAGTTGCTCAGCTGCTACATCGGGGAGGGCACATCACATCCTAGTTTAGCAGGCTCTTTAGTCATTGACACATCCGGCCCCCACCTCCCTCCGCTGCACACTGGGGGTTGGCTCACTGACTGCCATGGCAGGCAGTTAGAGCCGGGATGATGGGTGGTCAGTCCTGTGGAGGGCCCTTGGGGGGGCCATGAGCATTGGAGGAAGGAGCCCCAGCCTCAAACTGAAGGCTTAGATTAGGCTTCCTGGTGGATTGTGTTTCTAAGCCAAGACTCTCAGGATGAATGGAAATAGCAAGGTGCTGGGTGGAAGAGGCTGCGGATAGATGAGGAGAGAATGATCTGGCCATGGATACAGCTGGGGCAAGTCTTGTGTGGAAGGGAGAGCATATGGCATTTGTTCATTAATTCATTCATTCATCCCCATTAAATATTCATCAGGCACTTGCTGGGTGCCAGATGCTGTCCCCGGGGCTGGGTGTAGAGCAGAGAGCAGCACAAACATGGTTTCTGTGTCTTGGAGCGCACAGTCTAGTGGGAGAGGCCAATAGTAAATCAAACAGTTGCACAAACTATGACAAGTGCTCTGAGTAGAAGCGGCCCCTGCTGTGATGGAGAGTAAGAGGGCCCAGTTTGCATCGCTGGAGGGATGGACGTACCGAGGGAGCAACATGCTGAGTCCTAAGGTCTTTATGTTCAGTATCTGCAGTATGGCACTGCAGTGGGGAGAGATGGAGTTGGTCTGGAGAGGTCAGCGGTGACCACATCACACAGGGCCTCGCACAGCAGGCTGAGGGGCTGGGATCTGTCTTGAGGGCACTGGAGAGCCACAAGAGTGCTAGGATTAGGGGAGGGCAGGGTCAGCTCTGGGTACAGAAAGGCCTTCAGGGGCCATATGGGGAGGGACTGGAATGGGGAGAAGAATCTGAGTGAGGGTCCATGTGGGAGAGGACAAGGCTGAGGAGGGTCCCAGGCCCTGGGGGTGGAGAGTCTATAGAAGGAGAACAAGCAGAACTTGGTGGACAGTTGAGCCCTGGGGTCAAAGAGGGTTGGGGATATGATCGGAATGTAGCTGACACTCGGGCAGCAGACACAGTCGAAGAATTGGCTGGGCACAGCAGCTCACGCTGGTAATCCCAGCACTTTGGGAGGACGAGGCAGGTGGATCACTTGAGCCCAGGAGTTCAAGACCAGCCTGGGCAACATGGCGAAATGCCCTCTCTAATAAAAATACAAAAAATTAGCCGGGTGTGGTGGCACGCACCTGTAGTCCCTGCTACTTGTGAGGCTAAGGTGGGAGGATCACCTGAGCTTGGGAAATCAAGGCTACAGTGTGCAGTGATTGCACCACTGCACTCCAGCCTGGGCAACAGGAGTGAGACCCTGTCTCAAAAATACATATATACACACAGCAAAAAAAGAGTCTGGAGCTCAGAGGGACAGCTGGAGCTGGAGATCAAGATATAAATTGCTTAACAAGATTTATTTCTGCTCTCTAGGACAGGTGAGAAGAGCTCTTTGATATCCACAGGTGCTGAGTCATTTTTGCAGAGAGACATTAACCCCTTTTCCCTCTCCTGAGTTTGTCATCAGCTAAGAGAGAAATACAGGAGTAGATGGGAAGCCACGCTTTAGCTCAACTGGTGAGCTCCCTGAGAGCCTGATTAGAGGCATGCTCAATGTGCTGTCACAGCGGGCTCCTCATGCTGCCCCGGATTTAGTCAGGTTTAACCCCAGTCACAGTGTCGGACGACCCCAGGCCTTAATAGTGGGGCTCCTTGTCCTGGTCTGTACCAGAGCCTCTCTGTGTTAGTCGTACTGCTCATGCAGACACTGGCTTGCTTCTTCCCCCAGCTGGATGCCCTGGAGTTCCTCCATGAGAATGAGTATGTTCATGGAAATGTGACAGCTGAAAATATCTTTGTGGATCCAGAGGACCGGAGTCAGGTAAGAGCCAGCTCCTGCCCACTCTGGAAGATCTCTGGGCTCAGGTTCCCATCTGTCTCCAAATCTCTATTTATTTCACAGTGCTTATTACAGACAAAAGATTGCTGTCCATCGTATATAAAGAGCTCCTTCAAATAAAGAAGAAAAGATAAGCAACTTAGTAGGAAAATGGACAAAGGATAAGAAAAGCAATTCTTAAAAAAGAAATCCACAGGCTAGCTAAATAATATGAAAAGATATTCAACCTCCTTAGTAACTATAGAGATGTAACTTAAGATGCTATTTTCACCCTTTGAACAAAATTAAGAATGATGATAATATTCATTGCTGATAAGGATATAAGGAAGTAGGAATTCTTCATATACTGTTGGAAGCATGAATTGGGAAACCCTTTTGGAAGGCAGTTTGGCAGTAACAGTCAGAATCTTAAATGCACCTGTTTTTTATTTTTGTTTTTGTTTTGAGATGGAGTTTCACTCTTGTTGCCCAGGCTGGAGTGCAATGGCACGATCTCGGCTCACCACAACCTCCATCTCCTGGGTTCAAGCGATTCTCCTGTGTCAGCCTCCTTAGTAGCTGGGATTACAGGCATGCGCCACCAGGCTTGGCTAATTTTGTATTTTTAGTAGAGATGGAGTTTCTCCATGTTGGTCAGGCTGGCCTGGAACTCCTGACCTCAGGTGATCTGCCCGCCTTTGCCTCCCAAAGTGCTGGGATTACAGGCCTGAGCCACCACACCTGGCCAAAATGCACCTGTTTTTTGATCCACAACTTCCTGTCTTAGGAAGGTGTCTACCTATATATTCATAGGATTGAAAGATAAATGTACAAGATGTTCCTGGCAACATTGATTGTAATAGTGAAATGGGAAACACCTTAAGCAGGATACTCATTAAATAGTGTTTTAAAGTAACTTCTAATTGCTCTTACAATTACAAATGACAGAAACCCAACTTTACATGCCTTAAGCCAAAAACCAAAAGGGAGTGTGTGCAATTTATTAGTCCACGGAATGGAGCAATCCAGGACTGCACTGTCTCAGGCATGGCAGGATCCAGGAGCTCAAGCCCTGTCACTGGGAAACCAGCTCTCCCATCTCTGGACTCCTCATGCTTCTGCACTGCTCGTTGTCAGGCAGACTTGTTCCTCATGGTGACAAAATTGCCACCAGCAAATTAGGCTTAAATCCCCAAAGCTTAGCAGCCCTGGCAGAAACAGACCTGAACTGCATGGACTGAGAACTGAGGAAAGGCAATCCCAGATGAAAATCCTGGAACTAAGCATTAAGAATCTTCAGAGAAACAGAACTGGCAGGGTGTGTGTGTGTGTGTGTGCGTGTGTGTGTGTAGAGATTTATTATAAGGAATTGGCTTATTGATAATGGAAGGTAAGCAGTCCTGAGATTCTTCAATTTGCAATCTGGAGACCTAGGAGAGCCAATGATGTCAGTTCCAGTCCAAAGCCCAGCAGGCCTGAGACCCAAGAAGAGGGGTTGTTTCAGTTCAAGTCCAAAGGCAGGAAAAGACCAATGTTCTAGCTCAAGCAGTCAGGGAGGAGGAGCTTCTGGTTACTTAGCTTTTTATTCTGTTCACATCTTGAGTTGATTGAATGAGACCCACCCACATTAAGGAGAATAATCTGCCTTACTCAGTCTACACACCCCAGTGTTCATCTCATCCAGAACACCCTCATAGACACTCCCAGAATTGGGTTTGGCCAAATGTCTGGGCACCCCATGGCCCAGTCAAGTTGCCACATAAAAATGACCATCATGGCCAGGCCCATCGGCTCACGCCTATAATTCCAGCACTTTGGGAGGCCAAAGTGGAAGGATCGCTTGAGCCCAGGAGTTCGAGACCAGCCTGGGAAACACAGGAAACCTCGTCTCTACAAAATAAAAAATAATAACCTATCCAGGTGTAGTGGCATACACATGTGGTTCCAGCTACTCGGGAAGCTGAGGTAGAAGGATCACCTGAGCCCGGGAGATTGAGGGTGCAGTGAGCCACAATCATGGCACTGCACTCCAACCTGTGTGACCGAGTGAGACCCTGTCTCAAAACTTTAAAAAAAAATTTTATTTTTTTAATGAACACCACAAACTGAACAGAAAAACAAGGAGCAGGGGAAGTGTATAGGTCTTATATAGACAAAACCAACAGTTGTCCACTATCCATATGGTGGAATAAGATGCAGCCATTGAAGACGTGGACTGGGCACAGTGGCTCACACCTGTAATCCCAGCGCTTTGGGAGGCCAAGGCAGGAGGATCACTTGAGCCCAGGGGTTCAAGACCAGCCTGGGCAACAGGGCAAAACCCCATCTTTACAAAAAATACAAAAAATCATCTGGGCATGGTGGTGCATGCCTGTAGTCCCAGCTACTTGGGAGGCTGAGGTGGGAGGATCACTGGAGCCTAGGAGGCTGCAGTGAGCGGTGATCACACCACTGCACTCCAGCCTGGGTGACAAAGTGAAACCCCATCTCATAATAAATAAGTAAATATTTTTGAAAGGAGATTTGGTTAACTTTGTGTATCAGGCAGAAAGCATTTAACTTTTGTTTTAAACTCAGTTAAGCCTCATAAGAACCCTTTGAGGTGGGGACTATTATCATCATCATTTTACAAATGGAGAAATCATAGCAGAGAGAACTGGTATAGCTTGCCCGAGGTTGTACTGCCACCAGCGGGCTGAGCTGGTATTTGAACCCAGGCCATCTGGCCCGAGAGTTAATGCCCAGAACCACTATTAAAGTGTAAAGTGCTGGTGCCCAACAGGAGGTCTGGTGTAAGGCCTCTGTGGAAAACCAGAGCCCCCCCCCCATCCACATATGTTTACCTGGTTATTTAAAAAGGAAAAAAAAAACCATTTGGAATGATGCATAAGAAACTGTTACTAGTGGTTATTTCTGGGCAGTAGGTTTTAGGGGCTGGGAGGAAATATGGATGCTGGTTTGGGTTCTTTTTACTTCACATTATTTTTACTATCAGCATGGCTTAATTTTGTAAGTGAAAAATGTCATCTTTGGTGGAATGTTTGTTTTCACTTGCACCCATGATGGAAATCTCTGACTTCTGCTCTCCTAACCTCCAATCTGTATGGCTTTTCCCTGTGTCCACAGGTGACTTTGGCAGGCTATGGCTTCGCCTTCCGCTATTGCCCAAGTGGCAAACACGTGGCCTATGTGGAAGGCAGCAGGAGCCCTCACGAGGGGGACCTTGAGTTCATTAGCATGGACCTGCACAAAGGATGCGGTACGAGGCCAGGGACGGGTTTGGCACCACAGAGACATGCTTCTTATACAAGGGTAGCTCTAGGAGTTCACAGCCAGAGACAGCAGGTGGCCAGACAGGAGAGGCACTAAGGGCACCAGGACAGGATTGGAACCACAGACAGCGTCCCGACCGCAGGGGAGGTGGGTGGGGTAGCGGTTCAGCACCAAGGATAGTGGGAGGCTGGGCACTGGGGAGCCTGAGTTCCAGAGGTTGGGATTCAGGATCTGGTGTAGACTTGGAAGATGGGAGTTGCCTGGGAGTCATCCAGGAGGGGCTGTTGAGGAGGTGGTTGGCCACCATGTCTGGAGTGTGGGAGGGAAATCTGGGCAGAGGCTCTGCAGTATCTCAGAAGTTATCTGCCGAAGCCCTGGGAGAGGATGGGATCATCCAGGGAAAGTGTAGAGACTGGGAAAAGGGCCCAGGGCAGATTTCTTGAGCCCCTCTTTCTCACATCCCTTTATATCATGGTCGTCCACATGACTGCCACATCCTCCCACCTGACTGAGACTGAGCTCCCCCAGGGCAGGGATGGCACCCCTGCCTCCAGCATCAGGTGGTGGAAGGCCAGCACGGACAACAAGTAGTGCTTGTCAAGTGCTTACACAAAGCGTTGTCTAAATTAAGTGTTGTCTTATGCTCAGGAAGCATAAGAAAAATAAACCGTCAGAGTCTCCCCCGCCCTCCCCCACTTTGGCTGGGTTTGGTACCCATCCTTCTGGGCTCCCGTGTGTTCTGTGTCCTTTGTCACTCAGGTAGTCCCACACTATAGCTGTCTCCCCACTAGGCTGTCACAGGCTGGGACCCGACGAGATCCTGGTCTGGGTTTTCAGAAGTGAGCTGGGCCTGGCACACAGGTGCTGAGGCTTGATTGAATGAGTGTATGAATGAAAGAGGAGTGGATGAGGGTGACCTGGTAAAAGGGGCTGAGAGAATGGTTGAGTGAGAGTAAGTGAGAGAATTGAGTCAGCTTCTGCCTACTCATGAAAGTGAATAAGCGGAGGAGACAGCCCATATGGCTGGAAGGCTGAGTGCGTGAGTGTGTGGTTGAGTCAGAGAGGGGAAGGAAGGGGGGTGGACCCACCAGTGAGTGGAGCATCCAGACGAGCTGCCACCTCTACTCTTCCCTCCCCAGGGCCCTCCCGCCGCAGCGACCTCCAGAGCCTGGGCTACTGCATGCTGAAGTGGCTCTACGGGTTTCTGCCATGGACAAACTGCCTTCCCAACACTGAGGACATCATGAAGCAAAAACAGAAGTGAGTCTGGGGGTCAGCAGAACCCCTGCAGGTGGGCAGAAGCCCAGAGCCCAACTGGGAGCAGGAGGGAAGGGGAGGTGGCATCCAGCAGAGAGCCCAAGTCCCCTGAGCCGCACAGGCATGTGCTGCAGTGTCCACACAGCAGGCAAGGCAGGAGTTCCGGAGCCATGCCGCCTGGGCTCGGACTCTGGCCCCACCACTTTGGGGTGTTAACGTCTGCGAGCCTCAGTGTCCTGCTCCATGAGATGGTCTCCTACTAGCTTCCACCTTACGGGACTGCAAAGAGTTCAGGCAAGTCAGGTACACACAGCACTTAGCACAGGGCCTGGCTCGTAGAAAATGCTCGTTGTGTGTGGGAAACTATGACTTATTCATCACAAACATGCAGGCAACCTGAGCAGGATAGGCCCAGGCCCTGCCTCATCACTGGTAGCACCACCCATCCAAGGTCCACACTGCCAGATCAGTGCCTTCACCTCTGCGTGTAAACCACCAGGTCTTACCAGTGCTGGTTTAAACATTCAGCACCAAAGCCAGTGGACAGCCGAACATATGGGGAAGTTCTGGGGTGAGATTGAACACTAAGGGCATTGAGCAGCTGGACGCAGAGGGAGCACTAGGGGTATGGGTTCAGCACTAGGGACAGCAGGCAGCTGGGCACAGAAGGGAGGCACTAAGGTGTGTGTTCAGCACCAAGGACAGCAGGCAGCGGGACACAAAAGGGGAGTGCTAGGGGTGTGGGTTCAGCACCAGGGACAGCGGGGCACAAAATGGAAGCGCTGGGGGTATGGGTTCAGCACCAAGGCCAGTGGGCAGCTGATCCTAGCGGGCGTGCTAGGCATGCACTTCAGACATAAATATCAGTTGCTCAGGCCAGGCACGGTGGTTCATGCCTTAATCCCAGCACTTTGGGAGGCCAAGGCGGGTGGATCGCGAGGTCAGCAGTTCGAGACCAGCCTGGCCAACATAGTAAAACCCTGTCTCTACTGAAAATAACAAAAATTAGCCGGATGCCGTGGCGGGCACCTGTAATCCCAACTGAGGCAGGAGAACTGCTTGAACCCGGGAGGTGGAGGTGGCAGTGAGCCGAGCTCACGCCACTGCATTCCAGCCTGGGCGACAGAGCAAGACTCTGTCTCGAACTTGTTGCCCAAGTCATCTGGGAGGCAGCTGGCCATCTACATCTGAAATGCAGGAGTGAAGTCTAAAGGGAGACTCAGACCCCGGGAATATCTCCGGAGCCATCAGCTGAAGCCCCAGGAGAGGATGAGATTATCTGAGAAAGCATATAGAGTGAGAAGAGGGTGAACCCTCCAGTAAATGGCATTAAGTCCCTCATACTTCCCTGTCCTTAGTGTGCCGTGAAGTCCTTCCCAGTCCTTCCCCCACATGAAGCCTTTCTCGTTTTACTCCCTTCGTGTCTCCCAACTTCCTTCTCTCAACCATGGACAGCTGCTCAAGCACATTTAACGTGTGTTCTGCTGATATGTTCACTTAGATGTATTTGTACCCTCAAAATCGCATGCTGGCTGTGGTGCTGTGTGTGATTTGCGTAAGTGATGTTCCACTCTGCATCTCATCTGTCTCTGGCTCTCTTCAGCTTTAACCCTATCCCTACATGTGGACCGAGTTCACTGCTTCTGACTCCTGCTTCTAAATCAATTTTCTATAGATATGTCTGTGTCCTTAAACTATATATGGTGGTGCTGTGTGTTTAATTTGTATAAATGGTACTATGCTCTAAACCTCACGCTGTTTCTTGCCTTCTTTCACTCAATGTTATGTTTTTAACTTTAACTACACACTTAGTTCACTACTTCTGAATACTCCTAAATGTGTTAGTTTAGATGCATCTGTGTCCTTAAAAACTCTGTGACGTTCTTGGGTGTGTGTTTAATTGCCATAAGTGGCACCATGCCCAGAATTTCATCCTCCTTCAGACGAGGGGATGTGTGTCGTCATTTTGGCTTCCTTCCACGGAGTGTTCAAAGCTAACATTTATTATATATTTGTCTGTGCCAGGCACTGCCCCTGGTGCTTCCCCCGCATCCTCACAACTGCTCTGAGCTGCGTGCTCTCATGATCTGTGGCACAGAGAGCTTAGGTAATCAGCTCAGGCCACACAGCTACTAAGCAGGGGCTCCTGGGCTCAAACCCAGGCCATTCAACCCCAGAGACAGCCCCTGTCACCTACGTGCTGCTTCCCAAGTGGAGGTGAACTGGTGGTGCCTGGACCCAGCCTACCTTCACTCAACAAATACTGAACCCCTGCCATATGCTAGACTCTGTTCTAGGCCCTGGGGATACAAGAGTGAGTAAGACAAAAATCCCTGCCCTCAGGGAGCTCACATCCTATTGGGGGAGACAGGAGCTAAAGGGTGAAACACACGGTGTGTCAGAGGTCAGACTGATGGGGGTCATGAGGCCAGGTCCTGGGTGTCCACTGGTGGGACTGCAGCACACTTGTAGGTCTAATGTCAGGAGCAGGTCTCACAGCGATGGTAACAGGTAAAATGCCCCCTGAAGGACCATGAAGCTTTAAACAGTGGCAAGAACGATGTCACAGTTTGATGCTAATTTGCCCCAACATCTCTGCAGAAAGAGGGAGAGACAGGCCTTCAGCCGCCAGACTTCCGCAGGCAACCTCTGTATGGGAAGCCAGCCTCAGAACCCACTAGACCACAAGTCCATTGCCCCATTTTCTTGGAGCTTATTTTTACACTTACTCTCTAGCTTTAACAGATGGTGCTGGAGTTTTCTGCTCACAGTAGTGAGACAAAGGTTTCTTTTGAAATGAAACCAGGTGAAAACGATGAGTCACAGAATGAGCGGTCCGCTGGAGTCCCTGTGTGAGTGAAGGTAGTGAAATGCCCCCTCACACACTCTGATGGGTTAGTTCAGGACAAGACTGAGCTGCTCTCACAAGGAGACCCCAAACACTGCAGCTTCCATGAGGGAGGGTTCACTTCTCTCCCTAACAGTCCCAACGCGGAAGACTGAGGGCAGTAGGGGGACCTCAATTTCCTGTGACACACACATACATTCTTCTCTGGATACAACAGAGAGCACACATTGTGGGTGCCCAAGAAATAGGAGCAGATCTGGCGTGGTGGCTCATGCCTGTAATCCCAGCAGTTTGAAAGCTTAGGTGGGCAGATTGCTTGAGCCCAGGAGTTTGAGACCAGCCTGGGCAACATGGTGAGACCCCATCTCTACAAAAAAAGTAGCCGGGTGTGGTGGCACGTGCCTGTAGTCCCAGCTACTCAGGAGGCTGAGGTGGAAGGATCACTTGAGTCCAAGGAGGTGGAGGCTGCAGTGAGCTGTGATTGTGTCACTGCACTCCAGCCTGGGCAACAGAGTGAGACCCTGTCTCAAAAAAAAAAAGGAAAGAAAAATCGTAGTGGAATGAAGAACAACTAAGGAGTGTATGCTGATCCCACCCAGGCTTCAGTGTCGACACAGAGGTCGGGGAGACGCAGCCCCAGTGTCGGGGATTCCAGGGCTGGGAGGAGACACGGACAGGAAGCAGGAGCTTCAGGTGAGGGTGGAGGTAGCCCGGCGCTGTGGGAGCAGAGGGGAGGCACAGGACCCTGCCACCGGCTCCTGGAAACCCTCACCTGGGAGATGCCTGACCTGGTCTGTAGAGAACACAAGAGCCTCCCAGGTGGGCAAGGGGGAGGCAAGATTCCTAGGCAGACAGGACAGCACAGCTCTGAACCCTCTCCACTCATGCATTCAGTGCCAGGTTCCTAAGGCCAGTGGCTGTGCTGGACACCCAGGTTAGAATCAGCCCATGGTGCCTCTGCACTCCGATCTTGTCAGGGAAACCGGTCGCCAAGGCTCCCCTGGGTTGAGTCTTCTCCCCACTTCACTTCCTAACTCCTGAGAGCAGTCATATTGCCCTTTTCACATCCCCCCACCTAAAGAGACTTTTGATGAATGCGACTGGTTCCCAGAGAGGGTCTGCACTCGCCGACATGGTGCAGGGTGAGTAAGACAGGTCATGGTAATCATCTCATATCAATGATAGCAGCATGGATAACAGTAATTCCACAGTCCCAGCTCCAGACCACGACCATAGAGGGCCAGGCACACAAAAATGCTCTCTGGAGAGTAGCTGGCGATGTTGACACTGTCCCCCCCAGACACACCTCCTCACCCCCAGCCCATCGTCTGTTAGCCCAGACAATAACCAAGGGGACCACAAGGGGGCAATGTTGCTACATGCTCGTTTCCTGGCACCCTAAGGTGCCCTGCGCTAGGACGGTTTACTGGTATACATGGCGTTTTTCCATTCATTCAACAGATACTCATTTTTTGCACATTATAGTTCACGACAGACAGAATGAGTAAAAGAAGGAGGAGAGGCAGTTTAAGTCCCTGAGGCTTTCTGGCATTCAAGGCCTCTTGCTGGGCAAAGCACAAATAAGAGCCAGCTTTGGACCCGCTGTTAGGGCTGCCCAGCTGGTCAGGGAGAGCCCATGGCAGGCAGTGGTACTGGCATTGCTGTGCAGCGTATAATTTCCTGTTGATGGCACAACCGGGCCTTCCTCCACATGTATGTCGATGGCCGCCGTGGGACATCCGCAGACCTACGCACAGGCCCAGGAGGGACGGAGTTCTTCTGCCTGGAGGGGTCTGGGGAAGACTTCCTAGGAGGCCAAGCCCTCGAGCTGTATCTCAAAGGGAGAACAGCCACCTGCCAGAGCTCAGGGTGGGGAAGACCACCCAGGCAGCAAGAGTGATACGCGCAGAGGCAGATGTGCGTGGATGTGTGGCCTGGTGGGACTAGGAGTCCTTTGGTGTGGCTGGGACATACAATGGGAGGAAGGAGTGGGGAGACGGAGCCAGAAGGTGGCCAGTGTGTGCTGGGGAGCCACGGGAGGGAGGGCGGACTGCGAGCAGGGAGGGTCAGGGACAGGTGTAAAGAGAACCTCTGGGGCCACGTGGGGATACACAGGAGGCCAGGGAGGAGTTGAGGTCCAGAGAGAAAGGATGAGGGCTGAGCTGGGCCCAGATCCATGGGGCAGAGGAGGACATGGGGCAGAGAGAGTTGAGAAGCAGGAGGGTGGGGCTGGGGGATGGCGAAGGCAGGGTCAGAGAACAGTGACTGGGCAGGTGGTGGGAGCTGGCCCGATGGGCCAGACAGAGAAGTGGAGGGGCTGGGCCTGGAGGATGGAGCAGAGGCAGTGGGCGAATCAGGATTTTTCCTGAACAGCCAAAGAGGGGTGCGCTGCATGCACGCATGTGTGTTATACATATATGTGTGTGTGTGTATGTACATATACAGTCCTGATTATTCAGAGTCTATATGTGTGAATTCTCTTACTCACTAGAAGTAGTTGTAATCCCAAATCAGTTCTTGCTGTTCTTTCATGGCCACTTAATAGACACAGTGTGTGGCCGGGCGCGGTGGCTCACGCTTGTAGTCCCAGCACTTTGGGAGGCCGAAGCAGGCGGATCACGAGGTCAGGAGATCGAGACCACGGTGAAACCCGGTCTCTACTAAAAATACAAAAAAATTAGCCGGGCGTGGTGGCGGGCGCCTGTAGTCCCAGCTACTCGGAGAGGCTGAGGCAGGAGAATGGCGTGAACCCGGGAGGCGGAGCTTGCAGTGAGCCGAGATTGCGCCACTGCATTCCAGCCTGGGTAATAGAGCGAGACTCCATCTCAAAAAAAAAAAAAAATAGACACAGTGTGGAGAAAAATTTTAATCATCTGACACACATGTTCCCAGCCTAGGTTGGAGCCAGACAGCATTCTGCCTCCCTATTTCAGCCCCCACACTATATACGCCGGTGTCCTTTTCACTGTTTAGTTAATGCTACTTTTTTTCCTGTTTTTATGCTTTTTGTCAGTGATTATGCCATTTAAAATGGCCTCAGCCAGGCGTGGTGGCTCACATCTGTAATCCCAGCACTTTGGGAGGCCGAGACAGGAGGATCAGACCAGCCTGGGCAACATAGTGAGACCCCATCTCCACAAAAAATCAAACAGCCACTTAGCATAATGCTGAAGTGCTGTCTGATGTCCTGAAGCCTGAGATGGTTAATAATTCGTGTGTTTTATCAGCTTTGTTCAGGCATGAGCTACGGTGCTGTTGGCCATGAGTTTGTGGGGAATTCTTATCATTTCAGGTTGCCTTGGCATTCATTTGAATGTAAGTTGGACTTTGTCATGCCAGAAACAAGGCTTGGTCACCCTCAACACGGTTTCCAGTTTTCCACCTCCTCCCAGTTCCTCCATGTGGTTGACCCAGATATCTCCCTTATGCAGCCACCTCCGGGGGAGCACCTCCCTCCCTATGGGTCAGCCACAGACAGCCTACTTGACGGCCCTGCTGGCCCCCACATCCCACTGAACTGTGCGGATGCCACAGTGACCCCCTCTCAGGCACAGCATGACCTCCTGGAAGTTGAGCCTGCTTGCTTTGAACCCACCAGTTAAAATCCCCTCAAAATGTTTGGATACCGCCCATTGGCCCCTCACAGCCACGAGCTCCCTGACCAGTGTGCATGTGTGTGTATGTCTGTGTGTGGGGGGGGGCAGGTGGGGAGGTCACCTTTGGGTGTGCCATGTGCCCCCAGGACCTGTAAGTAATAAAATCTTTATTTCCATCTGGGATCTTTCCCCATCATCGAAGGGATCCTCTCCTTCTTAAGGATCCCAGATTGAAAGAGTTCAATGCTAATGAATCAGCAATACTTATTACATAAGACGTCTTTCAACGGAAACATACATAAAACAAAGTGTATTGTTTTATTTTGTTTTGTTTTTGAGATGGAGTCTTGCTCTGTCACCCAGGCTGGAGTGCAGTGGCACGATCTAGGCTCACTGCAAGCTCCGCCTCCCAGATTCACACCATTCTCCTGCCTCAGCCTCCCGAGTAGCTGGGACCACAGGCGCCTGCCACCATGCCCAGCTAGTTTTTTGTATTTTTAGTAGGGACAGGATTTCACCGTGTTAGCCAGGATGGTCTCGATCTCCTGACCTCGTGATCCACCTGCCTCTGCCTCCCAAAGTGCTGGGATTACAGGCGTGAGCCACTGTGCCTGGCCAAAACAAGGTGTATTGATCGGGGAAAATCATGTGGCCAGAGGCTTGCAGGAAGCCAGTGCTGTTTCCCTTGGGAGCAATGGTAGTGGATTGGTTGATTCAGTGTTCACAGCAACTTTGAGAACATGACTTCCCTGGATGGCAGAGGGGACTGTACATATATCTTAGGCTGTGTATATATCTTAGGCATTGTTTTAAAAGGTTGCTCTCCTTTACCTAAAAGACCTTTCACATGTGTTTCTGTCCCTTCAGGTTTGTTGATAAGCCGGGGCCCTTCGTGGGACCCTGCGGTCACTGGATCAGGCCCTCAGGTACGTCCTGAAGGGAGCAGGAATAGGCAGGGACCTGGGCGGGACCTGGTGGCTCATATCCATCTAGGGGTGGCTTCTCCTTACACCTCTTCATTTTTTTTAGTTTTCCAAATTGCATTTGTAATATGTACCCATTGTAGAAAGACAAAATTGTCAAAAAATTCACGGGTGCCTCTGAACAACAGCAAAACAAAAACAACGTTTTTTTGAAGACAGAGTAATTTTTTTTTTTTTTTTTTAGACAGGGTCTAGCTCTCTCACCCAGGCTGGAGTGCAGTGGTAGGATCTCAGCTCACTGCAATCTCCACCTCCCAGGTTCAAGCGATTCTCGTGCCTCAGCCTCCCAAGTAGCTGGGATTGCAGGCGTGCGTCACCATACCTGGCTAGTTTTCTGTATTTTTAGTAGAGACGGGGTTTCATCATGTTGCCCAGGCTGGTCTCGAACCCCTGGCTTCAACTGATCTACCCACCTAGGCGTCTCAAAGTGCTGGGATTACAGGCAAGAGCCACCATGCCTGGCCATTTTTATGAACAAAAAATAGGCTCACCCTACATACATCTCATTCTATCTCTTGCTTTTTTCACTTAACCCTGGGGCTGTCCTTCATGCCCTTCCTTATAGATGCACCACAGCTTTTATTGACAGCTGCACAATGGTCATGGTTTGGCCGCACCATAACTTGTAACGCCAATCCCTGTTGCTGGGTATTTGCACGGTCTTGTTTGGGTGTGGGAGGTGTTTGTTGTTCCTGTTGTCTTTGTGCCCCTCCTGAAGAGCTTTGATGCTTTTCTTCAAGCTGGAGGCAGAAGTGGACAGACAGAAACAGATAGCTTGTCCCCTCTGGCTCTCTCAGGCTCATTTTTGAATTACTTTAAATCCCTGGGTTCAGATCATGGCTCAGCTGCCCAAGTGACACTCCCCTCCAGTTCTACCTCTGTGAACCTTGGGCCTCGAGGATTTTAAGCCGGTCAACCAGAGGTTGGAGGTGGAGGTGAGACAGGGCCCGCCCTCTTTAAAGATACATCCTAAATATTTATGTGCAGGTGGACTGCATTGCTAGCTGGGATTTGCTTTAAAACACTGCAGGCTGGGGGAGGGGTCTTGATGAAACGAGATTGGCTGTGAGGTGATTCTTGTTGAAACTGAGTGATGGGTACCTGGGTGTTCATGCCCTTCTACTGGTGCCTGTGTATGACATTTTCCAAAACCGAAAAACAATTGAAGTCCTCTGGCAATGCCAGGCAACAAGAAAATGGGCACTTTTGCTGAGACCCTCATGCCCCTCAGTCCCCCACCCCGCCACTCTTGGGCGCAGACCCCCAGGATCGGGGTTGGGGGACCCCTCTCAGGCTCTCCCTTACTGGGGGTTGTCTTGACCACAGAGACCCTGCAGAAGTACCTGAAGGTGGTGATGACCCTCAAGTATGAGGAGAAGCCACCCTACGCCATGCTGAGAAACAACCTAGAAGCTCTGCTGCAGGATCTGCATGTGTCTCCATATGACCCCATTGACCTCCCAGTGGTGCCCTAGGTGGAATCCAAGTGGGAAGAGCTTGTGAGTCTTAAGCCCTCTCACCCCTTGCCCTCGCCCCAGCCCTGCCCCAGCCTCCAAGAGACGCTTCCCAGAGGCTGTTCCACGTTCATCCCAGGGCCCAGCTTCCCAGGGAGATGCTGGGTTTTTCCACAGGGTCCTTGAACTTCCCAACCTCCAGGAATGGCAAGTAAGAGAAACCCGGCTCAACTTGGCTTTAAGAAAAGGGGGGTTGATTGGCTGTTGTTGCTAGAAAATTCTAAGGGGGAGCTTCAGGCACAACGGGATTCAGGGCCTCAAAAATAGCATCAAGACGTTGTCTGTCTCTTGCCATCTTCTGTCCCTTCTTGCATCCATGCCTCCCTGTGTCCTTCCACTCGGCCACCTGTAGTCTCTACTTTCCTTTGGCCTGTCCTCCTTGGCACCCCCATACCCAAAAGGTAGCTGCTCCATGCCTTCGGGTCTTGTTCATAGTGCACACTACCCCTTCCTGTGGATGACGGACACTCCTCACAGCCAGCAGCTGGGCGTTTGCTTAGTTTCCCAGATTTTTATTTTACAAACAGTGCTTCCTGTGTGCACAGCCCGGCTGCTGGCGCACGCTGTCTGTGGATGGAGGTATCAACTTGACAGTGCTGACTAGATGGCTTTACTTCCATCAGCACTTTGTGTAAATGTGCAGGAATTTTTGCAAGGTCGAAGACAGACTACACAGTAAATTTTGGCAAGAGTGCAGAGATGTGTGCTGAAGAGGAGCTTCTCCAGGCTCCTTTTCTCTCCCCGGAGTAGTCATTTCTCTCATTGGGGTTGGCTGGAACCAAAGCTTAGTGCTTTGTCTAACTCGGCACCACCTGGGGGCATTTGGCAGTGTCTGGAGACACTTGGTTGTCAGGATGCGGGACAGTGGAGGCCAGGATGCTGCCTGACATCCTGCGACACGCAGCATGGTCCCTACCTCTACTCCCCAACAAAGAATTCCCTGGCCCCAATGGTCAGCAGCGCCGCGATTGTGAGATCCTGGTCACGGGGCATCTTGAACAGCGTCTGCTTTTGGCGGCCTGTCTCCCTGTGCAGTGACGTTCTTCTTGGCACTTGGATTACAAGTGCTTCTACATTCCCACAACCTTTCCTTACATCTGAGGCTGAAGCATGAGCTGACACGTGTGTGTCAAGAGATTCGCGGAGCACCTGCGCAGAGTGGGCCAGTGGTGAGGGGTGGGGGCTCTTTTTTCTCTGGTGGAGTAGCAGGCTCTCTGCTTCAACCAGAGGTGCCAAGAGTAAAGTCATGACCTGTGCCAGTCTCACTCTTTGCCCCACCTCTCCAGCTCGATACACAGCTCCTCCTCCATGCACCCAGTTATCCAGGCCAGACAGCTCGGGGTCCTCCCCGACACCCTTGCTCCCTCAGCAGCCTCCTCCAAACCTTCGGTCCCGGGTGAGACTGACCACGGGGTCACTTGTCACAGTCTCCTGCTGGCAGCCAGTTCCTCCAGGGCAGGGTCGCGTCTGACTCTGTCATCTCTGCTTTTCTGGCATGGCACAGGGCAGAGGCTTCGTCCTGTTTATCAATGGAGCGAGCCCAGGCTTGCCGTCATCGGTGCCGCCCTGTCTCAGTGCCTTCCTGTCACCCAGGGCAAAGGGCGTTTAGAACCCAACACCTGACAGCCCCCTAAGGTCTCCACCGTCTCACACCCACGCGCTCCCTGGAGGCCACTCGCTCAGCCCCTTGGTTGAGAACATAACGAGGAGATGACATTTAAGGAGCCCGGTGATCTTTGAGCACCTTGAAGGTCGTCTTGCCTCTGCTGCACAGCAGCTCCTTGCCTTGGCCTGAGGCCGAGCTCCCTTCTTCCCCCGTGCACGATGCGCCAGCCACACCCCCGCCCCTCCAATTCTAGACCAGGCCAAGCTGGACTCCACCCTGGAACCTTTGCACCCGCCATCCCAAGGTCTGGAAAGCTCCCCTCATCCTGGTTTTATGCACCTGCTGCTTCTCAAAACCCAAGGCCTTCCCCATCCTCCATGAGGCGTCCTCACTGCCTCCCCACCCACTTGCTCATCATGTCACCTGTTTTCCACACAGCTCTTGTTCCCATCTGGAGAGAAGCGTGTGTTTAGTGTGTAGTCTCCACCCCCCTCCTCCTCATCCTAAGCCCAGCAGGGGCTCCTCATCCCGTATGGTCATGATGACATCCCCCAGTACCTAGAAGATGACATCCCCAGAACCTAGAAGGTGCCTGGCATCAAGTGAAGGCACAGAGGGTATTCGTTGGATGAATGAGACACTAACAGCATTTTTATTGTCTCCCAGAACTTTCCATTTGCAGTGCGCAACAGAAAAAAAAAATGAAATAATGTGACTCAAGGCCTGCTGTTTAATCACAGATAAGCTTCTAGAACAAGCCCTGGAATGTGCATTCCTGCCACTGGTTTCAGGATACTCATCAGTCCTGATTAGCCTCCTGGAGGGCCCCAGTCTCTCTCCAGTGAATGTGAAGTTCCCCATCTCGGTGGCCTGCCCTTAAGCCAGTGTCCTAGCAAGGCTGGATGGGGTTGGGCTGGCCCGCAGGGGGGACCCCTCCTCCCCTTGACACCTCTGTGCTTTGGTAATAAATTGTTTTACCAGAGCTTGAGGAGCCAGTGTGTCTGCAAAAGTTCTTTTGGGGCCCAGGTGCGGTGGCTCATGCCTGTAATCCCAGCACTTTGAGAGGCCAAGACAGGAGGATCACCTAAGCTCAAGTTTGAGACCAGCCTGGGCAACAGGGTGAAACCCATCTCTACAAAAAATGCAAAAATCAGCTAGGTGTGGTGGTGGATGCCTGTAGTCCCAGCTACTTGGGAGGCTGAAGCAGGAGGATTACCTGAGCCCAGCAGGTCGAGGCTGCAGTGAGCCATGATTGCACCACTGCACTCTAGCCTAGGTGACAGAGTAAGACCCTGTCTCAAAAAAAAAAAAAGGAAGAGAGAAGCTAAACCCTCCCTGAATTTTGTCTTGAGTGGCTCAGATCATGCGTCATACTTTGGAGTGTGGAGAATCCGAGGCCAGGTAAGGAAGGAAGTGCTCTCAGATGCCCTGACTCTCCTGTACTGATGAACCCTGCTCAGGAGAAGCGGGTGGGATCAGGGAACCGCTTACCATCTCCTGGCTGAAAGCGGGTGTTTGCGCCCCTTTCCAGAAGGGGACATCTGCTAACAACAGGAAACCCTCCCCTGAATCTGTCCTGCTTAGACCCCTTGTTGCACATGACTCTGTGAACCCGGAAAATTTGAGACAGGTCCAGTTAATTTAGAAAGTTTATTTTGCCAAGGTTGAGGACACAGGCCGCAACACAGCCTCAGGAGGTCCTGATGACGTGGCCAACGTGGTTGGGGCACAGCTTAGTTTTATACATTTTGGGGATACTTGAGACATGAGTCACTGTATGTAAGAAGTACTTTGGTTCCATTTGGAAAGGTGGGACAACTTGAAGCAGAGGCAGGGAGACTCGAAGTGGGGAGAGGGCTTCCAGGTCACAGATGGGTGAGAGATGAACAGGTGCATTCTTTGGAGTTTCTGATTAGCCCTTCCAAACTGAGGCGATCAGACATGCATCTATCTCAGTGAGCAGAGGGGTGGCTTTGAATAGAATGGGAGGCAGGTTTGCCCTAAGCTGTTCCCAGCTTGACTTTTATTTATTTTCCTTTCACAAGTCTATAAAAGATTAGGGGGGTCAGCTGCCCTTCAGCACCCAAATCAAGTGAGCAGACGGGTCAACATCACAGTATCAACACTGGGCTCCATCCTCTGCCCCTTGGGGCAGTGCCCAGTCCAGTGCCTCAGGGTCCTGGCAGCCCCTGTGTCCTCCTCCCTCATCTCTTGAACCAGCACAGCCAGCGCAGCCTGACCCTGCTCAGACATGGAAGGAGCCCAGGTCCAGGCCCGGGGAAAGCCTGGACAGTGGCCCCACGTCTCTGAGCCGTGTCTTCTCTCTCCAGAGCCCAGGTTTTGAACCTCCATGGGTTTTGGCAGCTCATCCCCCGAGCTCTGAGAGGAGGGCGTTGTCATCAGGATTCGATGATGATCTCCCAGCACAGGAGACAGAATGGCTCAGGTGCTACCAGGACATGCAGCTGATGGTGGCCGGAGCCCATTCTCTGTCCACCACACCCACACCCTGCCCCTTGCCCCAAAATGGAACCCTGGCTTAGATTTAATCAGACATTGGTGGTGGTGGTGTTTTTTTTTGTTTTAGTTTTTGAGACAGTCTTGCTCTGTCACCCAGGCTGGAGTGCAGTGGTGTGATCTCGGCTCACTGCAACCTCCACCTCCTGGTTCAAGCGATTCTTCTGACTCAGCCTCCCGAGTAGCTGGGACTACAGGCACCTGCCACCATGCCCGGCTAATTTTTGTATTTTTAGTAGAGACGGGGTTTCACCATATTGGCCAGGCTGATCTCAAACTCCTGACCTTGTGATCCGCCTGCCTTGGCCTCCCAAAGTGCTGGGATTACAGGCATGAGCCACCATGCCTGGCCTATTATGCCATATTCTTACTAAAACTCTTATTTTTAACTAACCTATTCATTGCGTTATAATTGCCTACAGCTTTCACTACCGGAACATGCTGTGCAGGTGTATAGCCTAGGAGCAATGGGCTATACCGTATAGCCTCGGCGTGTGGTAGGCTGTACCATTTACGACTGTGTAAGCATATTCAAGGATGCTCACATGACAGAATCGCCTAACCATGCATTTCTCAGGATGTATCCCCACACATGCGGGGATGTGACACATGGAAAGCAAGTTCTGCGTGAAAGATGCAGTAATGTGCCTCAGCAGATGAGACGCGCAGAGCCCAGAGCAGCGCGGTTAACGCCATGGCAGGCCGTTCAGGGAACTGGCTCATCTTGCATGTGGTGCCTGTGGTTCTTCCCTAATGCATGTTCCATGGAAGGAGGAGGAAAGAAGTTGGATGTGACCACCGCAAACACCATATTAGGATGTGAGTGGAACGCAGACTGCAGCTGCAAGGAATTTTATAAGTGAATCCTGCAAAAAGAAGACACAGCTGGCCGGGCACAGTGGCTCACGCATGTAACCCCACCACTTTGGGAGGCCAAGGCTGGTGGATCACCTGAAGTCGGGAGTTCAAGACCAGCCTGGCCAACATGGTGAAACCCTGTCTCTACCAAAAATACAAAAATAAGCCAGGCGTGGTGGCGGGCGCCTATAATCCCAGCTACTCGGGAGGCTGAGACATGAGAATTGTTTGAACCTGGGAGACAGAGGTTGCAGTGAGCCGAGATCACGCCACTGCACTTCAGCCTGGGTGACAAAGTGAGACTGTGTCTCAAAAAAAAAAAAAAAAAAAGTGAACCTGAAGGAGGATCCGGACATGGTTTGGCAGGAGGGAAGGGTGTTTCAGGAGAAGAAACTACACATGCAAAGTGTCAGAGCCACAGAGTCCTTGGCCCGGAGGGTTTGGGGAGATGTTGGGTGACACAGGGAGAGGAGGGATCAGGAGAGTCCAGCAGGGGACAGACCATGCAAGGCCTGCAAAGGAAACACGGCTGCTCAGACTGTGGAGAAACTGGATGAGGAGGCATCTGGAAGCAGTCTGGAGTCTGTGTTGGGAGAGATGGAGGCAAGAGGTGAGGAGGGTTCAGTGACCAGGGAAGAGGTGAGGCCCAGGCATGACTGGGGCCAGGATGGAGAAAAGGGCTCCAAGGTGACCTGTACTTAGGAGGAGGAACAAGTGCTAGTGATTTATGGGATCTGGAGGAGGGAGGGAGGTCAAGGTGGACACCCACACCCAGGTTCTGACATTAGAGATGGGGCTACCATGTCATCAGAGGGATGGGGCTCTCAACAGGAGAAGTGGGCTTGGAAAGGGAGGTGACGAGTCAGTTATGGCCAAGTTGAGTGGAGCAATCCTTGGGGCCATCGAGGGGGAGGTGTCCAGCGGAATGTTGGAGGGTAAGAGGCCCACAACACTCAGCTGGAGATTAGTCCGTCACAGTGTCTGCAGCCTCCATGCTCAATGCTGCCCTTGCTGCCTTCCTCCTGCAGGACCTCACTCTGGGTGAAGAGACCAGGGCCTGTGAGTGTGGCTGGATCTGGGTAGAGAGGGCAGCAGACTCACCTCCCTGTGTCCTGCTAAGGGGCTGGAGGGGACTGAGGCAGAGAGACCAGGCCTAGCCCCCAGGACCTCCCTGATAAGAGCAGGAACCTCCCCAGCCTGGACATTGGTCCAGAGTTGGGGACTGACAACACTGGCCCATGTGGAATCATCATGACCAACTCAGCCTCTGCCTGGCCGCAGGCCTCTTAAACTGTCCAAGTACCCCCAGGATTGAAATTCTGGGATTGAGCGATGTATCCTCTGCCTTCTCCGCCCCTCCCCTTGGTCCCTGGGGTAGGGCTCACCTGAGGAGGATGAGGCAAAGGCAGAGAAGCAGGATCTTCATAGCCACCTCCCCGACAGCCACCAGAACCACCCCCGTCATGGGCCCTGATTTGCCTGGAAAAGTGGGATGAGGCCCATTCACCTGCTAAACCACAGTCCCGAATCCTTCCTCTCTTCTTGCAACTTGGTTCTCCAGGCCCTTCCTACATCCCTGGATGCGGGACCTGGTGAGCCCAGGCCTCCCCACCCTACACCCTGACTGTCCAGCAGGAAACAGCTCTGGGCCCCATGGACGTTCTGGGCCTTGAAGGTGAGCCTGAGGTTGGAGCCAAGCCCCCCCTTGGAGGGTCAGGGAGCCGTTGGCCCAGAGCCCAGCTGAGCTGGGGGTGACCTCGAAGGAGTCCTGGCTGCTGTTCCCTTCCAGCAGCTCCTCCTCAAGCCACCAGGACAGAGATGGCACCGGGCTGGCTTGGGAGGAGCAGCGGCAATGCAGACCCTCAGCCTCCCAGGAGCAGGAGGGGCCCAGCAGCTGTGGGGAGGGTCTGAGGGGAGGGAGGACAGGACTCAGCAGGGGCCCCTTCCTGGGACCCAGGTGTCCCCTTTCCCCACTCACAGTGCACAGAGAGGCTGAGAGAGACGTGCTGGTAGCCCAGCGGGTGCCAAGCGTGGCAGGTGAACTCTCCTTCATGCTCCACTTCAACCCGAGGCAGTTCCAGGACCCCAGGGTCTGAGGGCTGGGAGGGGCCCACGGTCTGTCCCCCCCGGGTCCAGCTCAGCCTGGCTGGGGGACTGCTGTGGGTGACACAGACCAGGCGCAGGCTTTGGCCCTCCAGGACCGGGAGGGATATACCGTTCCCGAGGTTTTCCAGGACTAGGGAAGGAAGAGGCAGAATCGATGTGCAGCTCAGGGCTTAGGGACCCTCCTGCGTGGGGACCCTCCAGACGCCTGGGCCCCCAATTTGGCACCGAGAGGCCCTGGCTCCTCTGTCCCCTTTCCTACCTGTCCTGTTTGCTTGGGAAACCATCACTCTCAGGTTCTCTGGAGGATCTGAAATGGAGACAGGGGACCGGCTCTAGATGGACCAGGGCCTTCCCTCTGGTCAAAGGGAAGCGTCCTGGACACTGAGGTGGGGGAAGTGGGCGGGATAGAAGGGCAGGGCAGAATCACCCACTGAGTCCCAGACAAACTGCCTGAGGGTCTACACAGGTAAGAAGGTTGGTCCCCGAGGCCTGGGGCTCTAGGCCCCTTCAGCTCTGGGACACTGAGCCCAGCCCCTGTATCCCTTTGCCCTCCCAATGGACTCCAGGCCCCTGCTGGGCACACACACACTGCACAGAGAGGTCCAGGGCTCGCTGCTGGGAGCCAAGCCTGTTCTCTGCTCGGCAGATGTAGCGCCCTGAATCCCCGGCCTTCACCCCGGGCAGCTCCAGCCCCAGGGTTCTGGGGCCCCAGGGGTGGGACGAGGAGAGGACTCTGTCCTGCAGGACCCAGCTCAGCATGGCAGGGGGCTGGCTGTCAGCAGCACAGAGGAGCCACAGGAACTGGCCTTTCTGAACTTCCAGATATATGACATTTCCCTGGAGTTCCAGGGCTGAAGACAGGGAGAGAGAGGGTCGGAGTGGAGAGACAGAGTGAGAGAGAGAGAGGGAGGCTGCAAAGAGGACCACATCCCCTCAACCCCCTGAAGCCTTTTCATCCCTAAAGAGGACTGGCCCAGCCCCAGCCCGAAGGCCCTCAGTACCTGACGTGTTGTCACGCGAAATGCTGATAATAAGGTCTCTGGGGGCGTTTGCAACAAGATTGTGAGCTGGCTTCAGGGAGGGACAATTTGTTCCTCACACCTGGAAAAAACTCCCTCAGGGAAAAGAAAGTGGGAACATCCCAGGATAGACAAGTGACAACCAGCGCCGGGGCTCACACATGTGGACAGAGGATCAGAAGCCATTCCCATCCCCCTCCCAGGGCTGAGCTGGCATCCTGGGACCCCACAGCTTCCTCTCCCTGGATGCTCCTGAGCTGGGAGCCGCTCACTGCCCCTCTGGGCTCCTCTCCCTTTCCACCTGCCAGGTCTGCCTGCACGCCCCACCCTCCCAGGCCACACTCACAGGCCACGCGGAGTCGGACGGTCCTCTGTGCGCTCACACCCTTTCTGAAGAAGTCCACGTGGCAGGTGAGGTCGGTGTCATGGTCCTGGGGGCTGGGTGTGAAGCTGAGCACTGAGAAGTGGGAGGTGTTTGGTCTGGTTCTTCTCGGGGAGAGGGCAGCCCCCGTCCAGGAGAAAGAAGGGGCTGGACATTTTTTGAAAGCCCAGTTAAACACGCAGATGACCGTCACCGGCTGCCCGGGCTCCAGGGTCTCGGGGATGTAGACATCAGGCTTCTGAGTCAGGGCTGGGACAGAGACCGGGGTGGGGGGTTCCAGTGCTGCAGGGGTCCCTGAGAGCCCTCTCTGCTCAGCCCATAGCCTGTCCCCAGTGTCCCTCCCCAGTGTGACAGGCAGGGGTTCCCACCCCATTCCATACCTGTTACTTTGAGAAAGAACCCATTGTTCATGAAACTATATCTCACATAGCTTCCTCTCTCCACCCGAAAGAAGTACCATGCCTCATCCTCTGCGCGTCTCTGATCACCAAGGAGCAGCTCCCCTTGCCGGGATCCCCAGTGAGCTGGAATCGGTCCCGGGTGCTCATTTCCACCTCTCGACTCTGGTTGTTTGTGGCCACAGGAGCACCCGTCTTTGGGTTGGTCAATCCTTTGAACCAGTAGCCATAAGCAGCAGCAGACTCGTCCCAGCCATCCCGGGGGTAGGAGAGGTTGCAAGGCACGATGACACACAGGCCCTCCTGCACCGTCACCTGCCTCTGCACTTGAAGACTGTAACTGGGATCCTTGTTCAGGAACCCTGGGGAGATGCAGAGGCTCAGTGGCAGCCCCAGCCCCTGCCTGGGACCCCCAGCCACCGACCCACTCACCCGCCCCCAGCACGGGCAGCAGCAGCATGTCTGGGCTCTGGGGCCGGGCCTGTCCCAGGACCTTCTGGTTTCTGGGCTGGCCTGGCTGGGAAGGAAACTCCTCCAGCAGGAAGCCTGGTGGAGGGGAAGTGACCATCTGCAGAGGAGGAGCCTTGGGAACCCCACTGTCCTGAAAGCTCCCCTCCCAACTTCTCCTTTCACAGGGGAAGCAGCAGGGCAGAGGGCATGAGGACCAGTCCCAAACCAGGAAGGAGCCACCCTGGCCAGCCTCGGAGGTGGGCAGTGCTAGGAGGGGACTGTCAGGGGACACAGATGAGTCATGGCTGCAGGTGAGGTGAAGGATGCAGACTCTCATTCATTCATTCATTTATTCTCCAGGGGGCCATGGGACACTGGAAGAATCTACAAGAACACAGTGATTTATGGTGGGGGCTTTGCATCATGTATTATTGCTGTACCTCCACAGAGGGTAAAAACTAGGTCAGCCACATAGGCAGTCAGCCGCATCTACGTGACCAACCCCCAATAAAAACTCTGAACGCTGAGGCTCAGGTGAGCTTGCCTGGGTGGCAATACTTGGTGTATGTTGTCACTCATCCTTGCTGCAAGCATTAAGTGTTTTCTGTATGACTTCACTGGGAAAGGACAACTGGAATCCCACACATGGTCTCTTCTGGATCCTGTCCTATGAACCTTTCTCCTTTGTTAATTTTTATTTATTTTTATTTATTTATTTTTTTATTTTTTGAGATGGAGTCTCGCTCTGTCCCCCCAGGCTAGAGTGCAGTGGCGGGATGTCAGCTCACTGCAAGCTCCGCCTCCCAGGTTCACGCCATTCTCCCGCCTCAGCCTCCCGAGTAGCCCACCTCAGCCTCCCAAAGTACTGGGATTACAGGCATGAGCCACTGCACCCAGCCATTTTATTTTTATTTTTGAGACAGAGTCTCACTCTGTCGCCCAGGCTGGAGGGCAGTGGCGCAATCTTGGCTCACTGCAACCTCCGCCTCCCAGGGTCAAGTGATTCTGCTGCCTCAGCCTCCTGAGTAGCTGGGACTACAGGCACCCGCCACCATGCCTGGCTAATTTTTTGTATTTTTAGTAGAGATGGGGTTTCATCACGTTAAGCAAGCTGGTCTCGAACTCCTGACCTCTGGTGATCTGCCTGCCTCAGCCTCCCAAAATGCTGGCATTATAGGCGTGAGCCACTGTGTCTGCCTTGTTGATTTTTTTTTTTTTAGATGACGTTTCGCTCTTGTTGCCCAGGCTGGAGCACAATGGCACAATCTCGCCTCACTACAACCTCCACCTCTCAGGTTCAAGCGATTCTCCTGCCTCAGCCCCCTGAGTAACTGGGATTACCGGTGCCCGCCACCATGCCCAGCTAATTTTTTGTATATTTAGTAGAGATGGGGTTTCACCATGTTGCCCAGGCTGATCTTGAACTTCTGACCTCAGGTGATCCACCTGCCTCGGCCTCCCAATGTCCTGGGATTACACGCGTGAGCCACTGCGCCCAGCCGTGGCTTGTTGATTTTTAAAAAGTATTTTTATTAATATGTGATATTTGTACATATTTATGGGGTATATGTGATATTTTGTGCCATGCATAGAATATGGTATAATCAAGTCAGGGTATTTGAATATCTGTCACCTCAAACATGTATTATTTCTATTGTTGGGAACAATTCAAATTATCTTTTCTAGTTATTTTGAAAAATACAATACGTTATTTTTTTTTATTTAAAACAGGGTCACTCTGAGGCCGGGCGCAGTGGCTCATGCCTGTAATCCCAGCACTTTGGGAGGCCAAGTCGGGCGGATCACAAGGTCAGAAGATCGACAGCATCCTGGCTAACACAGTGAAACCCTGTCTCTATTAAAAATACAAAAGATTAGCTGGGCATGGTGGCACGCACCTATAGTCCCACCTACTCAGGAGGCTGAGGCAGGAGAATGGCGTGAACCCGGGAGGCAGAGCTTGCAGTGAGCCGAGATCGCACCACTGCACTCCAGCCTGGGCAACAGAGAGAGACTCCATCTCAAAAAAAAAGAAAAAAAAAGACAGGGTCTCTCTGTCACCCAGGCTGGAGTGCAGTGGTGAGATCATGGCTTACTGCAGCTTGACCTCCCCAAGCTCAAGCAATCCTCCCACTTCAGCCTTCCAAGCAGCTGTGACTACAGGTGTGCACTACCACTTAATTTTTGTACTTTTTTTTTTTTTTGATAGAGATGGGGTTTTACCATGTTGTTCAGGCTGGTCTCAAACTCCTAGGCTCAAGCGATCTGCCTGTCTCAGCCTCCCAAATTGTTGGGATTACAGGCATGAGCCACCACTACAATATGTTACTGTTAACTGTAGTCACCCTACTCTGCTACTAAACATAAGAATTATTCCTTCTATATAACTGTATATTTGTTAGACAGACCTTTTCATTCCCCACCTACCCAGCCATGCACCCTTCTAGGGCTCTGATAACTATTATTCTACTCTCTGCCTCCATGAGATCATAGTCCATGATCTCTGTATGCCTTTATGTATCCATAGCTTAGCTCCCACTTAAAAGTGAGAACATAATGGCATTTGATTTCTCATTCCTGAGTTATTTCACTTAGAAAAATGGCCTCCAGCTCCGTCCAAGTTGCTGCAAAAGATATTATTTCATTCTTTTTTATGGCTGAGTAATATTCCATGACAATGGTATACATACTGCTGCCTAGACCAATGTTCTGAAGAGTTTTTCCTAGGTTATCTTCTAGAATTTTTTGGTTTCAGGACTTAGATTTAAGTCTTTGATCCATATTAAGTTGAATTTTTTTTTTTTTTTTGAGACAGAGTCTCACTCTGTCACCCAGGCTGGAGTGCAGTGGCATGACCTCGGCTCACTGCAACCTCCACCTGCCAGGTTCAAGCAATTCTCCTGCCTCAGCCTCCCGAGTAGCTGGGACTACAGGCACACGCCACCATGTCCGGCTTGTTTTTTGTATTTTTAGTAGAGATGGGGTTTCACCATGCTGGTCAGGCTGGTCTTGAACTCCTGACCTCGTGATCCTCCCACCCCAGCCTCCCAAAGTGTTGGGATTACAGGCGTGAGTCACTGCGCCCGGCCTAATTTTTGTATTTTTAATAGAGATGGGTTTTCACCATGTTGGCCAGGCTGGTCTCAAACTCCTTACCTCAAGTGATCCACCTGCCTTGGCCTCCCAAAGTGCTGGGATTACAGGCATGAGCCACTGCGTTTGGCCAAGGATGTGATTTTAATGTTTGTTTGTTTGTTTGTTTGTTTGTTTGTTTGTTTGTTTGTTTTGAGACAGAGTCTTGCATCTCGCTCTTTCATCCAGGCTGGAGTGCAGTGGCACGATCTCAGCTCACTGCAACCTCTGCCTCCCGGGTAGCTAGGATTACAGATTTGTGCCACCAGGCCTGGCTAATTTTTGTGTTTTTAGTAGAGAAGGGGTTTTACCATGTTGGCCAGGCTGGTCTCAGACTCCTGACCTCAAGTAATCTGCCCACCTCGACCTCCCAAAGTGCTGGGATTACAGGCGTGAGCCACCACATCCGGCCGGATTTTAATGTTTATAGTTTATTGGAGCTTAACTCAGGTCTTGGTGCTTTCAGGGATGAAGGTTCTGTATGAGTTCCTTGGTTGTGGAGAGTCTTTGTGCGCTGGCTTCTCAGTTGCTGGCTGCAGCGGCAATGTGCTCAGTAAGATGGTGATCAAGTTCACCATCTCCTGTGGGGTTGGAATGGCAGAGGTCTTTTGAAGCTTACCTCGTTCCACTGTGGTGTGCACTTCTAAATTAATTTATTTTTTTCCCCAGTATTTTATTCACTGGGTTGAATCATTAAGGCTTCAGGTTAGTGGGGACGTGTCCCTAGGTAGAAAACAGTTGTGGCTGGCCGGTGTGGTGGCTCACACCTGTAATCCCAGCACTTTGGGAGGCCGAGGTGGGTGGATCACGAGGTCAGGAGATCGAGACCATCCTGGCTAACACAGTGAAACCCCGTCTCTACTAAAAATACAAAAAAATTAGCCAGGCATGGCGGTAGGTGCCTGTAATCCCAGCTACTCGGGAGGCTGAGGCAGGAGAATGGCGTGAACCCAGGAGGCGGAGCTTGCAGTGAGCCAAGATCGCGCCACTGCACTCCAGCCTGAGTGACAGAGCAAGACTCCGTCTCAAAAAACAAAAGAGGCTGGGCATGGTGGCTCACGCCTGTAATTCCAGCACTTCGGGAGGCTGAGGCGAGTGGATCGCGAAGTCAGGAGGCCGAGACCATCCTGGCTAACACGGTGAAACCCCATCTCTACTAAAAATACAAAAAATTAGCCGGGTGTGGTGGCGGGCGCCTGTAGTTCCAGCTACTTGGGAGGCTGAGGCAGGAGAATGGCGTGAACCCGAGAGGCGGAGCTTGCAGTGAGCCGAGATCGCACCACTGCACTCCAGCCTGGGAGACAAAGCAAGACTCCGTCTCAAAAAAAAAGAAGAAAAAAAAGAAAAAGAAAAGAGTGTGGCTAAAGCACTGGGTAAATGCAGTACCCAGTGGTGAGCCAAGGCCCCCGCCTTGACAGAGGTGGCTGGGGGAGCTCTTAGTGACATGCGCTGAGGTTTGCCTTTGCTTTTGTTTTTGTTTTTGACAGGATTTCAGTCTGTCACCCAGGGTGGAGTACAGTGGTGTGATCACAGATCGCTGCAGCCTTGACTTCCCTGGCTCAAGTGCTCCTCTTGCCTCACTCTCCCAAGTACCTGGGACCACAGGCACATGCCACCGTGCCTGGGTAATTTTTATTTTTTGTAGAGTTGGGGTCTCCCTATGTTGCCCAGGCTAGTCTCTAATTCCTGGTCTCAAGCGATTCTCCAACCTCGGCCTCTCAAAATGCTGAGATGACAGCCGCAAGCCACCATGCCTGGCTATTTCCTTCCTTGTACTAATTTTGGTTTATTCTTGCTTTTCTGGTTCCTTGTTCCTTGGGGTCCATTTTTTTTTTTCTGAGATGCAGTTTCACTGTGTTGCCCAGGCTGGAGTGTAGTGGCACAGTTTCGGCTCACTGCAACCTCCACCTCCCGGGTTCAAGCGATTCTCCTGCCTCAGCCTCCTGAGTAGCTGGGATTACAGGTGCGCCAGCATACCCAACTAATTTTTGTATTTTTAGTAGAGTTGGGTTTTCACCATGTTGGCCAGGCTGGTCTTGAACCCCTAACCTCAGGTGATCCACCCACCTTGGCCTCCCAAAGTGCTAGGATTACAGGCGTGAGCCCCCGCGCCTGGCCAGGGGTCCATTGTTATGTTGTGTATTTGAATTATTCTATTTTTTTTTCTGAAAGAGGCATTTGTTGTTATAAACTTCACTCCTGGCACAGCTTTTGCTGTATCTCACAGGTTTTGATAGGTTGTATTTCCATCTTCATTTCAATAATTTTTTTTTTTTTTAGACAATCTCGCTCTTGTCATCCAGGCTAGATTGTAATGGCACCATCTCAGCTCACTGCAACCTCCGCCTCCCAGGTTAAAGTGATTCTCCTGCCTCAGCCTCCCGACTAGCTGGGATTACAGGTGCACGCCACCATGCCCAGCAAATTTTTTTTTTTTTTTTTTTTTTTTGTATTTTTAGTAGAGACAGGTTTCACCATGTTGGTCAGGCTAGTCTCCAATGCCTGACCTCAGGTGATCCACCTTGGCCTCCCAAAGTGCTGGGATTACAGGCATGAGCCACCGCTCCCGGCCTCAAGAAGCGTCTTGATGTTCTTTTTAATTTCTTCCTTGACCCAGTGGTCATTCAGGAGCATGCTGTTCAATTTCCATATATTTGTACATCTTCCAAAGTTCCTCTTATTAATCATTTCTATTTTCACTTCCATTGTGGTCTGAGAAGATGTTTAATGTGATTTCAATTTCTATAAATATGTTAGATTTCTTTCGTAGCCTCACATATGGTGTATCCTGGAGAATGTTTCATGTGCCAAAGAGAAGACTGCGTTCTTCAGCTGTGGGATAAGATGTTCTGCAAACATCTCTTAGGTCCCTTGGCTCTAAAATGCAGTTTAAATCCAAAGTTTCTTTGTTAATTTTCTGTCCAGATGATCTATCTAATGCTGAGGGTGTTCAATGTGGTGTTCAAGTCTCCAACTAGTATTGGAGTCTGTCTCTCCCCTTATGTGTGCTCCAGTGTGAGGTGCATATAAATTTAGTTACATCAAGTTATATCTTCTTGCTGAATCGACCCTTTTATCATTATACAATGACTTAAAGTCTGGTGTTTTTTTTTAAGTCTCTTTTTTTTTTTTTTTTTTTTTTTGAGACAGAGTCTTGCTCTGTCGCCCAGGCTGGAGTACAGTGGCGCCATCTCGGCTCACTGCAAGTTCCGCCTCCCGGGTTCACGCCATCCTCCTGCCTCAGTCTCCCAAGTAGCTGGGACTACAGGTGCCCGCCACCACGCCCAGCTAATTTTTTGTATTTTTAGTAGAGATGGGATCTCACCGTGTTAGCCAGGATGGTCTTGATCTCCTGACCTCATGATCCACCCGCCTCGGCTTCCCAAAGTGCTGGGATTACAGACGTGAGCCACCGCGCCCGGCGTTTTAAGTCTGTTTTGTGTGGAGTAAGTATAACTACTCCTGCTTGTCTTTTTTGGTTTCTGTTTGCATGGAATATTTTTTTCATTCCCTTTGTTTTCAGTGTATATGTCTTTCCAAGTGAGTGACTTTCTTATATGTAGCATAAAGTTGGGTTATGTTTTTGTAAATCCATTTAGCAAAACATCAAATTGTATCCATAAACATATACAATTATTATTATTTCCTAATTAAAAATAATATAAATTGTAGTAAAATACCCATAACACAAACCTACTACTTTAATCACTGTATTTTTTTTTTTTTTTTTTTTTTTGAGATGGAGTCTCACTCTCTTGCTCAGGCTAGAGTGCAGTGGTGGATCTCGGCTCACTGCAACCTCTGCCTCCCGGATTTAAGCAATTCTCATGTCTCAGTCTCCTGAGGGGCTGGGACTACAAGTGAGCGCCACCATGCCCTGCTAATTTTTGTATTTTAAGTAGAGACGGGGTTTCGTCGTGTTGGCTAGGCTGGTCTCGAACTCCTGACCTCAGGTGATCCACCCGCCTCAGCCTCCCAAAGTGCTGGGATTACAGGCAGGAGCTACTGCGTCTCGCCTACTTTCATCATTTTAAAGTGCAAAATTGGCTGGGCATGGTGGTGCATGCCTGTAATCCCTGCTACTCGGGAGGCTGAGGCACGAGAACTGCTTGAAACTGGGAGGCAGAGGTTGCAGTGAGCCGAGATCGCACCACTGCACTCAGCCTGGGTGACAAAGTGAGACTCAAAAAAAAAAAAAAAAGCGCACATTTCATTGGCACTAAGTACATTCACATTCTTGTGCAACCATTAGCTCCATCTAGTTGCAGAACTTTTCCATCACTGAGAAAAGAAACCATGTACCCATTAAACAGTCACTTCCCATTATTCCCTTCCCCCAGGCCCCTAAAATGACAAATCTACTTCCTGTCTCTACATTTGCCTCTTCTGGTCATATCAGATGAGCAGAATCACGCGATATTGTCTGGTTTCTTTCACTTAGTATAGTGTTTTCAGGATTATCTATGCTGTGGCAGGTGTCAGAATGTAATTTTTTTAGGGGTGAATAATACTCCATTAAATGAATAAACCACATTTTGTTCATGGAGTTTTAAATTTGCTAGTTAATGTCCAAATCCTCAGCCTTGGGGAATCGGGAGGTGCTGGGGCCCCTGCCCTTGAGTCTGCACAACCCAGACCCCCCTCTATGCCCAGGTGGTAATTGGGGCTGGGCTGAGCCACAAACTAGTCTGGGCATCAGGGTGGGGAGGTGATGGAGCTGTGACCCTGTGATGCAAGGTCCAAGTTCCCCAATGGGGGCTCCATGAACCAATTAGACCTCATTTACAAAACACAGAGCAAAAGATAAATTATTAAGAATGTCCAGGGGGTAACCTCAGAGCACTAAACCCCAAGCATGAGGCACCCTGAGCTCACTGGGGTCTTATCGCCCCCTTCTCACTGTGGAGCTGGGAGCCTGGTATAAGCTGCAGAGACGGTCCCATGACAGGCAGGGGAGCTCAGTGCCTTTGGGAAGCCCGGGGACCCTGAGTTGACATAAGTGGAGGTGAGGATCTTGTGGGCAGGGATTGCTTGTTCATGTCTTCTTTGACTCCCCCCACTGCATGGAGTAGATTTTGCCTGGAGAATGAATGAATGAATGAATGAATGAATGAATGAATGAGACTCTGCATCCATCGCCTCACCTGCAGCCATGACTCACCTGTGTCCCCTGACAGTCCCCTCCTAGCACTGCCCACCTCCGAGGCTGGCCAGGGTGGCTCCTTCCTGGTTTGGGGCTGGTCCTCATGCCCTCTGCCCTGCTGCTTCCCCTGTGAAAGGAGAAGTTGGGAGGGGAGCTTTCAGGACATTGGGGTTCCTGAGGCTCCTCCTCTGCAGATGGTCACTGCCCCTCCACCAGGCTTCCTGCTGGAGGAGTTTCCTTCCCAGCCAGGCCGGCCCAGAAACCAGATGGTCCCGGGACAGGCCCGGCCCCAGAGCCCAGAGATGCTGCTGCTGCCGCTGCTGCTGCCCATGCTGGGGGCGGGTGAGTGAGTCGGCGGCTGGGGGGGTCCCAGGCAGGGGCTGGGGCTGCCGCTGAGCCTCTGTATCTCCCCAGGGTCCCTGAACAAGGATCCCAGTTACAGTCTTCAAGTGCAGAGGCAGGTGACGGTGCAGGAGGGCCTGTGTGTCATCGTGCCTTGCAACCTCTCCTACCCCTGGGATGGCTGGGACGAGTCTGCTGCTGCTTATGGCTACTGGTTCAAAAGAGTGACCAACCCAAAGACGGGTGCTCCTGTGGCCACAAACAACCAGAGTCGAGAGGTGGAAATGAGCACCCGGGACCGATTCCAGCTCACTGGGGATCCCGGCAAGGGGAGCTGCTCCTTGGTGATCAGAGACGCGCAGAGGGAGGATGAGGCATGGTACTTCTTTCGGGTGGAGAGAGGAAGCTATGTGAGATATAGTTTCATGAACAATGGGTTCTTTCTCAAAGTAACAGGTATGGAATGGGGTGGGAACCCCTGCCTGTCACACTGGGGAGGGACCCTGGGGACAGGCTATGGGCTGAGCAGAGAGGGCTCTCAGGGACCCCTGCAGCACTGGAACCCCCCACCCCGGTCTCTGTCCCAGCCCTGACTCAGAAGCCTGATGTCTACATCCCTGAGACCCTGGAGCCCGGGCAGACGGTGACGGTCATCTGCGTGTTTAACTGGGCTTTCAAGAAATGTCCAGCCCCTTCTTTCTCCTGGACGGGGGCTGCCCTCTCCCCGAGAAGAACCAGACCAAGCACCTCCCACTTCTCGGTGCTCAGCTTCACGCCCAGCCCCCAGGACCACGACACCGACCTCACCTGCCACGTGGACTTCTTCAGAAAGGGTGTGAGCGCACAGAGGACCGTCCGACTCCGCGTGGCCTGTGAGTGTGGCCTGGGAGGGTGGGGCATGCAGGCAGACCTGGTAGGTGGGGAGGTGGAGGAGCCCAGAGGGGCAGTGAGCGGCTCCCAGCTCAGGAGCATCCAGGGAGAGGAAGCTGTGGGGTCCCAGGATGCCAGCTCAGCCCTGGGAGGGGGATGGGAATGGCTTCTGATCCTCTGTCCACATGTGTGAGCCCCGGCGCTGGTTGTCACTTGTCTATCCTGGGATGTTCCCACTTTCTTTTCCCTGAGGGAGATTTTTCCAGGTGTGAGGAACAAATTGTCCCTCCCTGAAGCCAGCTCACAATCTTGTTGCAGACGCCCCCAGAGACCTTATTATCAGCATTTCGCGTGACAACACGTCAGGTACTGAGGGCCTTCGGGCTGGGGCTGGGCCAGTCCTCTTTAGGGATGAAAAGGCTTCAGGGGGTTGAGGGGATGTGGTCCTCTTTGCAGCGCCCCCCGCCTCTCTCATTCTCTCTCTCCACTCCGACCCTCTCTCTCTCCCTGTCTTCAGCCCTGGAACTCCAGGGAAATGTCATATACCTGGAAGTTCAGAAAGGCCAGTTCCTGCGGCTCCTCTGTGCTGCTGACAGCCAGCCCCCTGCCACGCTGAGCTGGGTCCTGCAGGACAGAGTCCTCTCCTCGTCCCACCCCTGGGGCCCCAGAACCCTGGGGCTGGAGCTGCCCGGGGTGAAGGCCGGGGATTCAGGGCGCTACATCTGCCGAGCAGAGAACAGGCTTGGCTCCCAGCAGCGAGCCCTGGACCTCTCTGTGCAGTGTGAGTGTGCCCAGCAGGGGCCTGGAGTCCACTGGGAGGGCAAAGGGATACAGGGGCTGAGCTCAGTGTCCCAGAGCTGAGGGGGCCTAGAGTCCCAGGTCTCAGGGACTGATATTCTTACCTGTGTAGACCCTCAGGCAGTTTGTGTCTGGGACTCAGTGGGTGATTCTGCCCTGCCCTTCTGTCCCGCCCACTTCCCCCACCTCAGTGTCCAGGACGCTTCCCTTTGACCAGAGGGAAGCCCCTGGTCCGTCTAGAGCTGGTCCCCCATCTCTATTTCAGATCCTCCAGAGAACCTGAGAGTGATGGTTTCCCAAGCAAACAGGACAGGTAGGAAAGGGGACAGAGGAGCCAGGGCCTCTCGGTGCCGAATTGGGGGCCCAGGCGTCTGGAGGGTCCCCACGCAGGAGGGTCCCTGAGCCCTGAGCTGCACATCGATTCTGCCTCTTGCTTCCCTAGTCCTGGAAAACCTCGGGAACGGCACATCCCTCCCGGTCCTGGAGGGCCAAAGCCTGCGCCTGGTCTGTGTCACCCACAGCAGCCCCCCAGCCAGGCTGAGCTGGACCCGGAGGGGACAGACCGTGGGCTCCCCCCAGCCCTCAGACCCTGGGGTCCTGGAGCTGCCACGCGTTCAAATGGAGCACGAAGGAGAGTTCACCTGCCACGCTTGGCACCCGCTGGGCTCCCAGCACGTCTCTCTCAGCCTCTCCGTGCACTGTGAGTGGGGAAAGGGGACACCTGGGTCCCAGGAAGGGGCCCCTTCTGAGTCCTTTCCTTCCTCCCCTCAGACCCCCACAGCTGCTGGGCCCCTCCTGCTTCTGGGAGGCTGAGGGTCTGCATTGCAGCTGCTCCTCCCAAGCCAGCCTGGCCCCCTCTCTGCACTAGTGGCTTGGGGAGGAGCTGCTGGAGGGGAACAGCAGCCAGGACTCCTTCGAGGTCACCCCCAGCTCAGCCGGGCCCTGGGCCAACGGCTCCCTGAGCCTCCATGGAGGGCTCAGCTCCGGCCCCAGGCTCAGCTGTGAGGCCTGGAACGTCCACGGGGCCCGGAGTGGCTCCATCTTCCAGCTGCTACCAGGTGAGGGGACTGTGGGGGGCTGAGTTTCAGGGAGAAAGGAGACAGGATCCTAGAAAGATGAAGGTTCAAGGTTGTGGGGAGAGGGGCTGGGCGTGGTGGGAAGGGATGGGGACAAAGTCCCTGCTCTGTGGCTGGTGGTTGTTGCGGGAAACTGAGGAACAGAGAGAGCAATATGGAGAACAGGAGGATTGTTTATTTAAGTTAAGTACCAGCTTAGTGGATTTACATTTCAAAAGCTGAGCATTAAATAAAGACAAAGAAGGGGTTTTTTGTTTTTTTGTTTTGTTTTGTTTTGTTTTTTGAGAGGGAGTCTCCCTCTGTCACCCAGGCTGGAGTGCAGTGGCGTGATCTCGGCTCACTGCAAGCTCTGCCTCCTGGATTCAAGCAATTCTCCTGCCTCAGCCTCCCGAGTAGCTGGGATTATAGGCATGTGCCACCACGTCTAGCTAATGTTTTTGTATTTTTAGTAGAGACAGGGTTTCACCATATTGGCCAGGCTGGTCTCGAACTCCTGACCTTGTGATCCACCCACCTGGACATCCCAAAGTGCTGAGATTACAGGCGTGAGCCACCGCCCTCAGACAAAGCAAGGTCTTTATAAGAGGACTTAAAAAAGTACAACAAAACCAGTTGATTATGTACTGCATAACTTGTGGCCTTGTAGCTGTGTCAAAAGAAAAACAACAACTGGTTAAATACAGACATTTATAAAACATAATTATGCTTAACAAGCCAGGGAAAGGAGTAAAAGAATTTGTCTTTTTTTTTTTTTTTAACCTTGCTCTGGAAGGGGTGTGTCTGGAGCCCATTCCTTTGGCCTTGGCTTTTTAAAGTGTTATTTTATACCTGTCCTTGAAGAGAGCTTGCTAGGCATAGAAAGAGTTCTGTTTTTTTGTTTGTTTGTTTTGTTTTTTTTTTTGAGACGGAGTCTCGCTCTGTCGCCCAGGCTGGAGTGCAGTGGCGCAATCTCGACTCACTGCAAGCTCCACCTACCGGGTTCACGCCATTCTCCTGCCTCAGCCTCCCAAGTAGCTGGGACTACAGGCGCCCGCCACCACGCCCGGCTAATTTTTTGTATTTTTAGTAGAGACGGGATCTCACCTTGTTAGCCAGGAAGGTCTTGATCTCCTGACCTCGTGATCTGCCTGCCCCGGCTTCCCAAAGTGCTGGGATTAAAATAAGCATGATACAATAAAGTTCTAGTTATACTATTCCCTTGCCAGGTAGCATGTGTACAGTGGGGACACCTTTTTATAGGTGCTTCTTTGAGCATGGTTAAAGGGGTAACAACAGCAAAACAATGTACAGCATATTTATACCCAACAAGAACAGAAAAGGTCCTTGCCTGCGGAAGGAGGTTAAGCACAATGACAGAACAATAATAAAACAGTTAGTAGTACAGGAAAACTACTAGTTCTAAGATTTTTAACCACATTTATTTGCTTGATGAATCCTTAAGCTTCGGCCGTGCATAGACTAGTCAGCTTTTGGTGTGTGACTAGCGTAAGGTTTGTTGTTTCCTTAAGCTTCAGCCGTGCGTAGACTGGTCAGCTTCCGGAGTGACCAGAGCAGGGCTATCGTCCTCAGCAGTAACTCAGTCTCATTGTGAGATCAGCCAGGTCAGATGGTCTGGGTCGCACTGGCTGGTTCACTTGTCTAAAGCTGCCAGTTTCAGCTGACTGTGGTGGATCCAAGGTACAACTGCTGCAACTTTTTTTTTTTGAGATGGAGTCTCACTCTGTCGCCCAGGCTGGACTGCAGTGGCGCGATCTCTGCTCACTGCAAGCTCTGCCCCCCAGGTTCATGCCATTCTCCTGCCTCAGCCTCCCGAGTAGCTGGGAACTACAGGCGCCTGCCACCATTCCCGGCTAATTTTTTTGTATTTTTACTAGAGACAGGGTTTCACCATGTTAGCCAGGATGTTCTCGATCTCCTGACCTCGTGATCCGCCCGCCTCGGCCTCCCAAAGTGCTGGGATTACAGGTGTGAGCCACTGCGCCCGGCCAACCCCTGCAACTTTAACAGCGGCGGGAGTAGACAAGATTACAGTATGGGGCCCATCCCCCATGGGTCCTAGAGAGGTTGGGTTTTACTTTTTAACTTAAACAAAGTTTCTAGGTTTAAAGGCATGTCAGGCTTATAGGCATTCTTTCATGTACCTAACTACGAACACTTTGCATGGCTATTTTTAAAGCCTGCATTTGCTTTTTTAAGGTTAATTCCTTTAGTTCCCGGAGATCACCTTTTTTTTTTTTTTGAGACAGAGTTTCGCTCTTGCACCCAGGCTGGAGTGCAGTGGCAAGATCTTGGCTCACTGCAACCTCCTGCTCCCGAGTTCCAGCAATTCTCCTGCCTCAGCCTCCCAAGTAGCTGGGGTTACAGGTGTGCGCCACCACACCCAGCTAATTTTGTATTTTTAGTAGAGACGGAGTTTCTCCATGTTGGTCAGGCTGGTCTTGAACTCCTAACCTCAGGTGATCCGCCCGCCTCAGCCTCCCAAAGTGCTGGGATTACAGGCATGAGCATTTTGGTAAAGTTTATAAGCAAGTTTTTTGTTTTTTTTTTTGAGACAGAGTTTCGCTCTTGTTGCCCAGGCTGTAGTGCAATGGCACGATCTCAGCTCACTGCAACCTCCACCTCCCGGGTTCAAGCGATTCTCCTGCCTCAGCCTCCCAAGTAGCAGGGATTACAGGTGCCCACCACCATGCCCAGCTAATTTTGTATTTTTAGTAGAGACAGGTTTCTCCAGGTTGGTCAGACTTGTCTCGAACTCCTGACCTCAGGTGATCCGCCCACTTCGGCCTCCCAAAGTGCTGGGATTACAGGCATGAACCACCGCACCTGGCTTATAAGCAAGTTTTCATAAGGCTTGGCTTCTTTTGCTGTTCAGTTTTCCAGAGGAGGGTTGTTTGTTTGTTTGCGATGGAATCTCACTCACCCAGGCTGGAGTGAAGTGGTGCGATCTCAGCTCACTGCAAACTCCGCCTCCCAAATTCAAGCGATTCTCCTGCCTCAGCCTCCTCAGTAGCTGGGACTACAGGCGCCCGCCACCATACCTGGCAAATTTTTTGTATTTTTAGTAGAGACAGGGTTTCACCATGTTTCGATCTCCTGACCTCGTGATCCGCCCGCCTCAGCCTCCCAAAGTGCTGGGATTACAGACGAGGAGGGGATTTTTTCCCCCCGCTTTGTAACTTTATATAATGGCTTAGCCATCAGTGAGAAACATGGAATCCAGATACAGCAGAATTTTGCTGCCTTCAACTTTTAATGTGACCATGGGCTCTGAGAGGCCTAATGAGAAGGAGCCTGGTCTGTCCTAGTCCTCACATCCTTCAGCTCCTGCCAGCCCGATCAGATCAGTATTTGGTTCCTCTAAGGTGGAGCAGCCCTTGGCCCATGGCTTCTTTGTCTCGCAGCCTTGGCCATTTCCCTTATTGCCTTCTGGACATTTTTCCTTCCAGTGGCCTTTCTTTTTGCATTTTGCACATTGATCCCTCTATAGCCTTGGTCGGCTCTTAAATCCCTGCCTAACTTGACCTTTTCCATGTCCACGTCTCTGTCCACCTCCTTTCACATTGCTAATTTTTCGTTCTTTCTTTTTTTTTGAGACGGAGTCTCGCTCTGTCGCCCAGGCTGGAGTGCAGTGGTGCAATCTCGGCTCACTGCAAGCTCCGCCTCCCGGGTTCATGCCATTCTCCTGTCTCAGCCTCTCTGAGTAGCTGGGACTACAGGCGCCCGCCACCACGCCCGGCTAATTTTTTGTATTTCTAGTAGAGACGCGGTTTCACCATGTTAGCCGATGGTCTCGATCTCCTGACCCTGTGATCTGCCCACCTCGGCCTCCCAGAGTGCTGGGATTACATGTGTGAGCTGCCATGCCCGGCCTGCTAATTTTTCTTTTTATGAGGGCTGCTGCCAACAGATTGGCCTTTTTTTTTTAAGCCTATGTTCTGCTTCCTTTTTCCTTCCTGAGTTCTCCTGCTCCTACAGCTGGCCAGTGGGACCGGGCTACGGCGTGGGTCCCACCCCCGTGCACACACGCACTGCCATCTGTCTTTCCTGTTTCTGTCTGATTTTTCTTTTTTCCTTTTTCACACTTACTTTTTTGGGCTAGGTAGGATCTGCACAGCCATAGTCCACCCCGGACCGTTATCAGCCCAGAGGCTTAGTAGATGCCTGCTGCAGGTTGTAAGAATTATGCCTTTCTATTTTTTTTTTTTTTGTTTTTTTTTCCGGGGCCAGTCCCCACCCCTCTCTTTTTCCAGGTAGAGCCGGGCTGAGGAGAGGGACTAAACCCTTGGTGTGCCTAGCTGCTTGGTGCCTCGCTTGTTGCTTTTGCTCTTTCCCGTTTTGTTCCTGGTCATAGTTAATGTACATCTTGGTGGTCACTTTTATAAGCTGGGTGGCATTCATGCCTGCAGCTGCCGCTTGATGTCACCCTGGGCTTGCCCTACAAATGCTGTGTTTACCATGCGCTGATTTTCAGCAGCCTCGGGGTCAAACGGGGTGAAAGGCCGAAATGCTTCACAAAGTTTTTTATAAAACTGACTTGGGGTCTCGTCAGCTCTCTGAAGCACTTTTGAAATTTTTTATTATATTAACTGCCTTCTTTCCACCAGCTTTTATCCCTTGCAGAAGTGTCTCTTGGTACCTCTGCACACGCTGAAGCTGAGTTGCATCCTCTGGGTCCCAGTTGGGATCTTGGTCTGAGAACTGACCTTGAGTGTATGCCTGAGCATTCACTGCATCTGCTGGTGCATGGGGTTTTAGCCAGCGGAGAGCTGCCTGTGTTACTCTCCTGTGCTTTTTAGTGTTAAATAATGTTAGGAAAAGCTGCCTGCAATCTGGCCAGGTTGGATTGTGTGTCAGAAAGATGGATTGCATCAGATCTGTAAGAGCTTGGGGCTTCTCCGTGTAGGAGGGAGTATGGTGTTTCCAGTTTAGTAGATCAGTAGCTCAGTAGTCGAAAAGGGCTGATAGATGAAGGTCCGTTGCCCCCCCGAACCTGGCCTTGGTTACTATAATAAGTGGGTCCTCACGTCTCCCTGACAGGCATTTGCAGAGCTCGAGCAGGGCCAAATCTGAGACTGCCTGCTTGACTATTTTGACTTCCTTCCCTGGCCTTTTGAGGCTCCAATCCTTCCCTTCAGGGTCAGACTCAGGGCATGCTAGCTTCTGAATTTGGTTCCTGGAGGGCTGTTGGCCTCAGTAAAGGGGGGTAGGCCCCAGCCTATGGAGGAGGAATTTCTGTTGCCTCTGGCAGCTATTGCAAAACTGGCTTCTCTTGCTCTTTCTGGGGTTTTTCTTTTAACTTTGGGTCAGTCGGCGAAGCTGCTCTTACTTTTATTTTTGGCTCGGGCTACAAGTGTTTCGCAATAAGCTGCTAAACAGGGCTGGATCCAGGTTGGTCTTGTCTGTGCTGTATTTAACCATGAATCAATATAAGGAAATGGATCGGGATACTCAGGCTGTCCTCAGACCCCTATCACCATCTTTAATACATGGCCAATTGTTTCCTAGTCTACAGTTTCTTCCGTCAGCCATCCAACATCAAAAGAAAGTCATTCTAATTCAAAAAGAGTTCTCAACCTCTGGGGGGTTAGCTTAACTTTATAATCCCCTACAAAGCCTTTCTTAAAGTTTTGTAACATGCACTTCAATGGAGTAAGTTTTGATGGACTTTCCTTCTATTCCTTCCTTTACGGCGCAGCGCACTCACTCTTCCTGTAGTTTCGGCCAACTATACCGTCTCCTATTACGGGAGTTTTCAGACACTACTTGGCTTTGGAGAGTTGCTTATTCCTGCTACAACTCTGAGCCATAGGGCAGCTCCTATTAGCCGTATGCAGATCAGCTCCTATTAGCCATATGCAGATCACCACTAGTCTTAGTCCCACACTTTGCTCAGAGCACACAGTCCACACTAAGAGAATTGTGACTTCCCATTTTGCGGCTGATGAGCCTAATTAGGCCTCTTCATTTACACACTGTTACACACTTCCCCACTCCCAGTTCCTATGTTCCTAATTAGGGTGGTAAGCCACTCTCGCCACCTCCAGTTTCTCAGTTGGGGTGGCGAGCCACTCTCACTACCTCCAGTTTCCTTTTCCTAATCGACTTAGCGAGCCATTCTCGCGTCCTGCGTAGGTTGGGGTGTGAGTTTCATCCAAATTGACGAACCACTCTCGCCGCCCACAGCCCGTCTGGGTCGGACTATTAGGCACACCCCAGGAAGTGATCAGGCTCCCCTTCTGTCCCTATGGGATAGGTCCTGCCTTGGGCCCCAAAAGCTTATTGTGGTTCCTGAAGTGCACTGTTTCTGAAATCGTTCTGCAGCTCCTTTCAGGTTTTGTTGCACTGCTGGGTAGGGGGCGCCAGCTCAGGGGATAGCTGATTTCTCCTCCAGGCCGAAGTTCTCCCAGTGGCACCTGGGGTCACAGGTCTCCTGAGGCCCAGGGCTCCAGCCCCCAGAGGCAAAGGAGGCAGTAAACCTACCATCTCTGGTCCCTTTGTGGTCGCCAAAAATGCCGCCGGAAACGGAGGACCGGAGAGACCGATACGGAGACCGATACGGAGAACGGGAGGATTGTTTATTTTAGGTGCACACCGGCTCAGTGGACTTACATCTAAAAAGCTGAGCATTAAACAAAAACAGAGCGGGGTTTTTATGAGCAGTTAATTATATGATAGGTCCCATAATTTATAGTATAGCATAACTTGTGGTCTTGCATAGCTGGTGGCCTTGTAGCTGTATCAAAAGAAAAAAAAAACTGGCTAAATACAGACATTTGTAAAACATAGTTATGCTTAAGAAGCCAGGGAAAGGAGTAACAGTAAAGGAATTTGTTTTTCTATTTTTTTTTTTTTTTTTTTTGAGATGGAGTCTCGCTCTGTCGCCCAGGCTGGAGTGCAGTGGCGCGATCTTGGCTCACTGCAAGCTCCGCCTCCCGGGTGCATGCCATTCTCCTGTCTCAGCCTCCAGAGTAGCTGGGACTACAGGCGCCGGCCACCGCGCCCGGCTAATTTTTTGTATTTTTAGTAGAGACGGGGTTTCACCGTGGTCTCGATCTCCTGACCTCATGATCCACCCACCTCGGCCTCCCAAAGTGCTGGGATTACAGGCATGAGCCACCGCACCTGGCCCAGGAATTTGTTTTTCTTTCTTTTTTTCCTTCAACCTTGCTCTGGAAGGGGGTGTGTCTGGAGCCTATTCCTTTGGCCTTGGCTTTTTAAACAGTATTATCTTACAACTGTCCTTGAGGTGAGCTTGCTAAGCAGAGGAAAACTTGTTCTTTTTTTTAACCCTTTCCTTGCCCATTACTTTTCTTGGAGTGAATGAATGCATATTTATTTTTAAATTTCTGCCTCAGTTGGGGATGAAGAATCCGAGAGCTCTAGGTCTGTGGGAGGAAGGGGCAGGAGGGTCTCGGGGCTAGGAGGGCACCACCCCAAACCCTGCTCCCATGCAGGGAAGCTGGAGCATGGGGGAGGACTTGGCCTGGGGGCTGCCCTGGGAGCTGGCGTCACTGCCCTACTCGCTTTCTGTTCCTGCCTCGTCGTCTTCAGGTAAGCGTCATCCCTGGGAGGGCAGGCAATGCAGGGTGTGGGAAGGGTGAGGGTTCTAGAATGCCAGACAGTCCCAGCCGCAGGAATCTAGCTGGGGCAGTGGGTGTGAGAACTGGGCCTTGGGCAAGAGGATAGAGCAGGGGTCTGCTCCAGAGCCCTGATCTGGGCCATCTATGACGGTCCCCAGTTCTCACTGTGGAAGTCACCCCGGGGATATGTCCCCACCCTACTGGCCTCGCAGCCTTCCAGCCTCTGCTAAGCCATGTGGGCAGCAGTTTCCCCAGGCTCTGGACCACCTTGGAGGCTGAAGGGCACTGCCTCCTCCCTCAGGGTGAAGACCTGCAGGAAGGAAGCTCGCAAGAGGGCAGCAGCTGAGCAGGACGTGCCCTCCGCCCTGGGGCCCATCTCCCAGGTGAGAGCCCAGCCTCTGTCTGCTGGGGCCCCGGCTGTTCCCCTTTCCTGGATGGCCATGGGTACTCCCCTTGGTGACTTGCAGAATCACTGTGCCCCAAATAAGGTTTTGCTTCCAGGTCCCCATCAATGCAGTCCTAAGTCCCATGATCTGGGAGGTGCCCTCCCCACTGCTCCCTACGTCTCCTCCCAGAACCAAGGGCCCCCAAGCCTGTCCATACTCTGCCTGTACTCAGATCCAGTGGACCCTCCATCTCACTCCTTATTTCCCCCTGGACCCCCGACTCCTTTGCCCTCCCTCCTATCTCTCCTCCTCAACACAGGATGCCAGAGAGTCCTTTCCCCAGATAACTATTGTCTACTACAAAGCTAAGGGTCCCCATCGTCACTTCTGACACCAGCCACAGTTGTGGGGTCCCCATGACCACTCTGAGGTTGGATAACACCTAGGACTCACAGGACTCACTGAGAGCTGTGATCGTCATGTTGATGGTTTATACAGTGACCGACACAGATGAAAATCATGGACAGGAAGAGGTGCTCGGGGCAGGTCCAGGAGATACCAAACCCACAGCTTCTGGTGGCCTTTCCCAGTGGAGCCATGGGGACAGCACCCACTTCTCCCAGCAAGGAAGTGTGACAGATGCATGGAGCATCAGGGCACCACCCATCCCGGAAGCTCCACCAAGCCTGGGTCCAGGGTTCACTGGGAGTGGGTCACGCAGGCATAGGGGACCTGCCACTGACCTCAGTTCCTCAGCCCCTGCAGAGCCAAACTGATGCTATGTAGGCCCCACTGTAAGTCCCGGTGCTGGCATAAACTATGTGGCCTGGTTTGTGGTCCCAGGTCAACAGGGATGCTCCTACCAGCAGGATATTCCAAGGCCCTACATTAGAGGTTCCTTCCCAGTGCCTGGGCACAAACAGTTGAACCTTTCTCTGGGCAAGGTGAATCCTTTACTTCCTTTCTTTCCTGGGCTCCTAGCTCAATTTCACAACTGTGTCCGAGTAGATCTTCCGAGGTCCCTGAGGTCAGTCTAGGTCCGAGCAAATCCCTGTCTTTCTCACACCTCCTCCTTCCTGGGCATCCACTCATAATTTGCAATTAGATAGTAACTTGATTGACTATAGCTTTAACATCTGCTTCTCCTTCCACACTGCAAGCTGCCTGAGGTCAGGGATAGTGTCTCCCTAGTTCCCCCAGGAATATCCAGGGGCTGGCACGGGGGCGCTGTTCCATAAGGCAGCAGGCACTGGAGTCAGAGAGACCTGGACGTGAATCCTGGCCTGACCACTGCTTAAGATGTGTGGGTTTGGGGTATTTACTCAGCCCCCATTTCTCCATCTGATCATGGGGACAATAGTGTCTCCCCAGTGGATTGTGGTGAGGATTTTATGAGCCTGGCAGTGAATTACCAAGAGCCAGATGTTATTGTTCTCAAATATTTGCTGAATGAGTGAATGAATGAATGAGTGAATGAATGAGGGCCCAGCCGACCTTTGTGGAATGAGTAGGTGAAACAGGAAATGCTCAGCTTCCAGATCCTCTTGTGCATCCTCCTTGCTATCGCTTAGCCCCCATGACCCTAATTTGACCCCCTTTCTCCCCTGCATTCAGGGTCACCAGCATGAATGCTCGGCAGGCAGCTCCCAAGACCACCCGCCCCCAGGTGCAGCCACCCCTACCCCGGGGGAGGGGGAAGAGCAGGAGCTCCACTACGCCTCCCTGAGCTTCCAGGGGCTGAGGCTCTGGGAGCCTGCGGACCAGGAGGCCCCCAGCACCACCGAGTACTCAGAGATCAAGATCCACAAGGAACGGCCCCTGAGGGGCCCAGGCTTTGGGCTTCAGTTGGAGAGGGAGACGTCAGGGATGGTTCCAGAGTGAAGAGTTCTCCATGGAAACAGGGCACCAGCAAGTATGTGGGAGTCACGCTGGTGTGACGGCCAGAACGCGACTCAGATTTCAGCCCCATTCCCAATGAAGAGCTTGAGTTTGAAGATTATACTTTTTTTGAGACAGGGTCTCACTTTGTCCTCCAGGCCAGAGTCCAATGGTGCAATCTCAGCTCACTGTAGCCTCAACCTGCCAGGTTGAAGTAATCCTCCCATTTCAGCCTCCTGAGTAGCTGGGACTACAATTGTGAGCCACCATGCCAGGCTCATTGTTATATTTTTAGTAGAGACAGGGTTTTGCCGTGTTTCCCAGGCTGGTCTCGGACTCCTGGACTCAAGCAATCTGCCTGCCTCTGCCTCCCAAAGTGCTGGGATTACAGACATGAGCCACCACAGCTGGCTGAAGATTACACTTTCAATTCAGAGTGAGTTTGAAGATGACACTTGGAGGCATTGTGTCTATGGTTCATTACTACAGAAGCATCTCTGGACGTGTAAAGCACAGAAACCAGGCAGAGGAGGCACAGGGTGCTCTCCAGAAGGAGAAGCCAGCTCCTGAAGTTGTTTGCTGCAACTGCCATTCCCCGTTGATGACCATTCTCTTCCTTCAGAAGAGGGAGAGTGAGAGAACCAAGTCCGAGTGGTTCCCATTTTAACATTTAAAAAAAAAAAAAAAAAAGGCTGGGCGTGGTGGCTCACGCCTGTAATGTCAACACTTTGGGAGGCTGAGGTGGGTGGATCACAAGTGAGAAGTTCAAGACCAGCCTGGGCAAGATAGTGAAACCTTGTCTCTACTAAAAATACAAAAATTAACTGGGCATGGTGGTGGGCGCCTATAATCCCAGCTACTCAGGAGACTAGGCAGAGAATTGGTTGAACCTGGGAGGCAGAGGTTGCAGTGAGCTGAGATCGTCCCACTGCACTCCAGCCTGGGCAACAGAGTGAGACTCTGTCTCTAAATAAATAAATGAATAAATAAAGCCTGAGTTTGAGCAAGTCATCTTACTGCTCAGTAAAATGGACACAATAAGCCTAAATTACAGGGCTGTAGTGGGACAGAAAGGAAGTCATTAAAATAAAGCATCCAGGCTGGGCGCAGTGGCTCACACCTGTAATCCCAGCACTTTGGGAGGCCAAGGCAGGCAGATCACATGAGGTCAGGAGTTCAAGACCAGCCTGGCCAACATGATGAAAGCCCATATCTACCAAAAATACAAAAATTAGCCAGATGTGGTTGTGTACACCTGTAGACCCAGCTACTCAGGAGGCTGAGGCACAAGAATCACTTGAACTCAGGAGGCAGAGGTTGCAGTGAGCTGAGATTGCACCACTGCACCCCAGCCTGGGCAACAGAGTGAGGCTCTGTCTCAAAAATAAATAAATAAAGCCGGGCATGGTAGCTCACACCTGTAATCCCAGCACTTTGGGAGGCCAAGGCAGGTGGATCACAAGATCAGGAGATTGAGGCCATCTTGGCCAACATGGTGAACCCCATCTCTACTAAAAATACAAGAAAATTAGCTGGGCGTGGTGGTGCACACCTGTAATCTGAGCTACTCAGGAGGCTGAGGCAGGAGAATCGCTTGAACCCAAGAGGCAGAGGTTGCAGTGAGCCGAGACTGCACCACTGCACTCCAGCCTGGGCAACTAGAGTGAGGCTCTATCTCAAAAATAAATAAATAAAGTATCCAACAGAGGCATGTGTGCAGTGAGGCCCTCGCCTGAGTCACACCTTTTCTTAGGGGAGCCCACTAGGTATAAAGTTCTGACCATCCTGGCCCTGATGGTGGCCTCTGCAGGGCAGTTCCAGCCTCAGAAGTCTCTGAAGGCTCAGCTGACTCTGGGGTTGGTCTGTGTCTCAGCTCGTTTTTCCCTCTGCCCCACTTGCTTCTTTCTCCTCCACTCCATAGGGTTTTTTTTTTTCTTTTTCCAGATTTTTGAGGCATAACTGAAAGATAAAAATTGAGTATATTTACCATGAACATGATGTTTTGATGTTTGTATACATTCTGAAATGAGTACTACAAATCTGCCAATTAACCTGTTCCATCACCTCCATAGATCTCTCTCCTTTTTGTCTTTTTGTTTTTTGAGACCAAGTCTCGCCCTGTCACCCAGGCTGGAGTGCAATGGTGCTATCTCAGCTCACTGCAACCTCCACCACCCGGGTTTCAAGTGATTCTCCTGCCTCAGCCTCTCGAGTAGCTGGGCTTACAGTCGCGTGCCAGCATGCCTGGCTAATTTTTGTATTTTTAGTAGAGTCAGGATTTCACCATGTTGGCCAGGCTAATCTCAAACTCCTGACCTCAGATGATCTGCCCTTTTCGGCCTCTCAAAGTGCTGAGATTACAGGCGTGAGCCACCAGGCCCAGCCACCTCCACAGTTCTCTTTGTGTGTGTGTGTCAGAAACACTTAGGATGTACTCTGTTAACAAATTTCAAGTATGCGATATAGTATTGTTAACTATGGTCACCATGCTGTCCAGTAGACTCCCAGAACTGATTGTTGGTTGGTTGGTTGTTGAGACAGGGTTTCGCTCTGCTATCCAGGCTGGAGTGCAGTGGCACAGTCACAGCTCACTGCAGCCTCAATCTCCTGGGCTCAAGTGATCCTCCCACTTCAGCCTCCTAAGTAGCTAGGACCACAGGCACATGCCATCACACCCGGCTGATTATTTATTTATTTATCTATTTATTTATTTTGTAGAAACGAGATCTCACGGCAGGGCACAGTGCCTCATGTTGTAATCATGCCATCACTACTAAAAATACAAAAATTAGCAGGGCGTGGTGGCGGGTGCCTATAATCCCAGCTACTAGGGAGGCTGAGGCAGGAGAATTACTTAAACCCGTGAGGCAGAGGCTGCAGTGAGCTGAGATCGTGCCATTGCACTCCAGCCTGGATGCCAAAAGCAAAACTCTGTCTAGAAAAGAAAAGAAAGAAACGAGATCTCACTATGTTGCCCAGGCTGGTCTCAAAGTCCTGGCCTCAAGCAATCCTCCCGCCTCAGCCTCCAAAAGTGCTAAGATTACAGGTGTGAGCCACCATGCCGGGCTGACCCCATCTTGTAAATGCAAGTTTCTACCCTTTGACCGACATCTGTCTGTTTTTCTCTCCTCCTAGCCCCCAGCAACCACGGTTCTAATTCTACTTGGTTTCCATGAGTTTTGTGGCAGGAGAATAGGGGATTAGGGGAACAGGGGTTCAGCAGGTGCAGCCAGTTCCTACAGGCAGGAGAGCAGCAGGTGTGGCATACAGGTCATGCCTTCACTCCCGTGATAACAAGCCACATCAGCCTCTGATTGACTGTGGACCGGGTCTCCACTATGGCCACTGATTGGTCGTGAGCCAATCCTTCATAGCATCTAACCAATTGGAGGCCTCCGAAGGGCACCTGGGGTGTTGCCAGGTTCCTTCTAGCTTATTACAAACCTTAATTGGCGAGGCTCTTGAGCTGCTGGCTCCATCCCACTCCCACTCTGAATTGTCTTCAATAAATCTGTGCTTTTCTATTCACAATAGCAAAGACCTGGAATCAACCCAAATGCCCATCAGTGATAAGCTGGATTAAGAAAACGTGGTGGGCCGGGCGCAGTGGCTCATGCCTGTAATCCCAGAACTTTGGGAGGCCGAGGCAGGTGGATCACGAAGTCAAGAGATGGAGACTATCCTGGCCAACATGGTGAAACCCCATCTCTACTAAAAATACAAAAAAGCCGGGTGTGGTGGTGAGTGCCTGTAGTCCCAGCTACTCAGGAGGCTGAGGCAGGAGAATCGCTTGAACCCGGGAGGCAGAGGTTGCAGTGAGCCAAGATTACAACACTGCACTCCAACCTGGGCAACAGAGTAAGACTCTGTCTCAAAAAAAAAAAAAAAGAAAAAGAAAAAGAAAATGTGGTACATATACACCATGGAATACTATGCAGCCAGAAAAAAGGATGATCATGTCCTTTGCAGGGACATGGATGGAGCCGGAAGCCATTATCCTCAGCAAACTAACACAGGAACAGAAAGCCAAACACCACATGTTCTCACTTATAAGTAGGAGCTGAACAATGAGAACACATGGACACAGGGAGGGGAAAAACACACACTGGGGCCTGTCAAGGGGCCAGGGGAGGGACGGGATTAGGAAAAACAGCTGATGCATACTGGGCTTAATACCTGGGTGATGGGTTGATAGGTGCAGCGAACCACCATGGCACACGTTTACCTATGAAACAAACCTGCACGTCCTGCACATGTACCCCAGAACTTAAAAAAAATCTGCTTTTGTTACTCCATTCTTCTGTTGGTTTTTCCCTCCTTGCATTTTCTTTTGTTACTTGATTTGTGCATTTTGTTCAATTCTTTGTTCAACACGCCAAGAACCTGGACAACTCTCCAGTGACAGTTTGACTTCTGTGGATTCCACGCATCCATGAGATCACACGGTATTTGTCTACCTCTGATTTGGGGTTAATTTCTGTTGTTGCAAATGGCAGGATTTCTTTATCGTATGGCTGAGTAGTATTCAACTGTATTATGCATGTTTTGTGTGTCTATGTGTGTGTACAGCTGACCCTTGAACAGCACAAGTTTACACTGGGTTATACACAGATTTTCTTCCTCTTCTGCCACCCCTGAGACAGCAAAATGAGTCTCTCCTCTTCCTCTTCATCCTCAGCCTACTCAACGTGAAAACAATGAGGATAAAGACTTTTTTTTTTTTTCGAGACAGAGTCTCGCTCTGTCACCCAGGCTGGAGTGCAGTGGTGCGAACTAGGCTCACTGCAAGCTCCACTTCCCGGGTTCACGCCATTGTCCTGCCTCAGCCTCCCAAGTAGCTGGGACTACAGGCGCCCACCACCACACCCGGCTAATTTTTTGTATCTTTAGTAGAGATGGGGTTTCACCATGTTAGCCAGGATGGTCTCGATCTCCTGATCTCGTGATCCACCCGCCTTGGCCTCCCAAAGTGCTGGGATTACAGGCGTGAGCCACTGCGCCCAGCCTGAGAGGATTTTCTTATAAAAGAAATAGATAAATGGATAGACATTTAGGTTGATTCCGTATCTTTACTGTTAAGAATAGTGGTGTAATCTACATGGGGGTGCAGGTATCCTTTTGATATATTGACTTCCTTTCTTTTGGATACATACCCAGTAATGGGATTGCTGACTCATATGTAGTTCTAGGTTTAGTTTTTGAAGAAGTTGCCATACTCTTCTTGTAATGGCTACACTAATTTGCATTTCCACCAACAGTGTAGAAGAGTTCCCTTTTCTGGGATGGAATCTTTCCAGGCATGTTATTTTTTGTCTTTTTTATAATAGCCATTCTAACCAGGGTAAGATGATATCTCACTGTGGTTTTTATTTGCATTTCTCCGATGATTAGGGATTAGAATATTTTTTCATATTCCTGTTGGCCATTTGTATGTCTTCTTTTTTTGTTTGTTTAAGATAGAGTCTTATTCTGTCACCCAGGCTGGAATGCAACAGTGTGATCTCAGTGCACTGCAACCTCCACCTCCCAGGTTCAGGCGAGTCTCCTGCCTTGGCCCCCTGGGTAGCTAGGACCACAGGCATGCACCACCATGCCCAGCTAATTTTTTTATATATATTTTTAGTAGGGACAGGATTCCACCATGTTGGCCAGGCTGGTCTCGAACTCCTGACCTCAGGTGATCGCCCGCCTCAGCCTCCCAAAGTGCTGGGATTACAGGCATGAGCCACCATGCCTGACCATTATGTCTTATTTTTAGAAATGTCTATTCGTGTCCTTTGCCTGCTTTTTAATGTGGTTGTTCTTTTGCTGTTGAGTTGTTTGCATTCCTTGTATATTCTGGATATTAGTCCTTGGTCAGATGAATAATTTGCAAATATTGTCTCCCATTCAACATACTGTCTCTTCATTCCATTGGCTGTTTCCTTTGCTGTGTAGAAGCTTTTGGTTTAATATAGTCCCATCTGTCTATTTTTGTTTTTGTTGCCTGTTCTTTTGAACTCTTAACCATAAAATCTTTGCCTAGACCAATGTCTTGGATAATTTTTCCTATGTTTCATTTTAGTAGTTTTATACTTTCAGGTCTCACGCTTATGTTTCTATTCCATTTTGAGTTGGTTTTTGTATATGGTGAGAGATGGGGTCTAGTTTCATTCTTCTGCATATGGATACCCAGTTTTCTCAGCACCATCCATCGAAGAGGCTGTCCTTTCCCAATGCAAGTTCTTGGCACCTTCGTTGAAAATCAGTTGGCTGTAAATATGTGGGTTTATTTCTGGGTTCTCTGTTCTGTTCCACTGGTCTATATGTCTGTTTTTATAGCAACACTATGCTGTTGTGGTTATTATAGCTTTGTAATCCATTCTGAAGTCAAGTAGTGTGGTGCCTCCAGCTTTGTTCTTTTTGCCCAGGATTGCTCTGGCTATTCAAGCTTTTTTGGTTCCATACGAATTTTAGGATTGCTTTTTCTAAATCGTCATTGGTTTCTTGCTAGGGATTGCATTCAATCCATAGGTTGCTCTGGGTAGTAATGTTATCTTAACAATATTCTTCCAATCCATGAGCGCAAGATGCCTTTCCATTTGTTTGCATCTTCAGCTTCTTTCATCAGTGTTTTGTAGTTTTTCTTGTCAAAGTCCTTCATTTCCTTGGTTAAATTTATTCCTAAGTTTTTTTTTATTTTTGGAGCTATTGTAAATGGGATTGCTTTCTTGATTTCTTTTTCAGCCAGTTCATCATTGGTGTATAGATTTGCTACTGATTTTTGTATGTTGATTTTGTATCCTGCCGCAATTGGTTTATCAGACCTAAAAGTTTTTTGATGAAGTTTTTCTAAGTATAAGATCATGCCTTCTGCAAATAGGGACTATTTGACTTCTTGTTTTCCAGTCTGGATATCTTTTGTTCCATTATCTTGTCTGATTGCTCTGGCTAGGGCTTCTGGTACTATGTCTAATAGGAGTGGTAGAGGTAGACTTCCTTGTCTTATTCTAGTTCTTTGAGAAAAGGCTTTCAGCTTTTCCCCATTCAGTATAACGTTTGTTGTGAGTTTGTCATATATGGCCTTTATTGTGTTGAGATATGTTCCTTCTATGCCTAGAGACTTGAAAGTATTTTGGTTTTTGGGTTTTTTTGTTTTGTTTTGTTTTTTGAGACGGAGTCTTGCTCCATCGCCCAGGCTGGAGTGCAGTGGCGCGATCTAGGCTCACTGCAAGCTCCGCCTCCCAGGTTCATGCCATTCTCCTGCCTCAGCCTCCCGAGTAGCTGGGACTACGGGTGCCCGCCAGCACGGCCAGCTAATTTTTTTGTATTTTTAGTAGAGACGGGGTTTCACCGTGTTAACCAGGATGGTCTCGATCTCCTGACCTCGTGATCCGCCCGCCTCAGCCTCCCAAAGTGCTGGGATTACAGGCGCGAGCCACCGCGCCTGGGCTGTTTGTTTGTTTTTTGAGACAGAGTCTCACTCTGTCACTCAGGCTGGAGAGCAGTGGCACAATCTCGGCTCACTGCAACCTCCACCTCCTGGGTTCAAGTGATTCTCCTTGCCTCAGCCTCCTAAATAGCTGGGATTACAGGCGCCCACCATCACGCCCGGCTAAGTTTTGTATTTTTAGTAGAGACAGGGTTTCGCTATGTTAGCCAGGCTGGTGTTGAACTCCTGACCTTAGATGATCCGCCCGCCTCGGTCTCCCAAAGTGCTGGGATTACAGGCGTGAGCCACCATGCCCAGCCCTCACTGAAATTCTTTAATAGCAATATTTTGAATCCTTTTTCTGGCTGTAGTGACCAGCCCCACAGGGTCAGTGAGTTTTTCTCGTGTGCGGAGACAAGAGATTGTAGAAATAAAGACACAAGACAAAGATAAAAAAAAAGACAGCTGGGCCCGGGGGACCACTACCACCAAGACGTGGAGACCGGTAGTGGCCCCAAATGTCTGGCTGCGCTGTTATTTATTGGATACAAAGCAAAAGGGGCATGGTAAAGAGTGTGAGTCATCTCCAGTGATAGGTAAGGCCACGTGTGTCACGTGCCCACTGGACAGGGGGCCCTTCCCTGCCTGGCAGCTGAGGCAGAGAGAGAGAGGAGAAAGGGAGAGACAGCTTACACCATTATTTCTGCATATCAGAGACTATTAGTACTTTCACTAATTTTGCTACTGCTATCTAAAAGGCAGAGCCAGGTGTACAGGATGGAACATGAAGGCAGACTAGGAGCATGACCACTGAAGCACAGCATCACAGGGAGACGGTTAGGCCTCCGGATAACTGCGGGAAAGCCTGACTGGTGTCAGGCCCTCCACAAGAGGTGGAGGAGCAGAGTCTTCTCTAAACTCCCCCGGGGAAAGGGAGACCCCTTTCCCGGTCCGCTAAGTAGCAGGTGTTTTTCCTTGACACTGAGGCTACCCCTGGACCACGGTCCGCTTGGCAACGGGCGTCTTCCCAGACACTGGCGTCACCGCTAGACCAAGGAGCCCTCTGGTGGCCCTGTCCGGGCATAACAGAAGGCTCGCACTCTTGTCTTCTGGTCACTTCTCACTATGTCTCCTCAGCTCCTATCTCTGTATGGCCTGGGTTTTCCTAGGTTATGATTATAGAGCGAGGATTATTATAATATTGGAATAAAGAGCAATTGCCACCAACTAATGATTAATGATATTCATATATAATCATGTCTATGATCTAGATCTAGTATAACTCTTGTTGTTTTATATATTTTATTACACTGGAACAGCTCGTGCCCTCGGTCTCTTGCCTCGGCACCTAGATGGCTTGCCGCCCACACTGGCACTTTATAAATTTCTTTTTCATTGGAATTTGTTGTGTGAGAATTATCACACTCCTTTGGAGGTTTCATATTTTCTTGCTTTTTCAAGTCTCTTATGTCCCTATATTGATTTTTGTGCGTCTGATGTAACAGTCACTTCTTCCCATTTTTTGGATTGGCTTTCATAATGGAAGACTTTTTCATGAAGACGTATCTGTGGTGTTCACTGGGTAACGCTCTTTTGCTTTGATTCTAGCGTGCAGTCATGTAGTCTCTGATTTTTTCAGCTACAAACAGCATTAGTAGTGTCTGACTTCCTTAGTGGCTTAGGATGTGGTTGTCAGTGGAGGCTGTATTGAGACTTTGCTGGGGATGGGATGCCAGGTGGGTCAATCCTTGGCCTCCAGTGGTAACAGAGGCAGGCTGAGCATACCTATCCTTTGGCCTTTGGGGGTATACACAAGCACTGCTGTTAACAGGTCCAAATGGGCCAATTCATGAACCTCCACGTGGCTCACTTTGGTGCCAGCAGGGGCAGCAGTTAGCAAAGATGATGAGTGGGGTCCTTGGGTCCCTGGGCTGCATGCATGGCATGAGTGATGGCAGTGGCAATGGTGGGACAACCCTTAACTTCCCAGGCAGCACACACTGGTGTTACCAGTGGCTGAGATGGGCTAGGTGGGTGATGCATGTCAGTGTGTGCCAGTGGTGATGGTGGCAGCAGGCTGGGTAGACCCATCCTCAGACCCCCAGGAGGAGTATATAGATGCCAGTGGTGGCAGATGGGGCAGGGCAATGCCAAGGCCCTAGGCAGCATGCTTGGGCATTGTGGGGAGCAGTGCCTGACTGGGTGGGCCAGTCCTCAGGCTCTGTGGTGGTGCACATGGGTGCAGGGGTGAACAGGCTGGGGTAATCCCTTGGCTGCTATGTGGCATGCTTGGGTGGTAGTGGTAGTGGCAGTTGTCGGCAAGGAGACCCTGTCCTCGGGGCATGTACAAATGTGCATGCCACTGCTGCTGGTACAGGGGCAGGACTGCTGTCAATGGCAGCAGCCCCAGGCATGCAGCTCTCAGGCTCTGGGAAATACATGCTTTGGCCCCTGGTGAGGTGTTGGTACTGGCCATGGCCGTGGTGGCAGTCCTTTGTTTATTTTAGCTTACATTCTTTTTTTTTCTTTTTTTTTTTTTTTGAGACAGTCTCACTCTCGCCCAGGCTAGAGTGCAGTGGTGCCATCTCGGCTCACTGCAAGCTCCGCCTCCCAGGTTCACGCCATTCTCCTGCCTCCACCTCCCGAGTAGCTGGGAGTACAGGTGCCTGCCACCACGCCTGGCTAATTTTTTTTTTTTTTGGCAATTTTAGTAGGGACACAGTTTCACCATGTTAGCCAGGATGGTCTCGATCTCCTGACCTCGTGATCCGCCCACCTCAGCCTCCCAAAGTGCTGAGATTACAGGCGTGAGCCACTGCACCCAGCCTTATTATTTTTTTTTTTTAGAGTCTTGCTCTGTCACCCAGGCTAGCGTGCAATGGCGCAATCTTGGTTCACTGCAACCTCCGCCCCCTGGGTTCAAGTGATTCTTACTTCAGCCTCCCAAGTAGCTGGGATTACGGGCATACACCACCACACCCAGCTAATTTTTGTATTGTTTGTAGAGACAGGGTTTTGCCATGTTGCCCAAGATGGTCTTGAAATCCTGGACTCAAGTGATGCTCCCACCTCGGCCTCCCAAAGTGCTGGGATTACAGGCATGAGCCACCGCGCCCGGCCTCCTTCACTTTCTTAATAAACTTGCTTTCACTTTACTCTGCTGGCTCACTCTTGAATTCTTTTCTGCACAAAGCCAACAACTCATGTGGCCTCCCAGGCTGAATCCCAATTTGGGGGTTCACCCTGTGACATTACAGTGACTTATTTATTTAATCTAGCTATTCTCCTGACCCAAGCAGAAACAGAGCTTCATTCGAGTCCCAGCACTGATGCCAACAGGGGGCCAATGTCCTCTGAGGGAGGGTTTCACTTGGGGCTTGAGCGGCTATCCCAAGGGAGCTGGCTTCACTTCCACCCCAAGCAAGCAAGCGCAAGGCAGAGGGAAGGCCATCTGGGCTGGGAGTCAGACCACTGGACTCAACTTGGAGATCTTCCTGTAGAAAAAAAAAAAAAAAAAATGTGGGCTTGGTGATTCACTACCCTGTTCTTGTCCTTGGTTTTCTCTTCTGTAAAATAAGAATTTTTTTTTTGAGACAGGGTCTCACTCTGTCACCCAGGCTGGAGTGCAGTGGTGTAATCTCATCTCACTGCAACCTCCGCCTCCCGGGTTCAAGCGATTCTCCTGCCTCAGCCTCCCGAATAGCTGGGATTATAGGCGCATGCCACCACGCCTGGCTAATTTTTGTATTTTTAGTAGAGACGGGGTTTCACCATGTGGGCTAGGCTGGTCTCAAACTCCTGACCTTAGGTGATCCGCCCGCCTTGGCCTCCCGAAGTGCTGGGATTACAGGTATGAGTGACCGCGCCCGGCCTAAAATGGGAATTTTTAACAATGGGTTCGACAAACATGCCCCATCCCTTCTGAGCGCTTTGCATGTATTAACTTATGCAATGCCAGGAACCCTATGAAGTGGCTGCTGTTATCACTTGCCATTTTATAGTGGAGGGAACCAAGGCACAGCGAGGCCAAGCAGTATTCCCAAGGTCACACAGCCAGCTGGTGGCCGGGCGGGGCTCTACCCCGTGCTGTCAGGCACCAGAGAGACTCGCCTCTTCGGCCTCAGGCCGGAGCCTCCCTGCACTGACGGGGTCGCGAATGGGGTTCGTGTGTGTCCTGGCCACTGGGATGCGAGCTCCGGGGGCGGGGACCTCTTCTGGCGCGGGAGGCATTTAATGAGCTCTCTGGACAAAGAGAGTCTTAGGAGAGCCACTTCCCTTCTTAGCCGCCTAAAACCCCCTGCAGGGGTCTGCTCTGTGAACTGTATTCGAAATCAGGGCTTCTAGTCCCCATAAACCGACCAGAAGGAAATCACCGGCTTGGACGGTCTGAGTCTGGGATGGAGCAAAACCCACTCCCGGCGGGGTACGCGCACCACCTGGCGGCAGATTCCTGCTAAGACAGCTCCGCCCAGAGGCCAAAAATGATTGATTTTGGAAGCATGGGATTTGCAAACCGGCTACTGTCTGAAAATCAGTATGTCAAGCTAGGGGGGCGCCTACCAGCGGCTTCCAAACTTTTCTGACCGTGACTCACAGTAAGAAATCATTTCGCGCCCGGCGCGGTGGGTCACACCTGTAGTCCCAGCAGTTTGGGAGGCCAAGGCGGGCGGATCACGTGAGGTCAGGAGTCGAGACCAGCCTGGCCAACATGGTGAAAACCCGTCTCTACTAAAAATACAAAAATTATCTGGACTTGGTGGCGTGCACCTGTGGTCCCAGCTACTCAGGAGGCTGAGGCTGGAGAATCGCTTGAACTCAGGAGACAGAGGTTGCAGTGAGCCAAGGTCACGCCACTACACTCCAGCCTGGGCAACACAGTAAGACTCCATCTAAAAAAAAAACAAAAAAAAAACAGTTATACGCACTTCCCCACTTCATGGACTCGCAAGCATTCAATGAATACAAATACAAAACACATCAGGAAGGCAGAAATGGGAAGTAACTGCTTAACGGGAATGAGGTTTTCTTTTGGAGTGATAGAAGTGATTAGGAAAGAGACAGAGGGAGTAGTTGCACAACACCGCGAATGTACTAAATGCCACTGTTCCGTGAAATGTTCCCTGTAAAATGGTTTTCTATTATGTGAATTTCACCTCAATTAAAAAAAACATACTTGGTAAGGAGACTTTAAATTATTTAGAGACTCAGTCTGGCTCTGTCACCCAGACGCAATCATGGCTCACTGCAGCCTTGAGGAGACTTTATTTGAAAGGATTTTTTTTTTTGAGACGGAGTCTCGCTCTGTCGCCCAGGCTGGAGTGCAGTGGCGCGATCTCGACTCACTGCAAGCTCCGCCTCCCGGGTTCACGCCATTCTCCTGCCTCAGCCTCCCGAGTAGCTGGGACTACAGGCGCCCGCCACCGTGCCTGGCTAAGGTTTTGTATTTTTAGTAGAGACGGTGTTTCACATGTTAGCCAGGATGGTCTCGATCTACTGACCTTGTGATCCACCCGTCTCAGCCTCCCAAAGTGCTGGGATTACGGGCGTAAGCCACCGCGCGCGGCCTGAAAGGATTTTTTTAAGGTGGGAAAGGGACTATTGCTATAAAGATGAGGACATTGCAATAGAGAGAAGCAAAAGATTTGCAAGTGAGACAAGAATTGGGCAGGTTTTTTTTTTTTTTTTTTTTTTTTTTTTTTTTGAGACAGAGTCTCATTCTGTCGCCAGGCTGGAGTGCAGTGTTGCAATCTCAGCTCAATGCCGTGCCACCATGCACAGCTAATTTTTAATTTTTTTGTAGAGATGGGGTCTCGCTATGTTGCCCAGGCTGCTCTGGAACTCCAGAACTCAAGGGATCCTCCTCAGCCTCCCAAAGTGCTGGCACCACAGGCGCAGGCCATGTGCACACCCAAGGACTTTTTCTTTTATGGGGAGGAGTAAACAAGGCTAGAAAGAACCAGCTGTGGGAAAATAAGATGCAAGGGCTATTGTACAGGACAATCGACCAGGGAATGTTTTATTCTTCTCAGGAGAGGTGCTTAAGGAAGGGCTGTATTCTGGCTGAGGCTGTGGATGGACTGAAATTCAGAGGCCTGGCAGTGAGAAGAGTAAGTTAGGTTAAACAAGCATTTTGTTTCAATTGATCACTGGTGACAAAACAGTTCAGCTAATCATGTATGAGACAAAGAAATGGGAATTTGGAGGGTCTATGTCTGCCCTTGTCTTAGACAAGGGGTTCATCCTCAAGTCTTATCTAAGTCATATACAGAAGGCTGGTTCTTCTCAGTAAGCCATCTCCTGGAATGCAAAAAAGCGGGAGGATTTTTTTTTTGTTAGCTGTTTTTTAAGCTTTTTGTAGAGACAGGGTCTTGCTATGTTGCCTAGGTTGTTGTCAAGCTCCTGGGCTCAAACGATCCTCCCACTGTGGCTTCCCAAAGTGTAGGGATTACAGGTGTCAGCCACTACGCCTGGGCAGGAAAAGTGGGGGGATTGCTTCACCATCGCTGTTGTCCACACACACAAGGCTCCGGTACAATTCTGCACTGTTGCAAAGAAAGATGCTTTGCTGCTGGGTGCAGGAGAACTTTTTTTTTCTTTTTTCTTTTATTTATGTATTTATTTTATTATTATTTTTTGAGACAGTCTTGCTCTGTTGCCCAGGCTGGAGTGCAGTGGCACAATCTCAGCTCAATGCAACCTCTGCCTCCTGGGTTCAAGCGATTCTCCTGCCTCAGCCTCCCTAGTAGCTGGGACCACAGGCGTGCGCCACCATGCCCAGCTAATTTTTGTATTTTTAGTAGAGACGGGGTTTCACCATGTTGGCCAGGATGGTCTCCATCGCTTGACCTCGTGATCCGCCGGCCTCGGCCTCCCAAAGTGCTGGGATTACAGGCATGAGCCACCGCACGCAGTCTTTTTTTTTACAGGGTCTCGCTCTGTCACCCAGGCTGGAGTGCAATGGCGTGAACATGGCTCACTGCAGCCTCAACCTTTGGGCTCAGGCAATCCTCCCGCCTCAGTCTCCTCAGTATCTGGGACTACAGACTACAGGCTCATGCCACCATGCCCAGCTAATTTTTTTTTTTTTTTTTTTTTTTTTTTTTTGAGACAGTCTTGTTCTGTTGCCCAGGCTGGAGTGTAATGGCGCAATCTCGGCTCACTGCAACCTCCGCCTCCCGGGTTCAAGCCATTCTTCTGCCTCAGCCTCCCAGGTAGCTGGGACTACAGGCATGTGCCACCATGCCTGGCTAATTTTTTTTTGTATATTTAGTAGAGACTGGGTTTTACCATGCTGGCCAGGCTGGTCTTGAACTCCTGACCTCAAATGATCCACCTGCCTCGGCCTCCCAAAGTGCTGGGATTACAGATGTTGAGTCAAGGCGCCCGGCCCCACCTAGTTTTTTTTTTTGTAGAGACAGCGTCTTGCTATGTTGCCAAGGCTGGTCCCCAACTTCTGGCCTCAAGTGATCCTCCTGCCTCAGCCTCCCAAGTATGTAGGACTACAGGTGCACACCACCTTGCCCCACTATTTTTTTTTCTTTCTTTTTTTTTTTGAGATGGAATTGCACTCTTGTTGCTGAGGCTGGAATGCAATGGCACGATCTTGGCTCACTGCAACCTCCACTTCCCAGGTTCAAGGGATTCTCCTGCCTCAGCCTCCCAAGTAGCTGGGATTACAGGTGCCCACCACCACGCCCGGCTAATTTTGTATTTTTAGTAGAAACGGGATTTCACCATGTTGGTCAGGCTGGTCTCGAACTCCTGACCTCAGGTGATCCACCCACCTTGGCCTCCCAAAGTGTTGGGATTACAGGCGTAAGCCACAGCACCCAGCCATTTTTTTTTTAATTATTTTTTGTAGAGATGAGGTCTCATTATGTTGCCCAGGCTGGTTTCCACCTCCTGGGCTCAAGCAATTCACCAGGCACAGCCTCCCAAAGTGCTGGAATTACAGGCATGAGCCACCGCACCCACCCTTTTATCTTTATTATTGTCTGTTTTTTTTTTGGTTTTTTTTGAGACGGAGTGTTGCTCTGTCGCCCAGGCTGGAGTGCAGTGGCGCAATCTAGGCTCACTGCAAGCTCCGCCTTCCACCTCCCAGGTTGAAGTGATTCTCCTGCCTCAGCCTCCTGAGTAGCTGGGACTACAGGTGCCCGCCACCACGCCCAGCTAATTTTTCATATTTTTAGTAAAGACAGGGTTTCACTGTGTTAGCCAAGATGGTCTTGATCTCCTGACCTCGTGATCTGCCCGCCTCGACCTTCCAAAGTGCTGGGATTACAGGCGTGAGCCACCACGCCCGGCCCCCGCCTTTTTTTTTTTTTTTTTTTTTTTGAGACGAAGTTTCAATCTTGTTTCCCAGGCTGGAGTGCAATAGCACGATCTCAGCTCACTGCAACCTCCATCTCCTGGGCTCAAGCGAGTCTCCTGCCTCAGCCTCCCAAGTTGCCGGGATTACAGGCGCGTGCCACCGCACCCGGCTAATTTTGTATTTTCAGTAGAGACGGGGTTTCACCTTGTTGGTCAGGCTGGTCTTGAACTCCTGACCTCAGGTGATCTGCCCACCTCAGCCTCTCAAAAGTGCTGAGGTTACAAGGCCACCTCTCCCCAGCTGCTTCTCTCAAAGACAAGATGCACAGGCCAGAGGAAATGTTTTATTTTTGCTCATAACCTCCCAAAAAAATCAGTACCCCACCATCCCTCACCCAGACACAGCCCCTCTCCAACACCTTCACAAAACACTGATTTTTTTTCTCAGAGCTAAAATGAACACCCGGTCACCAACTACAGCCCTGCCCTGCCCCCCTCCTCCCACGGGCCTGCTCATCTTCCCGCACTGCAAACCCGGCTGCCTTTAGGCTCCCTCCCTTAGCGTAGTGTCCCAAGGCCGCCTAGCCTGCTTTTTGCCTGTAGGATATGGGTACCCTTCTCAAAGCCCGCCCTGACTTACTTCCTCGTTTGCATAGTCCTTCAACTCTGTCCTGTCGCCACTCCACCCACCCCAGACAACCACCTGCAAGAAACCAGGTTTGAAATTCAAGAGACCAGGTTTCCAAGCTCCCAGCTGCTTCCCTGTGGGCCTCAGTGCCTCGGCTGTTACATGATGGGCATAGACATTGACTAAGGCCAAACATTTCATGATTTGGACGAGAGAAGAGGGAAGAAGATCCAGAAATACCCAAGAGAGGTAATAAAAGCAGAGAGAGGATGAAAGGATAAAAGTAGAGAGGAGTTGGGTGGTTTTGTGGGGAAGAAGGGTTGATTTTTTTCTTTTAATAGAGACAGGGTCTTACTATGTTGCCCAGGCTGGTATTGACCTCCTGGCCTCAAACGATCCTCCTGCCTTGGTCTCCCAAAGTGCTGGGATTACAAGCATAAGCCACTGCGCCCGGCCGAGAGGGGTTTGGAATGAAGGTGGAGGCAGGGGGATGATGGGGCCAGAGCTGAGGACCAGCCCCCAGAAGCCACACTCCTGCCCTTCTAGCAGCTACGGGTCCTCTGGCTCCGGGCCTTGTACACCTCGATGAGCAGGTCCTTGACGTACTGGATCTCGCGCTCCACAGACTCTGCCCGTTCCCTCAGCTCGCGATTCCGTGCCTCCAGCCCCTGACACTCGCCCTCCAGGGCCTCACCCTCTGCCCGCTTCCGCTGGCGGTACCTCAGAGCCGCTGACTTGTTCTGGTCTCTCTTCTTTTGCTTGCGGTCCCCTCGGGTGGTGGCAGGATGTGGGTAGGGGGCCAGGCGAGAAGGTTGAGGTGGAGGAGGAGGGGGCTGCTGTGGCGGGGGCAGAGGCGGCATCCCCACCTCCCCCTGCCTGGCCTCGTTGTGGCAGTAGATGGCCAGCAAGTCCAGAGTATCCAAGACAGGGGGCTGGGGGAGGTCAAAGGAGGGGAGGGGGAGGGGGAGGGAGGGGGCTGGTGGGAGTGGTGGTGGTGGCGGCGGGGAGGGTGGTGGGAGGAGCGGGGCATCTAGGAATAAGTCTTCCATCTGTTCCAGCTCCTTCTTGAGGAGGGAGGCCATAGCTTCCAGGTCAGGTGGGGTTGGGGAAGGTTGGGGGAGGGTGCCTGGGGGTAAGGGGGGCTCCAGAGGGAGGAGAGCTGTGAAATCAACTCGCTCAGTCATCCAGTCAGAGAAGCCATCACCTGGGATTAAAGTGGGGAGGGACACAAAATTCCCTGAGTTGCTGGTCTTCTGCCTAGTTGGGTACTCACTCACGTCTCATTCAGGCACATCTGTCCCATTCATTCAGTAAAACAACTAACCACTGAATCATCAAACCAGTCGATAAACCAACAAACCAGTGAATAAACCAATAAACCAGTCAACCAACCAACCAACCAACCAACCAACAATCAACCATCTAACCACCCAGTCAACCAAGCAATCAACCAACCAACTAACAAACCAACCAACCAACCAATCAACCAATGAACTAGTCGACCAATCAGTCAGGGAATCAGTCAACCAACCAAATAAATCAGTCGACCAACCAATCAACCCATTAATCAACCAATGAACCAGTTAACCAAAACCCAACAAATTAGCCAATGAAAGAATCAGTCTTAACCCATAAGACGGTCCAGGGGAAAAAAAAAATTAAAAAATAAAAAAAGAAAGAACCAGCCAACCAACCAATGACTCAAGCAACAGTCAATCAAGCATTTCTTTAACCATTCCAACATCTCCTTTACCGAGTACTCTGTATCTGTGGTGTCTCTATTTATTCTCTGTTCTTAAAAGGCAAACTAGATCACATTACACACACAGATACACACACATACACCTTGTTTCATCTTTACTCATTAATTATTGAAAACCCACTATGTGCCAAGCATTTGGGATACAGTAATGAATGAAATGATTCCTGCCTCCTCAGGGCTTCTGCATATGCAGTTCCCTCCAACTAAAATGCTCTTCCCTTGGGTGTTTTCCTCATTCCTTCCCTACTTTTTTTTATTTTAAGGGATAGGGTTTCACTCTGTTGCCCAGGCTGCAGTGCAGTGGCATCATCTTGGCTCACTGCAGCCTAGACTTCCCAGGCTCAAGAGATCCTCCCACCTCAGCCCCCCAAGTAGCTGTGACTACAGGCGTGTGCCACCATGCCTGGCTAATTTTTTTTCCTATAGATATGAGGTCTTGCTATGTTGCCCAGGTCCTGAACTCCTGGACTAAATTCTCCCCACCTAGGCCTCCCAAAGTGCTGGGATTACAGGCCATCATGCCTGGCTTCCTTCCCATCATTTATGCCTTGGTCAACATGTTACCTACTTGGAGGTTTTCTGGCTACCCATTCTATATTAGGTCCCCTTTGTCATTTTGTAGCTCAGCTGCTAGGTGTTTCTGACTTATTCCAATACACTGTCATTTAATTTATCTCTGGTCTACTCCCCACAGTGTGAGCTGCTGGAAGGCACAGACCATGTTCTTCTTGTTCCCAGCCGTATCCTCAGCACCTAAAACAGTGCCTGGCACATTGTAGGCACTCAATATTTATTGAATATATGGATGAGTTCTTCCTCCCCAATCTTCCCCTGCCCTCCACTCCCCAGCTCCACTTTCCACCTGCCCTTACCTGCCAGGGGCTCTCTCCCCACTGGAAGCCCGCCCCCCAGGGCTCCCCCAAGGACCTCATAGGGAGCCAGGGGGGCAGGGGCCGGGGGGAGTTTCCCATAGTCTACGAGCCATCCCAGCCCGGTAGCTGGGAGCAGGGCCCTGTCCAGCTCCAGCCCCAGGGTCGCCAGGAGTGACATGGTTGTAGCACAGGTGCTGGGCACTGATGGCAACAGGAGAGGCTGCACCAGCAGCTGGGATGAGGCTCTGGAGGATGCTCAGGTGGGCGAAGACAGGCACCAACGCGAAAGTGGAAGACCTACACGTGTGAGACAAGAGTGGGTGGGGTCAGGACAGCTTCATCCACCGGCCAAAATCATGGGGAAGCCAAGCCACACACCCAGGCACGTCCATGGGGCTCCTCCCTCCCCCTTCCAACCACGTATTAGAACACTAAGCCTCAGCCTCTCGGAATTCTAAATTTGCCCTTTCTTTACCCAAATCTCTGAGCCCCACCCACTCCCAAGGGAACTTCTTTAGGTCCTAAGGTAGGACCGATGCCCCATCCCTTCCCCCAATACGGAAACCTAAAGGTCTCCCAGGGGAATTACCTCAGGCCCCTCCCATCCACCTCAGAATATTTCGCCTCAAGGAAAAACTCAATCTCAGGGACATCTTCCAGCCACGCCCCTTCCTCTAAAATATTTCCTTTTGGCCCCACTGCCTTCCTAGCTTCCATCCCAAACCAGTTCCCAGGGGAACTGCCCCAGGCCCCAGCCCTTCAGCAATGTTATCCACTCAAATCCTACTCCTCGCTTTCCCCTGCCCCTCCAAGCCCCGCCCCCATTGTTTATTTAGCTCCGCCCCTCCCCGATTCCCCGAGGCCCCGCCTCTTTGCCACATCGAAACCCCACCCCTCAGCTAAAGATTGGCTTGGCCCCGCCCCTTCTCACAGCGGGCTTCCGAAGTCCCACCCATCGTGACGACAGTGGTTCTAGCCCCACCCACTTAGAGGGTTGGCTCTAGGCCCCGCCTTCTGCCCTGTCAATCTAAGCCAGTCCCAGCCTCAGCAGGTGCCTGGTTTAAAAGAAAGGAAGCTGGGCTGTGAGCCAGGGCAACGTGGAGCAGGGAGGGTGGAGGATGGTAGAGGGGGCAGGCGGAGAACGGCTACCCGAACGCCACCTGTCCACACGCGGCTCTGCGCCGAGGGCCAAAGCGCATGCTACGTCGCCCGAGTGGTCCAATTGCTTTTACACTTCCGCCCTCTTAAGGATCAGTGCGCATGTGCGGCCACTCAGGACCCGCAGCTCATTCACTACGGGGCACTGATGGGCTACTGCGCAAGAACAACCAAGCACGCAGAATCGTTTAGAAAAAAAACACACACACACACACACCTTCCCCTGGAGTGCGCAGGCCCAGCTGTACGCGGGCTGACAAACATCAAGTCTAGAACTCTCCCACCCGGCCCCGGGCCCGGTGCGCATGCGCAACCGCGCGCCTTCGGCCCACCGTACCTCCTATGCGCCTGCGCGACCGTGATTCCCCATTCGCGGCTCCCCACCCCCCAGGGCTCCCTAAAGAGGGCCACGAGCTGCGAAAGGGCGGGAAAGGCGGTTGGAGAAGGAGAGGTAAGCGGTTACTCACTCCATGGCTGCAGCAAGGAGAGGCGGCGGCAGCCTCCGCTGAAGAAAGAAGGTGGCAGCGGAGAACGCAGGCGTGGTGAGCGCGGAGACGGGCCGGGGGCACAAAGGGGTCGGGGCTACAGAGCCATGGTCGGGGCTACTGCAGGCAGAGGCGGCGACGCTGTAGTGAGAAGAGACTGTGATCCGAAGACAGGGAATGAGGCGGCCCCGGGGACTGGGGACAGATATATTCCGCGTGGCGCAGCACGGCCCGCCTGGATCCTTCCGCGCCCCGCCCTCGCGCGGCCCCAACCGGGAGGCAGCCGGGTCCCCTCCTCCTGGGGATCAGGGGATCTGAACCCTTCCTTCCCACTCCTAGGGTCTGGGCCCCTCCTCCCTCTCAGCTGGGGATCCGGCCTCCTCCCTCTGAGCCGGGGATCCAGCCCTCTCCTCGTGGCTCCAGGGTCTGGTTTCCTCCTCCTTCTGACTCTAAGCTCTGGTTTCTGTCTCTTTCTGCCTCTGAAGTCTGGGCCTGCTTCCTCCTGTGATTTTGAGGATCCAGCCTCATTCGCTTCCCGCAGACCTGCACCAGTTAATTTCTCTTTTCCTTTCCTTGCTTGCAGAATTTCCTGCCAGTCACACTTTTCATCTCTTCATCCCCCAGCTGCTGACTCTGAGAAACCCTCGTGGGTTAGAGTCCAGCATGAGTCACAGCGCTCTCCCAAACACAGACCTGCCAGGATGGCCTCGGGCAAATAACTTAAGTTCTCTTACTTCATTTCCCTATCTGTAAAATAAGAAAAATGAACTCTCCTGGTGGGTTTATGAGACTCAAGTAAGACGATGTCCGGCAAGCCTTATGCACAGAGCTCAACTCATACATTCCTGTTCAACTTTTTTGTTTTTGAGACAGAGTCTCTCCGTCTCTGTCGCCCAGCCTGGAGTGCAGTGGCGCTATCTCGGCTCACTGCAAACTCCGCCTCCCGGGTTCACACCATTCTCCCGCCTCAGCCTCCCGAGTAGCTGGGATTACAGGCGACTGCCACCACGCCCGGCTAATTTTTTGTATTTTTAGTAGAGACGGGGTTTCACCTTGTTAGCCAGGATGGTCTTAATCTCCTGGCCTCGTGATCCGCCCGCCTTGGCCTCCCAAAGTACTGGGATTACAGGCGTGAGCCACCGCGCCCGGTCTCAGCATATTTTATTAATAGGAACTCTGGGGCCCAGTCTCACTTCTTCCTTACGCCTTGCAAGAGCCGCAGACGTTGGACTGTCCAATACCTGCTGTCATTCTTCTGTCTCCCTCATTCCTCTAAAGTGTGTTTCCAGCCATCGTCATCTTCCATTCCAAATGATGGGTGCCCAGGCCCCATCCCCTGGCAGGGATTCAGACATCTAGGCCCCAGTTGCGTCCTTTTCTCCATCCCTTGCCCTTGGCTTCCTTTCAAACCGTCCTTCAGCCTCCACTGGATAGGAACTATGTCCCAGCCCTGCCAAAAACGGAAGATCTCCGTTTCCCTTTAGTCAGAGGGTAGCCATCTTGCCCCTTCTCACTGGGCCCTCCACCAGCCGAGGTGGATGTCGGTCTTTTCTCTGTTGCAGAAACCCACCTTGTCCCATCCACATCGGGAATCCCAACTGGAGTTCAACTTTCATCCCTTCTGTGGCAGTTAGGAGACTGAATCAAGGTCCAGAGAAGGTGGAGGAATCCTGGTATTGAGCGTTACACACAAGCTTCTTTCTCCTCCCTTACCTGTTGCGGGCAAGAAGTCCTTCTTGGGATCTGACCACCTTCCCTTAGAGCACTTACTGTCCACTCTGCCAGTATTTGATCACTTGCCCTATATTTTCTTGGGCCTATAGGAGCTGTGTTATCACTGAGGCAGTATACAGAGTAGCAGCTAAGAGCATAGACTGAGCTTGTCCCACCCGTGGGCCCGCATGCGGCCTAGAACAGCTTTGAATGCAGCCTAACAAAAATGTGTAAACCTTCCCAAAACATGAGAATTTTTTGCGATTTTTTTTTTTAATTCATCAGCTATCAATAGTGTATTTTATGTGTGGCCTACGACAATTCTTGCAATGTGGCCCCAGGAAGCCAAATTTTATACATCCCTGGCATAGACTCTGGAGCCAGATTATATGAGTTCAAAACCTGACTGCACCCCTCTTACTAGCTGTGTGACCCTAGCCATTTCCCTTCCCTGTGCCTCAGTTTCCCCTGTGGTACAAAGTGGCATTAAGAATACCTACCTCTGGACCAGGCACGGTGGCTCATGCCTGTGGTCCCACCACGCTGGGAGGCTGACTGGGCAGATTGCTTGAGCTCAGGAATTCGAGACCAGCCTGGGCAACGTGGTGAAACCCTGTCTCTACCAAAAATACAAAAAAATAGCCGGGTGTGGTGGTTTGCACCAGTGGTCCCAGCTACTCATGAGGCTAAGGCAGGAGGATCACTTGAACCCTGGGGTGGGGCGGAGGTTGCAGTAAGCCGAGATTGTGCCACCACACTCCAGTCTGGGTGACAGAGTGAGACCTCCTCTCAAAAAAAAAAAAAAAAGTACCTACTTCTTAGGGCTGTTACAAGGATTAAATGAGTTAATCCGTGTCAAGCAGTTAAAGACTAATGCCTGGGACACAGTAGGTGCTACATAAAAGTGGTTATTGTTATTGCTGTAATTAAGGTGGATGTGTTCTCATTCCATTGCTGTATAGATTTTTGAACAAAAGCAGATGGAATTAAGGGTAGACTGTTGGGCAGACTGCCAGTGGTAAGGATGCACAGACGTGCCCTACCCGCCCCCCGGTGGCAGAATCTTCTCCTAAGAAGACCTTCTAGATTGTACGTGGGGACTGGGTTTGGTTTGGTTTGGTTTGGTTTTTTTGAGACAGGGTCTTGCTCTGTCGCCCAGGCCGGAGTGCAATGGCATGATCTTGGCTCACCTCAACCTCCACTTCCCAGATTCAAGCAATTCTCCTGCCTCAGCCTCCCAAGTAGCTGGGATTACAGGCGCCCACCACCACGCCCGGCTAATTTTTGTATTTTTAGTAGAGACGGGGTTTTGCCATGTTGGCCAGGCTGGTCTTGAACTCCTGACTTCAAGTGATCCACCCACCTCAGCCTCCCCAAATGCTGGGATTTACAGGCATGAGCCACCACACCCAGCCTTAAGCAAGACCTAGCTTTTTTTTTTTTTTTTTGAGACGGAGTCTCGCTCTTGCCCAGGCTGGAGTGCAGTGGTGCCGTCACAGCTCACTGCAACCACCGCCTCCCGGGTTCAAGCCATTCTCCTGCCTCAGGCTCCAGAGTAGCTGGGATTACAGGCACGCACCATCACGCCTGGCTAATTTTTGTATTTTTAGTAGATACAGGGTTTCACCACGTTGGTCAGGCTGGTCTCGAACTCCTGACCTCGTGATCTGCCTGCCTCGGCCTCCTAAAGTGCTGGGATTACAGGCGTGAGCCACCGCACCCAAGGGGGTTATTTTTTAAATAAAATTTTTTATTTTGGAATAATTGTAGATTGGCTCAACAGAAAGGTTGCAAAGATAATACGGAGAATTTCTATATGCTCTTCACTTAGTTTTTCCCATTAACATTTTACATTACTTTGCCACATTTGTCACAACCAAGGCAACATCAGTATGTTACCGTTGACCAAATGCCATTCTTGATTCTGACCACACTTGATTCTGATTTTGGTAGTTGTTCCCTAATGCCCTTTCTGCTCCTTCTGGATGCCTTCAGAGTGCCACGTTATATTTAGGCATCATAGCTCCGCAGCCTCCTCTGGCCTGTGACTGGTTTTGGACTTTCCTTGTCCTTCATGACCTTGACAGTTTGGAAAAATGCTGGTTGGGTATTTTATGGAATGTGCTTCCATTTGGTTTTGTCTCAGACTGGGATTGCAGGATATTGAGAGGATGGCCAGGTGGGATGCTTTTTTAAAGTAGAGATGGGGGAGTCTCACTATGTTGCCCAGGCTGGTCTTGAATTCCTGATTCCTGGGCTCAAACGATCCTCCTGCCTCGCCCTCCCAAAGTGTTAGGATTACAAGCCTGAGCCACTGTGCCCGGCCTGGGTTTTTTGTTTTGTTTTGTTTGTTTTTTAGTTTTTTTTGGTTCTTTGAGATGGAGTTTTGCTCTTGTTGCCCAGGCTGGAGCGCAATGGCGCCATTTCGGCTCACCGCAACCTCTGCCTCCTGGGTTCAAGAGATTTTCCTGCCTCAGCCTCCCGAGTAGCTAGGATTATAGGCATGCGTCACCACACATGGCTAATTTTGTATTTTTAGTAGAGATGGGGTTTCTCCATGTTGGTCAGGCTGGTCTCGAACTCCCAACCTCAGGTGACCCACCCGCCTCGGCCTCCCGAAGTGCTGGGATTACAGGTGTGAACCACCGCGCCTGGCACGGCCTGGGTAATTTTTAATAACTTGGTCAGTAGGAGAATTGCATTGCTGGCTATGTGCAGTTTATGCTGGCTGCAGAGGTGTCTGGGCAGGGACTCTGCTTCCCCTCCCCACCCTTTTGCCGCCTTCTCTCTCTAGCTATTGGGTCCCACCCACTTCAGCCCAGCCAGACTTAGCAGCTGGACTCAGGGTGAGTGGGTGCCAGTTGGCACCCTTAGCTCTCCAGCCCCTCCCAGCCTGTTCTAGTTCACAGCGGGTCATCAGTGGTTGCCTGTGACCCTCCTCCCCAGATCTTCGAACCCTGAGTCCCCTCGTGTGCACATTCCCGACCCAGGCCTGTGGCCCCTTCAGGACTCGTGTCCTGGCCTCCCCCAGCCTCGAGCTCCCCTTCAACTCCTGAGCTGGGGTTTGAAGCAAGGGTGGGGCTACTGGGGACTCTTTTTCGGTGCGGAGGGGCCTGGCTTGGGGAGTGAGGCGGTGGTTGCAGGCAGGTTGCATCAGCCCTGGCTGTTTGACGGGGAGGGGGAGTTGGGGGATTCTCTGGGGACCCCAGCACACCTGGCAACCGCTCCTGGTTAGCAGAGCCTTGGATAAGGGAGAACCCCAGCACAGCAAGAGTAGGGGGGGTGTGGAGAGGGAGGGAGATCAGCCATCCATGCAGGACCCTGAGAATCTGAGGCTCGGTGCCAAGAAGGGGCCTAAGATCACAGAGGCTTGTTAGCAGGAGACAAGACTGAGGTCCCGAGAGCTAAGGGGAGTTGTGAAAAATCACACTGCCAGTTAGATGGGACCTCAGCCTCCACCATGCTGCACAGCTTCCAGGGCCCCGAGGCCCATTGTGTAGTCTCTGGGAGGCCTCCAAGCCCCGACCCTCACCTCAGGCTTGCTGCTGCTCACCGCTGCCAGACGCTATCGATTCCCGCCTGCACCTGCACCGTGCCATCGCCCTGCTATTGTCGCAACCCCTCACTGCTTTCCCAATCAAGGCGACCTCCTGGCATGATGGAAAAGGCTCCGAGTTTTGCATCAGACAGACCTGGGTTCTGGTCCTGGGCCCAGCACTCAGTTGTAGACTGGAGTGCAGGCAGCGCCCTCATCTGCCTGAGCCTTGGCTGCCTTCTGCAGCGTGGGTCAGAGCATGGGCCCTAGAGCCAGCCTGCTGGGTTCACACCCCAACTCCACCACTTCTGTGACCCTCAGCAAGTGGCATCCTCTCTGTGTGACTCAGTTTCCCCTCCGTAAAATGGGGATGAGATGGTCCATTGCAGACGGTGGTTTTGAGGATTAAATGTGTAAATGTGCGAAATACCTAGAGTGGGGCCTGGCATACGGGAAGTGCCCAGCAAGCAGTAGTTCCCGCTCTGGAGCCTGGTGTGGGAGCGCTGTGGAGATGGCATCAGTGAAGCCAGCGCCTGCCGGAGCTCAGGTCTGTGTGTGATTCTCCTCTGTTCCCGCCACGCCTGCTTCTGCTTTCAGATCCGCCTCGCACAGGTGTCTGCCTACGTGACTGCTCCCCCGAACGCTTCGAGGGCAAAGTCAGGGCCCTCCTCATTCCCAGAATCGTTCCCCACAACCCCCCGCCCTGTGCTGCTATTTCCGTAGGCATCAATAGATTTTCTAATGAGTTGCTCAGCACAGAGGCCAGCGAATGTGATACTGAGGTCCCTGAGAGGAGCCAGGGAGGGTAACTGGGTCACGCAGGCCAGGGGTGCCGGGGTTGAAGGTGGGAGTCCTGGCAAACAAGGGCAGGCAGGCCAAGGCCAGCTCAGTTGGGGAGAGGATGACGCGGGGGCTGGGAGACAGCTCAGGCTGCCACGTGGCCTGCAGTCCTCCAGAGCCCCTTCCCTCCCTTGTGCCCGCCCTTGTCCCTTCAGTAGAAGCAGTCACAGCTCTTAGGCAAAAAAAAGGACACAGCAAACTGATAACAACTGACACCAGTGTCCTAGAGCCCAGGATGCCATCACTCACCGCTTAGTGGCCTGGGACAAGATGCAGTACCCCCCGACCTGTGGTCACCTCATCAGTAAAATGGGCACAATCATAGAACCACCTCAGGGTAGTGTGGAGGGGCAGGGGGTTGACATGGGAAGAGGCCTGGACCAGTGAACTGCTGACCACCTCCGGCCCTGTGTCAGGCCCAGAGGGAGGGGTGGCTCCCAGAAGCACCTGGGCCCCTGAAAGGCACCGGGGCCACAGCAACACTGGCAGCGCTGGTGGTGCAAAGCTGCTGGTTTCACAGGAGAAGCTGGAAATCCAGTTTTGTTTTGTTTTTTCTGTGAGATCCAAGTTTTAAAGGTAGGTAAGTAATTCAGAAAAACCTGGAAAACCCCAGCAAACCACCAGTGTGGACAGGACTTAGGCTGCTGGCCCTTTGTGACTTCCCCTCCCTACAGCTGTCATCCTCTGTCCATAGCAGAGAGCAAAAGGAACCGAGCCCTCATTCCAAGAGTCTCCGAGGATTGAGGCTGGTCCCCTCTGTGCTGGACTTTACAAGCAGTGAGACGGAGCAGGGCTTCTTTCCGGCACAGCCCGGTACCATGTGAAGTAGGGGGAGGACAGTGTTTCTGGGGAGCAGAGGAGGCCTAAAGAATCCTTCCTGAGGTTCAGGATGCCTGCTGGAAGTGAGGCTGGTGTCTTACTACTCTCTTCCTAGTCCCCATGCCCCCAGCCAGAGGCCACCAGGAGCACATTGCTTATTGCGGCAGAAGACTGTCCCCCACAGGGACCCGCAGGGCACCTCGATAAGGGGGCGTTTGGGCTAACTTTAGGAGTTGGGCTGTGTCAGGCGCAAGCCCATGACTCGGATCTGTTTGACCTCGAGCCCGGAGAAGCAAAGGGAGCTAGTGCCGTTAGTTGATAAACAGCCAGCAGCGCTGAGCCAGGAGGGGTGTTTGGTCGTTTCTGTGGTTTGAACATCGTGGTGTCTGTGTTGAGGCGTGATTCAGGAGTGGACTTGTCGTCTTGGTCCCTCGTGGTCATAGTGGTCTGGCCTGGGTCCCCAGGGCCCTGCCGTCGGGGCTGCTTTCTCGCAGCAAATGCGCTCATCCTGCCAAGATGGAAGGGAGGTGAGAGGTGAGAGCCACCGCTGCGTCCAGAGGAGGCAGCTCCTGCATTCGTCTGGCCCAGGATACGTGGTTCCTACAGGGTCGCTTGGGCATGGAGGAAAGTACCTGGGCTTGAGCCCAGCCAGCACTCATAGGATGGATGGTCATGGTCGGAGCTGCGGGGAGAGAGGCAGAGGCAGGGAACCACGGTGGGAGGGCCTCACGGGACCCCTAGGCTCCCTAGGTGCCCCCTCAGTGGGCACGGGGGTACCCCCCATGGAGAGTTTTGAGGTCAGCGGCCATCAGAGTGCCAGGCCTTAGCCCAGTTTGATGCAGACTCCTTTGCCCTCTTCCTGACCTACCACAGAGCAGGAATGGTTGGGGGTTGGCGAGCAGCGGACGCCCCTCTCTTCCCTGCAGGCGTCTCAGGCCATCATCTGCAGCTGGGGCGGGCGGATCATCCTGAATTAGATTTGAGAGTGAAGCCCAGGCTGGTCTGGAAGGTCATGGAGATGGCCCAGGAAGTCTCTGGAGAATGGGAAGGGGGACTGGATGAGGCAGGGGACAGTGATGGTGGTGGCAATGGGGAGCAAAAAAGACCATGTTTTGGAGAGGCTCGGTGCGGTTAGGAGCTCAGCTGTGGGGCCAGACACCTGGGCCAGCCCTTACTGGCTGTGGGACTTGCGCAGGTGATGAAGTCCTCTCCCCTTTTCAGTTTGCTTATTTTAAATGGAGCCATGGTAGTTCCCCTCATCACATTGCTGAGGGAAAGTTAAGTGTGTGAGAACAGGTGAAGCCCTGGAAACAGCCCAGTGCATGAGAAATACCATGAAATGTGGGTGTGGAGATGGCCGCCGAGGCAGGAAGGGGCTGTGTTTGGTTCCAGTTCTCAAAATGAAAGCTACCCTGCCCCCATCCTCTGGCTGCCTTCACCTGGTTCCCAGAGAAACCTCCATAGCAACCGTCTCCACCACAGCCCGGCCTGGGCCCTTCCCTCCTTCCCCCACCAGCATCACTGCCTCTCCCCAGGGAAGCTGATGTTGACGAGAAGAGGGGCTGCGGAGGGGGCACAGGTGTGCGCTGTTCCTCCCCCGCCACACACGCCTGTCCGCTGCTCTCAGTCCCTCAGCCCTGATGGCTCAGTCCCTCTCCAGGCCTTGGTGTCCTGTGCCTGCACCGCTGAGCAGCGCATTTCAGCTCTAGGCTCTTCCCCAGCCTGTTCTCAACCAGCATTACCAGCCACTCCAAGGAAGGCATGGGCCTGCCGTTAGAAACTCTGCCCAAGCCATTGCCCTCGGGGTAAAGTCAGCTCTGAGCCTGATGCCTGTCCGCCTCCACAGCCTCACTGCGGCCTCTCAACCCCTTCCCAGCACCCCCTGGTTGGTTGGTCAGTTGGTTGGTTGAGTGGCTTTATTGAGATACTGTATAATCCATATCCATTTATCAAAGTGTCCAACTTAGTGGCTTTAGTACATTCACAGAGTTGTGCAGCCATCACCACAATCAATTTTAGAACATTTTCATCACCCTGAAAAGAAACTCCTGGGCCGGGCGTGGTGGCTCACGCCCGTAATCCCAGCACTTTTCGAGACCGAGGTGGGCGGATCTCGAGGTCGAGAGATTGAGACCATCCTGGCCAATGTGGTGAAACCCTGTCTCTACTAAAAATACAAAAGTTAGCTGGGTGTGGTGGCACGCGCCTGTAGTCCCAGCTACTTGGGAGGCTGAGGCAGGAGAATAGCTTGAACCCAGGAGGCGGAGGTTGCGATGAGCTGAGATCACACCACTGCACTCCAGCCTGGTGACAGAGCGAGACTCCGTCTCAAAAAAAATTAGCTGGTGTGGTGGCACACGCGTGTAATCCCAGCTATTAGGGAGGCTGAGATGGGAGGCCCACTGGAGCCCGGGAGGTCGAGGCTGTGAGCTGTGATTGCACCACTGCACTCCAGCCTGGGAGACAGAATGAGACCCCGTCTTAGAAAAAAAAATTTTTTAATGCAGTAGGTAGAGGAGAAAAAAATCTTTCAATACAAGGGAAAGAAATAAAAGTTGGCCAAAAAGGAAGAAGCCTTGGCACCAGAGTATTCCTCAAGTCTCTTCCAGTCCTATTCTTTTATATTAAGAGCGAGCGGTGGTTCTAGAATCTTCCTTAAAATCTCTCTCTGGCTGTTTCCTGACTTTTCCATGGTTGTCTTAGCTGATTCGTTTTTCCTGTGGGGAAAATTGCTGTTGGTCCTGCGACCTGAGCTCCTTTGGTAGCTTCTGGGCCTGGGGAGTGGAAAGGAGAAAGTAATTGCTAATTAGCTGTCGTTGAGAACCAATGAATCCACAAATCATTTAGCTACTGCCTTGAGGCCGTCCTGTGTAGCAAGTGGCAGAGGCAGGATTTTGGTACCCTGGGCAAGTCGGCCCCCTCTGAGGGCCTCGGTTTTCTCATCTACCCGGGCGAGGAGAATAAGCCTGCTTAAAACGATTTCTAAGATAAAGAAAGAACAGTACAGAACAGTGCATCTAGCAGGCTGCCTTTTGTGTACAGGTGGGGATAGTGCAAACCACGCTTTTGTTTAAATGCACAGCAAGTCTCTGCAAAGACGTGCAATAGCAGCCTGTCTCCAGGGAGCAGGGCTGGGTGGCTGTGGGACTCAGGGAAGACAGGCCACAGTATTCCCTTTTGTACCTTTTGAGTTAGAACAATGTGAACATACTACCTATTCACAAAATGAGTTAGTTTGTTTGTTTTTTGGTTTTTGAGACCGAGTTTCACTCTTGTTGCTCAGGCTGGAGTGCAGTGGTGTGATCTTGGCTCACTGCAACCTCAGCCTCCCGAGTAGCTGGGATTACAGGCATGCACCACCATACCTGGCTAATTTTGTAATTTTTTTAGTAGAGATGGGGTTTTTCCATGTTGGTCAGGCTGGTCTCAAACTCCCGACCTCAGGTGATTGGCCCCCCAGCCTCCCAAAGTGCTGGGATTACAGGTGTGAGCCACTGTTCCCAGCCTAGTTTTTATTTTTTTAAATGCCCACCAATGTCATTGGGTTGTGGCAGGGTGGTGCGGCCTCCTGGGTAGTGAGCACACAGGAACATTTAGGCATTGAAACATCTGAACATGCAGTAAAAGTTCCAGTGACAGCCTGGGGAAGACAGCTTGATCCATCACAGCTTCTCCCCCGAGGAGCTGACAGACACACAGCTATACACACCCTGTTCCTTTGTCCCCACACAGGTCCTTAATGCAAGTCGGTTACGCCTGTAGGTTGAAAGGCATCAGGGAGGAAAATGGGACCAGAATGCCAGGTGGCCTAAGGAGGAGAGAGAGGACAGTTGAAAACCCACAGGTATCCCTGTCCCTTCCTCCCTCCCTGCTGTTGGGGATACCTGGTTCTGTGGAGGAGAGGTGGCCTTTTGGTGGAGGTGAACATAGGGATGAGAGAGAGGAGCTGAATTCCATGTCACAGATTTGGCTTAGAAAAGCAACCCTTGCTGGACGTGGTGGCTCGTGCCTGTAATCCTGGCACTTTGGGAGGCAGAGGTGGGAGGATGGCCTCAGCCCAGGAGTTGGAGACCAGCCTGGGCAACACAGTGAGACCCCATCTCTACAAAAAAATCGAAAATTAGCTGGGCATGGCAGCGTATGCCTGTAGTCCCAGCTAATGGGAGGCTAGGGTGGGAGAATCATTTGAGCCCAGAAAGTCGAGGCTGCAGTGAGCCGTGATTATTCCACTGCACTGGATGACAGAGTGAGACTGTCTCAAAAAAAAAGAAAAAGGAAAGCAGACCCTCTCCATGGCTTTGGGTTTTTGTTTGTTTTGTGTGTCTGTTTGTTTTAGACAGTCTCGATCTGTCACCCAGGCTGGAGTGCAGTAGTACGATCTCAGCTCACTGCAACCTCCGCCTCAGCCTCTCGAGTAGCTGGGATTACAGGCATGCGCCACCACACCTGGCTAATTTTTGTATTTTTAGTAGAGATGGGGGTTTCACCATGTTGGTCAGGCTGGTCTCGAACTCCTGACCTCAGGTAATCCACCCACCTCGGCCTCCCAGAGTACTGGGAATACAGGCGCGAGCCACCGTGCCCGGCCCGCTCTGTTTTCCACTAATGGGGTTGGCCATACCCCAGGCAGGGTAATTATGTAAGAGAGTGGGACAGGGAAGCACAGGCCACCACCAGCTCCTGCCAGGCGACTGCAACAGTCTCCTCACTCCTCCCACACAGAGTCTCGGTGAGTCTTTCCAAACATAACCCAGACCCTGACCCACCAGAGCCCACCCATGGCCTCATGCTCCCAAGGCACTCTGGTCTGGCCATTTGGCCTGGACCGCTTGAGCATCTGCCTTGGCTAAGGTCCACTTAGGAAGCTGTCGGTCAGTTGACTTCAGTTCTTGAAGGGCAGACTTGGAGCTGATCTGTTCTTCAAGGTTTAGGTGGATTTTCTTTGACGCAAAGGAAAGAGGAACTGATTCAGGAGACAGTTAAGAAGCAGAGTAGTTAGACTTGTGGAGTTTGCAGATGGAGAATCCCAGCACTAGCACTCATGGAGATGGTCCTGGCCAGAGGTCCCCACGGGAGGGCAAGTGAGGGAAGGCAATGTCCGAGGACAGCATCCGAGCCTCAGCAGGAATCAAATTTCCCTGGGCTGGGCCCAGCCCATCTCTGATCTCCCCTTGTTTCTCTCCTCTCCACTCCCTCACTCTCTGCTCTTTTCTCCCCTGTTCTGGTCTCTCTGGTTCCACCGGTCATACTTCCCCCAAATCTGAAATAATGAATTCCATGGGGAATGGGGAGGTCCCACGGAGACAGCTCCGCACCCTGTCCTTCCCGCGTCTGGGCTCTGGGCTCTGCGTTGTCAGCAGTGCCACCAGGTGGCTGTCAGCCAAATGCCGTGGGCCTTTGTTCAGGTGCCTCCCAGAACTTTTTTATTTGTTTGAGACAGGGTCTCGCTCTGTCGCCCAGGCTGGAGTATGGTGGCGTGATCACAGCTCACTGCAGCCTCAAACTCCTGGGCTCAAGTCATCTTCCCACCTCTATCTGGGATCACAGGCACACACCACCATACCAGGCTAATTTTTGTTACTGTTTTTGTTTTTGTTTTTTTTCGAGACGGAGTCTCGCTCTGTCGCCCAATCTGGAGTGCAGTAGCGCGATCTCGGCTCACTGCAAGCTCCGCCTCCTGGGTTCATGCCATTCTCCTGCCTCAGCCTCCCAGGTAGCTGGGACTACAGGTGCCCGCCACCATGTCTGGCTAATTTTTTTTTGTATATTTAGTACAGATGGGGTTTCACCATGGTCTCGATCTCCTGACCTCGTGATCTGCCCGCCTCAGCCTCCCAAAGTGCTGGGATTACAAGCGTGAGCCACTGTGCCCAGCCTAATTTTTGTATTTTTAGTAGAGACGACGGGGTTTCACCATGTTGACCAGGCTAGTCTCGAACCCCTGATCTCAGGCAATCCACCCACCTCAGCCTCCCAAAGTGCTGAGATTACAGATGTGAGCCACCACACTTGGCCAACACTTAATTCTAACATCTTTTCCTCAGTGAAACCTTCCCGTCCCAGGCAGAATGTCAAGATTTGGCCCCAGAAAGCTCTGGTTTCCCATTGTGGGGCTGCTGTTTGCTGGGCGGCCTTGGGGAGTCTGCACTTGTTTCCCACCCAGGAAGGGCTCGGTGTGCTGCAGCGCAGTGCTCCTGGCACGGCACCGGTTACACAGTAGGTCCTTAGTAAGTGGTTGTTACTGAGTCCCTACTGTGTACCAGGCACTGCTGCGGGTGCTGCGAATACAGCAGGGAACAAGCGGAAATCTGGCCCAGTGGAGCGACCCCATCCCCACCGTTAGCTTCCTCTGTGTTCCGAGGCAACCTTGTCCTTCCCTCCCGTCGTAGATGGCCTGTCATGGCTGGGTGTCGGTGGCAATCCACCCACACACATCCACAGCCCTGGCAGAGTTGCCCCAGCACCAGGGGATGTCTGGATTTTCAGTCACACCTCACTTTCCTTTCTGTACCAGCCGCCTTGGTCTCCATGCACAAGGGCAGACCTGCCCCTGACCCCAGCCCTTTTCTCAACCCCAACTCTGCTCTGTGTATTCCCATCCACCTATCTAGATTTCATTCTGTTCTTTCTCTGTTGTCCCTCAACATACCCCCATTAGTTTCTAGTGACTGCTGTAAAAGTCATAACAAATGTAGTGGTTTAAAGCAACAGGAATGTATTTTCACAGTGCTGGGAGTCCGGAGTCTAAATGGGTGCATGGTGTGTGGTTCCTTTGGGAGACTCTAGGGGAGAGGCTATGTCCTTCTCCAGCTCTAGAGGCCGAAGCCGCCTGTGTTCCTTGGCTTGTGGCCCCCTCATCTTCAAAGCCAGCAGCACAGCGTCTCTCAGTCCATTCCTCCATAGGCACATCTCCCTCTGGCTCCTCTCCTGCCTCCCTGAAGGACCCTTGTGGTCACCTGGGGCTCACGTGGATAAGCCAGGGTAACCTCTTCATGGTCATCACATCTGCAAAGTCCCTTTGCCATGTAAGGTCACGTTGACAGGGTCCTGGATCAGAGTGTGGGCATGTTTGGGGGCTGTTTTTCTGTCTACCCCCCCCCCCAACACATAGCACACATCCTTCCTAATTCTTCCTTTTCTTTTGGTTCAAAGTTGAGGTCTCCTGTATTCTTTCCCAGGCACAGACTCCTGTCCTAGGCATCTAAGGAAAGGGATTGGGGGCCGGGCACAGTGGCTCACGCCTGTAATCACAGCACTTTGGGAGGCCAAGGTAGGCGGATCACCTGAGGTCAGGAGTTCAAGACCAGCCTGGCTAACATGGTGAAACCCTGTCTCTACTAAAAATACAAAAATGTGCTGGGCATGGTGGTGGGCGCCTGTAATCCCAGCTACTCGGGAGGCTGAGGTGGGAGAATTGCTTGAACCCAGGAGGCAGAGGTTGTAGTGAGCCAAGATCGCGCCACTGCACTCCAACCTGGGCGACAGAGCGAGACTCCGTCTCAAAAGAAAAAAAAAGAAACTGGGACTTGGAGTGGCACAAGAATCACAGATGGAGGTAAGGTAGTAGAGCTGACTGAAGGCTGAGGTGATAGCAAAGAACCCTGGTTCTCACAGATGGGGGTGGGATGTACCCACCTGAATTCAGATGATTCTGCAGCTGAATCCCAAGTGGGTGTCCCTCCGGGTCCCCAGGGCTGTGAAGGCGCCTGTGTTGTTTGAAACTCAAGGGTAAATGTTGGGGCAGGCAGGAAGGGAAGGGACTGGCGGCTTTGCCAGTGCTTCCCTTGGTGACCTCAAGGCAGCGCTTCTCTGGAGCTGTGTCCTGCCTGGGTGAACTACAGATGGTCACAGCCACCCGGCCCTGAGCACAGGCCCAGGCATACCCTCCTCCTTTCCCTGGAAATGCACCACTCCCTCAGTTTGGGTTCCTCCCTGCTTCCTCCCACTGCCACCAACACCATCAGCTTCTTTGGTAAGGAAACTCTCCCCTTTGGCAAATGTGGTAATTCCGGAATCAGAGCTCGTAATAGTTTGCATTTGTGAGAAACTTCCCAAGTTCTAGTATTTGTGGCTTTTTTTTTTGTTTTTTGCCTCAAATTCCTGGGCTTAAGCAATCCTCCCACCTTGGCCTCCAAAAGTGCTGGGATTACAGGCGTGAGCCATCATGCCTGGCCTGTCACTATTAACCTGGACAGACCCTGTGGTCTTGGTTCAGGCTTTGGTGACTGGGAATAGACCCTGTGGTTTTAGTGCAAATTTAACACTTTGCTCAAATTGTGATGCTGTCCTCTCTGAGTCCCAGTTCAGGCCTCGGGCTCTTGGCCTGGACCTTCTCCCAGTCTTCTCTAAGCCACCTGGCCTCCAGCCTCTACCCCTACTGTTCCTCCCCCACACCCATAAAGTCCACCTGCGGCTCGCTCAATATAACGCCCGAACCGTTAGCATGATATGTATAGCTCTGCCAAATTCTCCAACCTGTCACGTGGCCCACAGTCCCCAAGACCACCCTCCGGCTCAGTGATGAGCTAAGACTCACAGAGCTCAGCAAAGCTTTCTAGTCACAGTCACGGTCACGGTTTATTACAGAGAAATGATACAAACTGAAAACAGCAAAGGGGAGAGATGCAAAAGCCCCGAGAGAGACCAGGCACGAGCTTCCAGCTGTCCTCTCCAGGTAGAGAGAGTCCCGCGGACAGCGCTCAGTTCTCCCAGCAACAGCGTATGGTAACACGGAGTGTTGGCGGCCCGGGTTGTGGGGAGGAGCAGTTCTGTAGACATGGCGCGCCCGTGTGGCTGAACTGAGGTCTGCTGACTCCAGCCCCTCCAGAGGTCGTGCTGATACCATATGACCCAAAGCCCCCACTCTAGGTCACAGCGTAAACATGGACTGTCTAGAGGGGCCTGAGGCCCCAGGTAAACAAAGGCGCTTTTACCTGGCAGGACATTTCAAGAACATAGAGATTCTCCCGGAGCTGGTCAAGGGCCATTTTCTCTCTTTGGAATGTGCAGATTTGAACAGCCCACGCTTGGCAAGTCAGTCCTTCACACATAAACATCTCCCTTCAGAAGCACCAAATCACTTAGCACCCAGAGGCATGTCTGCTGTTTCAGCCTCCCTGTCTTCAGACAGGCCTTTCCTCCTGCGTGGACGGCGCGTCTCCCCCCGCCATCCTTTCCCTGGCTGATGCTGCATCTGCAATGCTCAGCTTCTCCCTGGAACCTGTTCCCATAGCATGTGACCCAGCCCTGCCCCTGCCCTGAGCCCTGATTATAGAGCTGACATTTGACTCTGGCTGCCTCAAGGGCAGGGGCCATGGCTTAGCTAACCACTCTGGGCTTCACTTTCCTCATTTGTAAAATGGATCTGCTGCAAAGTTTGCTTTTAGGAAAAGGTGAGTAATGCTATGTCTATTTTTTTTTTTTAGATGGAGTCTCACTCTGTTGCCCAGGCTGTAGTGCAGTGGCACAATCACAGCTCACTGCAGCCTCCACCTCCCTGGGCTCCAGTGATCCTCCCATCTCAGCCTCCCAAGTATCTGGGACTACAGGCGCCTGCCACCACGGCCAACTCATTTTTGTGTGTGTGTGGTTTTTTTTTTTGTAGAGACAGGATCTCGCTATGTTGGCCAGGCTGTTCTCGAGTTCCTGGGCTCAAGCGATCCTCTCACCTCAGCCTCCCAAAGTGCTGGGATTATAGGCGTGAGCCACCTCACCTGGCCCTATTACATCTAAACTGCATGGATCAGGGCTAGATCAGTATGGGTTCACCATTGTGAATAGATCCCTGGCACCTGAAGTATTGGAAACCAGCGCAGCACTTAATAAATGGTGAACTATTGGCCGGGCACAGTGGCTCACACCTGTAATCCCAGCACTTTGGGAGGCTGAGGCAGGCAGATCACCTGAGGTCAGGAGTTCAAGACCAGCCTGGCCAACATGGAGAAACACCGTCTCTAATAAAAATACAAAATTAGCCGGGCATGCGCCTGTAATCCCAGCTACTCGGAAGCTGAGGCAGTAGAATCGCTTGAACCCGGGAAGCAGAGGTTGCAGTGAGCCGAGATCGTGCCATTCCACTCCAGCCTGGGCAACAGAGCGAGACTCTCGTCTCAGAAAAAAAAAGTGAACTGTTAAGCCAGGCAAGTCCCCACAGAAGATTGTTTTTCTTGTAGTTTTTTCATAGTTGCAAAGAGCTTTTTATAAATGCTCTTCTTGGAAATTTTAGCTACAACTTATTAATAGCAAAAGCTTTTTTAAGCTGAGTTCTTGAGAACTGAGATGTGTAGGTGTAGCTGCTCAGATGCCTTTAGCTGCCAGTAACAACACACCGGCTTGAGGTGGCTCAGCAGTGAGGACTTTTGTTCTGTCGCACAACGGGAGGAATGGATGTAGGCCGGGCCAGGCCCCAGCAGTCCTGGGGGCTCAGGCATTTGCCATGGCCTCTTGAAGAGACCTTTCTCAGAATCCCCCAGGAGAGCTTTATGAAAATGCCAGGGCCACAGCATCCCAGCCCCGGAGAGCCTGGCTTCGTGGAACTGACAGCCTTGTGTGTTTTGAATGCTCCCAATCAGTGGTGATGGACACCCATTGAGATCCACTGGCTTAGACAAGGCAGAGCGCGTGCAGCTGGCCCTGGGGTCATCTCCCCAGACTTGTTTGGCTGTGTGGAGAAGGAGGAGCAGACGAAACAAAAATTAGGGGCCTGTGAGGAAGCAGAAGGGTGCAGTGGAAGGGGTGGGGGTAGTGAGATAGGTTGCCTCTTACTCAAGCTAGAAGGGGATTTCCTGAGGACAGACACCAAGCAATTTAAAAACTGGCATGGAGAGAGGGAAGAGGAAACAGACCTCATGGGTGTTTCTCTGGGTTTGGCACTTGGCTTCTCAGTCTTGACTTTGATTATTCTTTTGTTTTTTTTGAGACAGGGCCTCCCTCTTTCCATTTCTAGCTTTTAGAGCTGCTTCTGCTTTCCCTGGCTCCTGGCTCTCTGCCATCTTCCGATTCCAAAGCGCATCACTCCAGTCTGCTCTCGTCACCACAAGCTTTCTTCTGTTCTCCAGTCAGTCAAAGCCGTCTTCTAAGGATACTTCTGATCATCTTTAGGGCTCACGCCTGTAGTCCAGCACTTTGGGAGGACAAAGAGGGAGAATCGCTTGAGCTCAGGATTTCAAGACCAGGGCAACAGAGGGAGATCCCATTTCTACAAAAAATAAGAAAGATTATCTGCACATGGTGGCATGCACCTGTAGTCCTAGCTACTCTGGGAGGCTGAGGTGGGAGGATCACTTGGGTCCAGGAGGTTGAGGCTGCAGTGAGTTGTGATCATGTCACTGCATTGCAGCTGGTATGACAGAACAAGACTCTTTCCCAAAAGAAAAAAAAAACCACACCTATTCAGCAGTCCCTCTCACCCTTTCCTCACCAGGTAACCTTTGACCTTCCCGCTGATAGACGGCACCACTGGGAGATTTTTCGGTTAGACGTTACCAAAATCAAGTCAGTTTGAACTGAACGGAAATGCTGTGGCCCATGGGGCTTCTGGGGTGCTCTTTATCCCTCCCCCACCCCCACCCATCTCTGGTGGGGCTCATGGTCTCCAGTGATGTCCCAGTGTGTGCAGATGGTTGAGAAAGTGTCCAAGGGAGGCCCAGGTGCAATCTTCTGCACCACATCTGCAGGTGAAGGAGGCAACTGCCTTCCACGCCTGGCGAAAACCCCAGGGGAGGCTCTGATTGGCTGGCTCAGGTCTCAGTTTATCCTTGAGCCAATCACTGCAGCCAGGGGCATCTGTGCTCTGAGCACATGGGTTTCAGACCTCCCCTGAGTTAGGAGGGCGCGTTCCAGCGTCCTCTCCTGCTCTTAGAGAGTGCAGGTGTGGGCCTGGGGGGCCTTCAGCAGCCCAGACCCTGCCATCCAGCCTGGGTTCCTGGCCCCATCTCTCTCTCTGAGGTCCAGAGAGGTCCTCAGGGTGGCAAGAGTTGATCCGCTCACACCCTGCTAGAGTCAGCCAGGGAACCTCACTGGGTCCCACACTGGAGCAGGTCCTACAGCTGTTCTTGTGTGTCCTAGTCCTGCTTGTGGCAGTGCCTCAAATCTGATCTCCTCCTCAGGCTAAGGGGGGTCCAAGGTCCTGTTCTCCTGCCTCGTCCTCCACAGAGTGGGAGCTTTCCACTGTGCTGAACATGGCCACGCACGTCCCTAGCACCCGGGCTCCTCGTACCTGACCCCTGGGGCGTGCATTTGTGCTTCTGGATCCTTCTCGATTCAGCAGAGCCTAGTTTAGGTTACACAGCATGGTATCATCCCATCCCACCACCCTCCAAACCGACCGTGCCCGGTCATGCCACTGAGCTTGCCTTTCCAAAACTGCCCTCTGACAATGTCACTTCCTCTGCTTTAGAAATCTTCCCAAGGTTGCAGACGTCGACGGATTTGCTTTGGGAGCCAGAGTAGCTGCCGCCACCAGAGTCCGGAGCCATGAGCGGGTTTAATTTTGGAGGCACTGGGGCCCCTACAGGCGGGTTCACGTTTGGCACTGCAAAGACGGCAACAACCACACCTGCTACAGGGTTTTCTTTCTCCACCTCTGGCACTGGAGGGTTTAATTTTGGGGCTCCCTCCCAACCAGCCACAAGTACCCCTTCCACCGGCCTGTTCTCACTTGCCACCCAGACTCCGGCCACACAGACGACAGGCTTTGCTTTTGGAACAGCAACTCTTGCCTCGGGGGGAACTGGATTTTCTTTGGGGATCGGTGCTTCAAAGCTCAACTTGAGCAACACAGCTGCCACCCCAGCCGTGGCAAACCCCAGCGGCTTTGGGCTGGGCAGCAGCAACCTCACTAATGCCATATCGAGCACCGTCACCTCCAGCCAGGGCACGGCACCCACCGGCTTTGTGTTTGGCCCCTCCACCACCTCTGTGGCTCCAGCCACCACATCTGGAGGCTTCTCATTCACTGGTGGAAGCACAGCCCAACCCTCCGGTTTTAACATTGGCTCAGCAGGGAATTCAGCGCAGCCCACAGCACCTGCCGCGTTGCCCTTCACTCCGGCCACGCCAGCAGCCACCACAGCAGGTGCCACTCAGCCAGCTGCTCCCACGGCCACCACCACCAGTACTGGGCCCACCCTCTTTGCATCAATAGCAACTGCTCCAACCTCGTCTGCCACCACTGGACTCTCCCTCTGTACCCCTGCGACCACAGCGGGAGCCCCCACTGCTGGGACACAGGGCTTCAGCTTAAAGGCACCTGGAGCAGCTTCCGGCACCTCCACAACAACATCCACCACTGCCACCGCCACCACCACCACCAGCAGCAGCAGCAGCAGCAGCACTGGCTTTGCCTTGAATTTAAAACCACTGGCGCCAGCCGGGATCCCCAGTAATACGGCAGCCGCCGTGACTGCTCCACCTGGCCCTGGTGCAGCTGCAGGGGCGGCTGCCAGCTCCGCCATGACCTATGCGCAGCTGGAGAGCCTGATCAATAAATGGAGCCTGGAGCTAGAGGACCAGGAGCGGCACTTCCTCCAGCAGGCCACCCAGGTCAACGCCTGGGACCGCACGCTGATCGAGAATGGAGAGAAGATCACCAGCTTGCACCGCGAGGTGGAGAAGGTGAAGCTGGACCAGAAGAGGCTGGACCAGGAGCTCGACTTCATCCTGTCCCAGCAGAAGGAGCTGGAAGACCTGCTGAGCCCACTGGAGGAGTTGGTCAAGGAGCAGAGCGGGACCATCTACCTGCAGCACGCGGACGAGGAGCGTGAGAAAACCTACAAGCTGGCCGAGAACATCGATGCACAGCTCAAGCGCATGGCCCAGGATCTCAAGGACATCATCGAGCACCTGAACACGTCCGGGGCCCCCGCCGACACCAGCGACCCACTGCAGCAGATCTGCAAGATCCTCAACGCGCACATGGACTCACTGCAGTGGATTGACCAGAACTCGGCCCTGCTGCAGAGGAAGGTGGAGGAGGTGACCAAGGTGTGCGAGGGCCGGCGCAAGGAGCAGGAGCGCAGCTTCCGGATCACCTTCGACTGAGCGACAGCAGCTCTGGGGCCCGCAGGTCCCCGGGGAGTTCCATGAGGGGAATGCGCCCTGTTGTCTAGTTTGGGGTTGTGGCAAGATACTTGTTTGTTTCTGTCTTTCACATGACCGCCCTTGAGACGATTGCTGTGTGCTTTGCCTTTTTCCATTTAGGAAGGTATTCTGGGCCCTCTACCCAGGCAGCAGCCTCATAGGTGTGGCTTCTGTGGCTTTCATTTGAGTGTCTTTGGCCCCTTTTCACCTACTGCGACCACCCACCTCATCCTGGCTCAGCCTGGTGATGGAGAAGTGCTGATGGTCTTGGTCCCAGCCAGGGTCGTGGGGGCAGCCACTATCTCCAAAGCATAGTCATAGGTGTCATGAAAAAATACCAAATGTAAGAGAACCTCCAAGGCAGGGCGCAGTGGCTCACCCCTGTAATCTCAGCACTTTGGGTGGCCAAGGCGGGTGGATCACTTGAGGTCAGGAGTTCGAGACCAGCCTGGCCAACATGGTGAATCCCCGTCTCTACTAAAAATACAAAAATTAGCCAGGTGTGGTGGGCGCCTGTGATCTCAGCTACTCGGGAGGCTGAGGCAGGAGGATCACTTGAACCCAGGAGGTGTTGCAGTGAGCCAAGATCACACCACTGCACTCCAGCCTAGGCAACAGAGACTCCGTCTCAAAAAAAAAAACAACCTCCCAGGAGATAGCAGCCTAGTTTTGGAGTATGAGATGTGTGCTTGCGAAAGCTAACCACCAAGACAAAGCAGCACAGTGTGAATAGAACAGACAGCGGGATGGAGAATTTCACAGAAGACCGGTCAGCTGAGGGGCCTACACACACAGGGTGTTGAGGAACCACAGACGGGAGCCGAGAGGCCTGCCTTTTGCCTGGCCCAGGCTCACCCCTACCTTGGGCCTCACCTCCTCCAGGAAGCCTTCCCAGCTACCCAAAGCTCAGGTGGCCTTCTTGCAGGTCCCCGTAGCACCCTGAGCCTGTACCTTGGGTGGCACTTGCTATGCTGTCCTGTGCTAGCCGTTTGTGCCCCATCTCGCTGTTAGATTGTGAGCTCCCATGGGCAGAGGCCAACTGTTGTTCCCCTGTGTGTCCCCAGCCCGGTCCCTGTCACATTTGTTAAATGAAAGAACAATGAAGCCCAGCATAACGTCAGTCCACAGAGGTAGCCACAGCTTCCAGTGGTGGCCACGGACTTGGCTCGGAACTTCCTGGCACCAGAGTGACTCTAGTCAGTTACAGTAAAACCCACTGTGTGTGGAAGGCAGAAGCCAGCGGTTGTATCCCAAGCATCTTTATACTTTGCTGCATTCTCTGAAATACCTGTTACTGTATGTTGCTTTTCTAAATAAATGTATTGTGAAACCAAAAAAGCTGCTGTTAATATGGATAAATGTCAGGAGGAGAAAGTTGAGGTAAAAAGAGCAGGTTCCAGGAGACTCTGCAGGGGTGCCATTCACGTGAAACGCACAGGCAAGCAAATGAAGTAGTGCTTGCGTAGACATAGGGGCATGCGATGAAGCAGCTTTTGTTTGATGTGACTGAGTAATAGACAAATGCAAATCGTGGTTTGCTCCGGGAAGGGGTGGTGCTAGTGGTAGAAGAGGAACACACGAGTGAGGCCGCCACGGGGAGTGGGCTCCAGGTATTTTGTGACCGTTATGTCATAGAATATACACAAATATGGCTGGGCGAGGTGGCTCACACCTGTAATCCCAGCACTTTGGGAGGCCAAGATGGACGGATCACTTGAGGTCAGGGATTCAAGACCGGCCTGGGCAACATGGTGAAACCCCATCTCTTCAAAAAGTATAAAAAAGTTGGTTGTGCATGGTGGCACGCGCCTGTGGTCCCAGCTACCTGGGAGGCTGAGGTGGAAGGATCATTTAAGCCCAGGCCTTTGAGGCTGCAGTGAGCCATGATCACACCACTGCACTCCAGTCTGGGTGACAGAGTGAGACTCTGTCTCAAAAAGTATACACACGTTAAGTCATCTAGCACCATCCCTAAGGCGCTATTCCAGTGGCTGCAGATGTCATGGGCAGCATTCCTTCCTGTCACCTGGGGCTAAAGACACGGACCCAGTGCTCTTCCTCCGCCCTCCAGCCTCTCTGTGGACTGGAATGGTCCTAAGCACTCAAATCTCCTGGGCTGTGGGGAGCGTACCCCTTCGGCCTCCTTCAGCCTGTTCCATCTCAATCTGTGGGCCACACTTGCGAGATTCATGGCCCAGGTTCCAAAAGTCTCCCGAAGTCATGAACATGAGTCATTATTTCCTTGGACCGGCCGGGTGCGGTGGTTCACACCTGTAATCCCAGCACTTTGGGAGGCCAAGGCTGGCGGAACACCTGAGGTCAGGAGTTCGAGACCAGCCTGGCCAACATGGAGAAACCCCATTTCTACTAAAAATAGAAACATTAGCTGGTGGCTAGTTAGGTGGCAGGCACCTGTAATCCCAGCTACTCGGGAGGCTGTGGCAGGAGAATCGCTTGAACCCAGGAAGGTGGAGGTTGCAGTGGGCCGAGATCATGCCATTGCACTCCAGCCTAGGCAACAAAAGGGAAACTCTGTCTCAAATAAATAAAATTTCCTTGGACCATCTTGGGCTCTGGAGGACAAGAGTTGTGTCTCAGTAGAAACCATGGGTGTGTGTGGTGGGAGTGGTAAACCAGAGGAAGAACCCACAACCCAGCTACTTCTCTCTGAAAGCTGTCACCTACAGCAGGGACCTTTTTCTGCAGTTCATAGGCCTTGACTCATATCGTCCCCTCTGCCGGTAGGGAGGCCTTGAGTCCCCTTAGGAGGTAGGAAGTAGTTCGCATTTTACGTACATTTGTGCGTTCAGCATCCATTTTTAGAGCTGACCCTGATCTGGTGCTGGAGGTACCAAAAAATGCCCACAAGGAGGTCGTTGGCAGGGGCCACACAATCATGATGAGAAAATTTGAGCATATATTTCCAAAGTGTACATGTATATTTTTCCTATTATTTTGCATATTGTTTTCTATTTTGTATATTAAACATTAGCAAAGCTTAATTGCTTTCTTATAGTTACATTTTTAAAGTAACAAATTCCAGCTTTGGGCGGCCGAGGCGGGTGGATCACCTGAGGTCAGGAGTTTGAGACCAGCCTGGCCAACATGGTGAAACCCCGTCTCTTCTAAAAATACAAAAATTAGGGGCTGGGCACGGTGGCTCACGCCTGTAATCCCAGCCCTTTGGGAGGCCAAGGTGGGCTGATCACGAGGTTAGGAGATCGAGACCATCCTGGCTAACACGGTGAAGCCCCGTCTCTACCAAAAATACAAAAAAATTAGCCGGGCGTGGTGGCGGGCACCTGTAGTCCCAGCTACTCGGGAGACCGAGGCAGGAGAATGGCATGAACCCGGGAGGCGGAGCTTGCAGTGAGCAGAGATCAAGCCACTGCACTCCAGCCTGGGCAACAGAGCGACTGTCTCAAATAAGTAAATAAATAATACAAAAATCAGCCAGGCATGGTGGTGGGTGCCTGTGATCCCAGGTACTCAGGAGAATCACGAACCTGGGAGGCGGAGGTTGCAGTGAGCCGAGATGGCGCCACTGCACTCCAGCCTGGGCAACAAAGTTAGACTCCATCTCAAAAAAAAAAAATTTAAGTTCTACATTTTCTTCCCATACCCCAAGGATCTTGAGCACCCCACTCTGAATAACAGAAATGATTCCATTAAATCAGGAGGCTCTGTGCCCCAAAGCCATGTGGGAAATGGTCCCAACAGGCCTCCTGGGGGAGTCTAGGAGGGATCCCAAGACCGCAGCAGCATCAGCAACCGACTGGGCGCCACCGTGGTGATGGCTCCGTTGTAATTTCAGTTTCCCTCTCCAGGAAGAAAATACACAGATGTGCTTCCTTGCCAGTCCCGACAAATGGCCTTTCCTTAAGTTCCTCATTAATTAATATGAAGACAACACATTTGGTGACTAAATTTGGAACCAGAGGCTTTTAAAGGTGAATCTCAGCTCTTACTGCTTTGCTTTTCCCTGTTTAGGGATAAGAGTGGCAAATTGGGGCTGGGTGTGGTGGCTCACACCTGTAATCCCGGCATTTCGGGGAGGCCAAGGGGAGTAGATTACTTGGGGTCTGGAGTTTGAGACCAGCCTGGGCAACATGGCGAAACCTCGTCTCTACAAAAATACAAAAATTAGCCTGGCGTGGTGGCTCCTGCCTGTAGTTTCAGATACTTGGAGGCTGAGGTGGGAGGATCACATGAACCTGGGAGGCAGAGGTTGCAGGGAGCCGAGATCACACCACTGCACTCCAGCCTGGGTAACAAAAGTGAGACTCTCTCTCAAAAAAAAAAAAAAAACCCAGCACATATAATAGTATATAATATGTAGTCAAACCATCAAACCATGAGGGAATGATGACTTTTTATTCTTATTTAGTAAAAACTAATCATCAATACAATTTTTTTTTTTTTTTTGAGACGGAGTCTCGCTCTGTAGCCCAGGCTGGAGTGCAGTGGCGCAATCTCGGCTCACTGCAAGCTCCGCCTCCCGGGTTCACGCCATTCTCCTGCCTCAGCCTCCCGAGTAGCTGGGACTACAGGCGCCCGCCACCACGCCCGGCTAATTTTTCTGTATTTTTAGTAGAGACGGGGTTTCACCGTGTTAGCCAGGATGGTCTCAATCTCCTGACCTCGTGATGCTCCCGCCTCGGCCTCCCAAAGTGCTGGGATTACAGGCGTGAGCGACCGCGCCCGGCTACAATTTATTTTTTAATAATGAATGGCTTGCAAAGCAAAACCCGAAGGCTGGGCGTGGTGGCTCACATCTGTAATCCCAGCACTTTGGGAGGCCGAGGCAGGTGGATCACGAGGTCAGCAGATCAAGACCATCCTGGCTAACACAGTGAAACCCCGTCTCTACTAAAAATACAAAAAAAAAAATTAGCTGGGCGTGGTGGCGGGCGCCTGTAGTCCCAGCTACTGGGGAGGCTGAGGCAGGAGAATGGCGTCAACCTGGGAGGTGGAGCTTGCAGTGAGCCGAGATTGTGCCACTGCACTCCAGCCTGGGTGACAGAGCGAGACTCTGTCTCAAAAAAAAAAAAAAAAAGCAAAACCCAAAACTCCTGAAAATGTAAATCAGCTCTTATGACCTGGTATGACTCAGCTTCAGCACACCACTGCTCCCAAGTTTTCAGTAAACCCCAAAAATGTCAGGGTGCTTTAAAAATCTGCCCTCAGACTCAGGGCAGCGGCTCTCCACAGAACCTCCCAGGGAGCAAAGCCCTCACGCTCAGAAGCCAGGTCTGCTTCTTGTGCAGCAGCCAGCCCCTCAGCCAGGTTTCGGTGACCCCAGCTGTTCCTCTGCCTGTCCCACAGGTCCACACCCTTGGCTTCTGCACACCAGGGCCCTGGTGACTCCAAACACAGTGACCCACGTGGGCGCCCTTGTCCCGTCTACCCTCCAGACACCATCAGGTTGAACCCTCACAAACGCCAGAGGTTTCCTGAGGCAAGAAGGAGACCAGGTGCGCTGCCTTGTTGGGGACTAACCTGGTGCCCTGGGGTCACATCAGATACCCTAGTTCCCTTGAATCCACAGAACTGAAAGTGACACTTACTGACCAAGACAATGTCACTCAAATGCAATATGGACTCTGATTTGCATCTTGACAAACCAACCGTTTTTGTTGTTGTTGTTTTTTGTTTGTTTGTTTGTTTTTTCAGAGAGTCCTGCTCTGTTGCCCAGGCTGGCGTGCGGTGGCATGATCTCGGCTCACTGCAATCTCCGCCTCCCGGGTTCAAGCGATTCTCCTGCCTCAGCCTCCTGAGTAGCTGGGATTACAGGCGCTCACCACCACACCCGGCTAATTTTTGTATTTTTAGTAGAGACAGGGTTTTACCATGTTGGCCAGGATGGTCTCGATCTCCTGACCTTGTGATCCACCCATCTTGGCCTCCCAAAGTGCTGGGATTACAGGCATGAGCCACCACACCTGGCCTTTTTTTTTTTTTTTTAGACAGAGTCCCACTCTGTCACCTAGGCTGGCGTGCAGTGGCATGATCTCAGCTCATAGCGACCTCTGCCTCCCGGGTTCAAGTGATTCTCCTGCCTCAGCCTCCTGAGTAGCTGGGATTACAGAAGTGCCTGCTACCACACCCGGCTAATTTTTGTATTTTTAGTAGAAATGGGGTTTCACCATGTTGCCCAGGCTGGTCTTGAGCTCCTGACCTAGGATGATCCGCCCACCTCAGCCTCCCAAAGGGCTGGGATTACAGGTGTCAGCCACCATGCCCGGCCTAAACCAACTGTTGTTGTTGTTGTTGTTTTATGATGAGCTATTCCAGGAAACGTGAACATTGATTTAATGATATTAAGAAGTGGCTGCCATCCAGAGCTTGCGGTGAGCCGAGATTGCACCACTGCACTCCAGCCTGGGCGACTGAGCAAGATTCCATCTCAAAAAAAAAAAAGAAAAGGAAAAAAAAGAAATGGCTGCCATCTTAAAATATGATAGTGTTATTGTAGTTTTTAAAAAGCAAAACGTAGTCAGGTGCAGTGGCTCAGCCTTGTAATCCCAGCACTTTGGGAGGCCAAGACAGGAGGGATCACCCGAGGTCAGGAGTTCGAGACCAGCCCAGCCAACATGGTGAAACCCTGTCTCTACTAAAAATACAAAAATTAGCTGGGCGTGGTGGCCTGTACCTGTAATCCCAGCTCCTCGGGAGGCTGAGGCAGGAGAACCGCTTGAACCCAGGAGGTGGAGGTTGCAGTGAGCTGAGATTGTGCCACTGCACTCCGGCCTGGGTGACAGAACAAGACTCGGTCTCAAAAAAATAAGAAGACAACATGATGTCTGGGATTTGCTCTAAAATAAATCCAGTGAGGGGAGGGAGAGGATGTGAGTGAAACAAGGGCTGTGTGAAGCCATGAATTCACCTGGGTTCATCCCCTGCTCACTCTGGTGTTAGATGTTTGAAAGTTTCCATAATAAAACACTTCTAAGAAAGGGGGACCTGCCTTTCACAGCCTCCCAACTGCTCTGACCCTAACATCAGGAACTTGGCATCTCTGATCTAACAAGGGCACCACTAACAAGGACAAAGCCACCATCATTCACCTTGATTCTGCACACGCCCAACGATGACTTCTGTCCTGGGCTAACCAGAAAGGCCATGGGTGCTGAGAGAGCCCCCCAGAGGCAGCCATGCAGTGAGTGCCCCCACCCGGGGCCCTGGGATGTTCTGGAAACAGGAAGGAGGGTTCCATGGGAAGGGGGCCCCTGTCCTGGGATCAGGCCAAAGATTGGGGGACTCACTAATTCTGTCCTCCGATCCCTGAGTCCCTTCCCCAATCTGGGACTGGACCCCCTGACTCCCACCCACCGAAGCCTTGGTGAAAGTTTTGTGTTTTGTTTTGTTTTGTTTTTGAGACAGAGTCTAGCTCTGTCACCCAGGCTGGAGTGCAGTGGCACGGTCTCAGCTCACCGCAACCTCCGCCTCCCGGGCTCAAGCAATTCTCCTGCCTCAGGCTCCTGAGTAGCTAGGATTATAGACGCCCGCCACCACGCCCGGCTAATTTTTTTGTATTTTTAGTACAGACGGGGTTTCACCATGTTGGCCAGGCTGGTCTCGAACTCCTGATCTCATGATCTGCCCGCCCACCTCGGCCTCCGAAAGTGCTGTGATTACAGGCATGAGCCACCGCGCCCGGCCAGTCAGTTTTAATACTGACCACTTAGGGTCTTTGGACAGACTCAGAGAAGAGAATGCGTATATACATAAGGCAGGGGCCTGGTCCCCAGCACATCTGTGGAGCCCTCATCAGCATCAGCTGCCCTGATGGGCCATGAGGCCCCCAGTGGGGCCGGGGCCAGGTGCCTGGCTGCTGTATAGACATGACCTAAACCTCATCGAAACCATCATTGTGGTTCTAGAAGTCAACCAAATAAGGTAGGATTTGCCCCACCAAAGACCATTATCTGGGAGGATTAACCTTGTTTTCCAGAAACTCCATCAAAAAACCAGAATATCCCCAAACCAGCTGAAGTCAACAGATACTTGACTGGGCCTTTCCTCCCCTCTGCTCCCTCCACCTGCCCCTCCCCTCCCTCCTGTCTCCCACTCACCTATCCAAACCACTTTTCCCTAATTCCACCCTCATCCCTAAACCTAATTTAACCTGAACACCAATCTCCTTAGTATTATCAGAAATGATTCTGGAGGCTGGGCATGGTGGCTCACACTTGTAATCCCAGCACTTTGGGACGCCCAGGTGGGCGGATCACCTGAGGTCAGGACTTTGAGACCAGCCTGTCCAACATAGAGAAACCCCGTCTCCACTAAAAATACAAAAATTAGCTGGGCGTGGTGGTGCACGCGCCTGTAATCCCAGCTACTCGGAAGGCTGAGGCAGGAGAATCACTTGAACCCAGGAGGCGGAGGTTGCAGTGAGCTGAGATCGCACCACTGTACTCCAGCCTGGGCGACAGAGCATTCTGGAAAGGCATCAGTCCTGAGCCAGCTGACTTGCGCCCTCTGCTCTTCACTTGGGGCACCTGGCCTGTCTGATGTATTGCTTGAAGCTAACATTAATTGGGTTTTTTTTTCTTTAATTACAAAAGTAATACATGCTGAATGAAGATGATGTGAAATGCACAAAAAAGCTCAAAGGGGCTGGGCATAGTGGCTCATGCTTGTAATCCCAGCACTCTGGGAGGCCAAGGCAGGTAGATCACCTGAGCCCAGGAGTTTGAGACCAACCTGGGCAACATAGCGAGGCCCCGTCTCTACGAAAAAGTACAAAAATTTAGCTGTGCGTGGTGGTGTGCACCTGTGGTCCAAGCTACTCGAGAGACTGAGGCTGGAGGATCGCTTAAGCCCAGGAGTTCAAGACCAGCCTGGGCAGCATAACAAAATCCCATCTCTACAAACAGCACAGAAATTAGCCAGATGTGGCTGGGCGTGGTGGCTCACGCCTGTAATCCCAGCACTTTGGGAGGCCGAGGCGGGCGGATCACAAAGTCAGGAGATTGAGACCATCCTGGCTAACACTGTGAAATCCCGTCTCTACTAAAAATACAAAAATTAGCCGGGCGTGGTGGCAGGCACCTGTAGTCCCAGCTACTCTGGAGGCTGAGGCGGGAGAATGGCATGAACCCAGGAGACGGAGCTTGCAGTGAGCAGAGATCGCGCCACTGCACTCCAGCCTGGGCGACAGAGTGAGACTCTGTCTCAAAAAAAAAAAAAAAAAAAAAAAAAAAAGAGCTAGGTGTGGTGGTGCACTCCTGTAGTCCCAGCTACTAGGGAGGCTGAGGTGGGAGGATTGCTTGAGCCCAGGAGGTTGAGGCTGCAGTGAGCCGTGATTGTGCCACTGTGCTCTAGCCTGAGTGACAGAGCGAGACCCTGTCTCTCAAAAAAAAAAAAAACAACAACAACAACAACAACAACAACCCAGAAGTCCACCAAGGTGAGCTGCACATATGATATGCCCCGGGCCAGAGGAGCTTTGTGCAACAACCCTGTGTGATAAGGACAAGGGGATTGGTGCAGGGCCCCACCCACTCTGGGGACCCAGAAACTCCTGGGACGTGCCCTGGGAGCCAGTTGGCTGTGGGCCTCCACCCCTTTCCATGGTCGTTTCCACTGTTATGCGGCTGTAGGATTGAACAAACTGCTGGGCAGGGGCCGGGGACCTGGGGCCCACCTGACCTGGTAGGAATGCCAGCACTGCCATTCCCCACTGTGGGACCCAGGCTGAGGCACAGGCGAATAAGGCCCCAATCCCGCCGCGTTCATACTTGACATGTCACTGTGAATGAAGCTTTGAGACCTAGGCCAAGCCTTTTCCCCTCTCTGTGCCCCAGGGTCCTCCTGTCCCACCCTCTCGCCATCTCCAAGCCTCAGTTTCCTCAACTATCAAATGCAGGCATTGTTGTTGGTTTTTTGTTTGTTTGTTTGTTTGTTTTTGAGACGGAATCTCACTCTGTCCCCCAGGCTGGAGTGAGCGGTGCAATCTCGGCTCCCTGCAACCTCCGCCTCCCGGGTTCAAGCGATTCTCCTGCCTCAGCGTCCCGTGTAGCTGGGATTACAGGTGTGCACCACCATGCCTGGCTAATTTTTTATATTTTTGGTAGAGACAGGGTTTTATCATTTTGGCCAGGCTGGTCTTGAACTCCTGACCTCAAGTGATCCGCCTGCCTCAGCCTCCCAAAGTGCTGGGATTACAGGCGTAAGCCACTGTGCCTGGCCTCAAATGCAAGCATTGTGAGGGTTACGATGGGTGCAAAGCCCTGAGCACCAGGCGGCCCCCAAGGCAGGTGATCGCCATGGGAACATTTTTGTTAATATTTTTTTCTTTTTTAGAGAAAGGGTTTCGCCGTCTTGGCCAGGCTGGTCTCGAGCCCCTGGGCTCAAGCAATCCTCCCACCTTGGCCTCCCAAAGTGCTAGGATTACAGCACTGAGCCACCGCACCCAGGCCTTGTTACTATTTTTTATTTATTTAATTATTTTTTGAGATGGAGTCTCGCTCTGTCACTGAGGCTGGAGTGCAGTGGCACCATCTCAGCTCACTGCAACCTCCGCCTCCTGGGTTCAAGCAATTCTCCTGTCCCAGCCTCCTGAGTAGTTGGGACTACAGGTGTATGCCACTACACCCGGCTAATTTTTATATTTTTAGTAGAGACGAGGTTTTGCCATGTTGGCTAGGCTGGTCTTGAACTCCTGACATCAGGTGATCCACCTGCCTTGACCTCCCAAAGTGCTGGGATTACAGGCGTGAGCCACCCCCGGCCCTCGTCACTACTTTTGCTGACCCAAGCTCTTTCAGTCCCTGAACTGTCCAGCTCTTTGATCATTTCCCTTTGCCACGGCCTCCCTGCCCCTGCATCATGTGCCTTCTTACTCACATTCACCCCCCAGCCCCTCCTGGCCATAAACTGCATCGCTCTTTGATCATTTCCCTTTGCCACGGCCTCCCTGCCCCTGCATCATGTGCCTTCTTACTCACATTCACCCCCCAGCCCCTCCTGGCCATAAACTGCATCGCTCTTTGATTTACCGCTGGAGTTTCCCATCTTCCTTCTTGGTAATGCCCCCCAACCCCCACCCGACCCTTGAAACAGAGAATCTGCCTCCCTCTGGTTTTTCTCCTCACTGAACCCCTGGCTCCCTCTCCCCCACCCCAAGGAAAGTCCCTGCTATTTTCTCTCCACCCCCACCCGCTTCAAGGTCCCGCTCTACTCCCTGCCCTGAGCACTGAGGTGGTTCTCAAAGCAGGGATGGGTGAAGCCTGGGCGCTTCCCTCTGCCGGGATTGACTCACTTGGTCCTAAAACACTGTGACCTCCCCATTTGACAGCTGTAGACGGGAGCCACAGAGGGGAGGGCGGGCTCAGAGCCCACGTCCTGACCCTGGGACCAAGGCTGCCAGCCCCACTGCTACACCCATTTGACGGAGGGGGAGACTGAGGCTCTGGGTGGCAAGTGGAGAGGGAAGTGGAACCATGGGGGGCCCTGCCGGACACGGCGACACCTGACGGACAGGGACCTGGAGGGGAAAATTGGCCTGGCCCAGGGACCCGTAGCCCCTCTGTCTCCATGCTGTGGGAATCAAGGAGGCGGAGAGAGCACAGGGGAGGATAGAAACAAGAGGCCCGGTGATCAGGGACGGGGGCAAGCCGAAGGGGATTCCCTGTTGTTGGCACGGTTACCTGAGCATCTATTTCTGGCCTCCAAACCACCCCAGAACTATCTGGGGCAAAAGGAAGTGAATAGACTGATTAACTTCCTCCAACCCCCTTTCTCCAACCTCAACTAGACTCCGAGCATTTGACCAGAGCAGCTCCAGGAAACCAGTTTCATTTCCCTCAGCCAGTTTCCCAAAAGGAGGGGTGGGCGGGGCTCTGCCAGTTTAAGCGGAGAGAAAGGGCCACAGCAGAGACAGTGGAGGGCAGTGGAGAGGACCGCGCTGTCTTGCTGTCACCAAGAGCTGGAGGTAGTGACATGGACAGTGGTGGGGGGACAGAGAGACAGGACTCACAGAAATAGGGACTGAGAAGCAGTCAGGAGCGGGGGAGATGAGAAAGAGGGAAAAGAGGCTGGGCGCGAGGGCTCACGCCTGCAATCCCAGCACTTTGGGAGGCCGAGGCCGGTGGATCACCTGAGGTCAGGAGTTCAAGACCAGCCTGGCCAACATGGCGAAACCCCATCTCTACTAAAAATACAAAAATTAGCCAGGTTTGGTTATGGGTGTCTATAATCCCAGTTACTTGGGAGGATGAAGTGGGAGGATTGCTTGAACCTGGGAGGCGGAGGTTGCAGTGAGCCAAGATCATACCACTGCACTCCAGCCTGGATGGCAGAGAAAGACTGTTAAAAAAAAAAAAAAGGAAAGAAAAGAAAAGAAAGAGGGAAAAGAAGAGAAAGAGACAGGAACCCGAGAGAGCTGTGGCAGAGGTGGAGACTGGTGAGGAGGGAGGCGGGGACGGTCCAGGGGACTCTGAAGGAATGGGGTTGGGGGACACAGGTCCAGAGAGGAGGACAGTGATTGGGGGAGGGCTGGCTCAAGCAGCTGGGCAGCGCATGGGAGACAGAGTCAGGCTACAGTGGTCACAGGCCTCAATCACAATAGCCCTCGCTTCTTCTCCACCCCAGACGCCATCTCCCACCAAGAGTCATGGCCCCGTTGGGTGAGTAAGCAGGGGAGGGGGCTCTGGGACAAGTGAGTAGAACCCCTCTCCCCCAACCTGCCACCACCCGTTGACCCTGTTCTCCTCCTCCCAGCCCTGCGCCTCCTCGTCCTCGTCCCCATCCTCCTCAGCCTGGCGGCCTCCCGGGACTGGAAGGCTGAACGCAGCCAGGACCCCTTCGAGAAATGCATGCAGGATCCTGACTATGAGCAGCTGCTCAAGGTGGTGACCTGGGGGCTCAATCGGACCCTGAAGCCCCAGAGGGTGATTGTGGTTGGCGCTGGTGTGGCCGGGCTGGTGGCTGCCAAGGTGCTCAGCGATGCCGGACACAAGGTGGGAAGCACTGCTTGCAGTCTACCTGGAGTCCCTTGTGCTGCAGGCTGGAGTCCCTGGGCAGAGGGACCCGGCCCCATTCCTACTTGAGGGGGTGGGGGTGGGGATGTGGAGGGAGAGGCTATCTTTCCCCATGGTCTGGGGGTGAGGCCCAAGCCCCCTGCTGTCACATGTCTGCACTGAGAGGCCCTAGATTTTCCTGTCCCACGTTTTTCATCCCAGAGGGAAGTCTCACTGGCTCAAAGCTCCTCTGTCCTGGGGTGGGGCGCCTGTTGGTGGAGATGGAAACTCTACCAAGGGGATGTGTGCCCTGAGGTCTAACCACTGACCTACTCACTGAAATCCGAGAATGAGAATGGGCCAGCCCAGGGGCTTCTACACATATGGGTCATTTCCCAACTCCCTGAGCTGGGAAGTCCCTTTGCAGTCTAGCCGGTGGCCTTCCTGCTGCACTCTGGAACTGCTCACTCAGTTCTGTTCCCCCACCTCCCATACAGAAGGGGACCCTCTCCTAGTCTAGATCTGTGCCACTGTGGGGATAGAAGAAGGCAGGGGGCTGGCACGGGGTGGTAGAGGGCAGGGAACGGTCAGTGGGTGGAGCTGAAGTGCCCTCCTCGCCCCACGGACTCCCTCAGGTCACCATCCTGGAGGCAGATAACAGGATCGGGGGCCGCATCTTCACCTACCGGGACCAGAACACGGGCTGGATTGGGGAGCTGGGAGCCATGCGCATGCCCAGCTCTCACAGGTGACCTGGCAACCCACCCACCTGTGTGCCTAGACTCAACCAGCCCCCCAGCTCCATGCCCACACCAGAGTAGGCCCGAACTTCAACTCTGACTCCCAAACCCAGCCTCCAACCCCATCCTTCGCCTAATCCTCGTCTCAGTCTTGCCTCCAGCGCCAGCCCTGGGCCTCTGGCGACGCTCGGACCACCTGGTCCAACCAGACCCCCAGCTGGCCCTGCCTGGCGCAAAAGCCAGCTCCTCTGCTGGCCCCTGCAGGCCTGCAGCTCCACCATCCCCACACCCTCAGGCACTCCAGCTCCAGGCCCCTTCTTCATCTCAAACCCCCATCCAACCCAAACTCTGTCCCCCTTCCCAATTCTAATCTGGGCTCTATTCTCACTCTTAACCCAACCCTAATCCTGGTACTGCCCTAAGGCCTCCAACCTTGTCCCCATTTCATTCCCATCCCCCAGCATTGATTACCCCAAATCTAGCCCCACCCCCAGCCTCCTGCTGGTCCCCAGCTACTCTCCCCTCCCACCCCCCTTCTCCAAGTCCCACTAGGGACCAGGCCACCCCCACTGGAGCCCGGCCCTCACTCGCCCACTCCCTTGATCAGGATCCTCCACAAGCTCTGCCAGGGCCTGGGGCTCAACCTGACCAATTTCACCCAGTACGACAAGAACACATGGACGTTGGTGCACGAAGTGAAGCTGCGCAACTACGTGGTGGAGAAGGTGCCCGAGAAGCTGGGCTATGCCCTGCACCCCCAGGAAAAGGGCCACTCGCCCGAAGACATCTACCAGATGGCTCTCAACCAGGTGGGTACCGCCTGCATCCTCCTCCTGCCCTGACTTCTCTGTCCTCCTCCTAAGCTCGCCCCGGCCCTGCTTTTCTTCTCTCTGTCATCCCTTGGGTCCCCTCCATGGGGTGGGTGGGGCGCCTGTTGATGGAGATGGAAATTCTACCAAGGGGATGTGTGCCCTGAGGTCTAACCACTGACCTACTCACTGAAATCCCAGAATGAGAATGGGCCAGCCCAGGGGCTTCTACGCATATGGGTCATCTCCCAACAACCTTCTTTTTTTTTTTTTTTTTTTTTTTTTTTTGAGACAGAGTCTTACTCTGTCACCCAGGCTGGAGTGCAGTGGTGCCATTTCAGCTCACTGCAACCTCCGCCTCCCAGGCTCAAGCAATTCTCTGCCTCAGCCTCCCGAGTAGCTGGGATTACAGGCGGCCACGACCACGCCCAGCTAATTTTTGTATTTTTAATAGAGACGGGGTTTCACCATCTTGGCCAGGCTGATCTTGATCTCCTGACCTTGTGATCTACCTGCCTTGGCCTCCCAAAGTGCTGGGATTACAGGCATGAGCCACTGTCCCCGGACCCAACTCCCTTCTTTAGCTTCCCCATAAACACTGCTGACCCCAAATCTGCATCAGCTTTTGGCCTCTTCCCCTTTCACCCACACACTGTCCTGGATAACCCCCCGAGTCTCCACCTCTGGCTTAAACATAGATCCATGGGCTGATGGAGACATCTGCCTCCCCAGACCCTGATCTGTGTCCCTCCCCAGGACCCTCTAGCTCCACTGGGCTCAACCTGTTCCTCCTCCCCGTGCCTCCATCTCACGATGGCCCCACCATCCCGCAGTCACGGGCAGACCCCCAGGAGCCATGCTCCTCCTGACCTCCTCCTCGCCCACCTCCCCCACCATCAGTGCCCACCCCTGCCCCCTGACGCTTGTGCCCTGCTCCCCTCTGCCCACCCCAGCTCAGGCCTCCTCCTCTGCCCTGGACCCTCCCCCAGCCTCCTCTCGAGCTGCCCAGGCTCCAGTCTCCCCAGCCTGGTACCAGAAACGTCTTCCCACACACCCAGAGCGATGCTGCTCACAGCCCCTAGTGGCTCCCCACTGCCTCCAGGACAAAGTCTGATCTTTTCAGGCTCAGCTTTGAGCCCTGACTGGCCTTCCCTTCTGCACCCCTCCAGCCTCATGCTCTTTTCTCCTCTAAGGAATTTTTGTCCTCGTGGTGGTCCACATGCCCCCAGCTCTGTGTTCCTCACACCCACTATACCTGTGTATTGCCCTCCCTTGCCCAGAATGCCTTTCCTTTCCCCACACAGGAACTCCTGCTCAGCCCTCAAGAACCAGCTCCAATGTCCCCTCCTCCAGGAAGCCTTCCCTGGTACCTTTAGGGAGGAACTGGCCACACCCAACATCCCCTCCCCACCCAGGTCAGAGCCCACTTGGTCAGAGCCCACTTGCCCATCTCCCCTTCTAGACCAGGATGGGGGCCATGTCCAGGTCATTTCTATGCCTTGACACTGACTGGTTTAGGAGGCTGGGAGATGTCAGATGCATGAGTGAGTGAAGGGGCACCGCCTTCCCTCTGAGGTCCTGGCCAGAAGGGGGAAGCCAGGTGGACCAAGAAGAAGCCTGAAATTAGACGGGGACAGCAAGGCTTCTGGGAGGGGGTGAGATTTGAACAAAGTACTGAACACACTCGTGTGTGTACTGGCACACTCGCGTGCCACGCAAAGACAGGCAGGGAAACAATAGGTGCCGGATGTGTAGGTGGGAGAGCCCTGAGGGCAGGTGGTCTGGGCACTGTACACTGTTCACAGAACCAGAGCTGCCATAAAAGACATGGACTGAGGCCAGACGCAGTGGCTCACGCCTTTCATCCCAGCACTTTGGGAGGCCGAGGCGGGCAGATCACTTGAGGTCAGGAGTTCAAGACCAGCCTGGCCAACATGATGAAACCCTGTCTCTACTAAAAATGCAAAAATGAGCCAGGTGTGGTGGCGGGCGCCTGTAATCCCAGCTACTTGGCAGGCTGAGGTGGGAGAATCACTTGAACCTGGGAAGCAGAGGTTTCAGTGAGCTGAGATGGCACCACTGCACTCCAGCCTGGGCAACAGAGTGACCCTCCGTCTCAAAAAAAAGAAAAAGAAAAAGAAAAAAAAGACATTGAGGGGCTAGCAGGGGCCTTGAACATGAGGCTGAGGGGCACAAACTCTGTGGCTCCAGGCACTGGGGAGCCACAGGAGGGCTGTGGGCAGGGGACAGATGGTAGGTAAACTTCTCAGCCATCATGCCCTGTCAGTGCTGACCAATGGCACAGGGGACCAGCTTCTGTCCGTGGCCACAGTGATTCAGGCAACAAATAATCACTGAGCCCCAGGCAGGACACAGCACGCCTGGGACCGTCTCCCAATCTCCTCTCCAGCTGCCCACATTCCTGCCTCCATGGAGCTCACAGTCTGGCTGGCTGGCTGAGAAATAGGCAAAATAACACCCAACCAGGATGAGCTGTGACCAGCTGGGCCAGCCGAATGAGGGGGGATGAGGCGGCGTTAACAGTTTGGGAAGATCGGAGGAGTAGTGGCATCTGAGTTGCCGTGGAGAGCAAGGCGGAGGGCACGGTGTGGGCAAATGCCCAGGGGCTTGAGAGTGGTGAATGGCCGGCCGTGGGCAGAACCACGGGGAGAAGCGGGGTGTGGGCTCCAGGCCCGGCCTCCACCCTGGCTGCCCGGGCAGCTCAGCACCATGTCCGCTTTTTCCACAACAGGCCCTCAAAGACCTCAAGGCACTGGGCTGCAGAAAGGCGATGAAGAAGTTTGAAAGGCACACGCTCTTGGTAAGTGGGGCCCTTGGTTCTGCTGAGACGCAGGGCAAAGAGAGTGACCATGAGGCCTTCCCCAGAGAGTCAGAAGGCGGGTACCTGGGACCCTAGTCCTGCCACCGCCTTCCTGCCTGACCCGGGGGCTGGACACGCCCCCTCTCTGGACTGCCGTTTCCCTCATCTGTCAGAGAGCGGGGACCGGATCCTACGGTCCAAGGACATGTCATGGGACCAGGAGGCCCGGCTGCGGAGGGACTCTCTCGGGGGTGCAGCCTGCCTGGGCCCTGATCTCGGCCTGTGTCCAACCTGCAGGAATATCTCCTTGGGGAGGGGAACCTCAGCCGGCCGGCCGTGCAGCTTCTGGGAGACGTGATGTCCGAGGATGGCTTCTTCTATCTCAGCTTCGCCGAGGCCCTCCGGGCCCACAGCTGCCTCAGCGACAGACTCCAGTAAGGGGCGGGGCTGGCGGGCAGGGGAGGGGCGGGCGGGGGCCACTCAGGGAAAGTAGCAGGGAGTGGGAGGAGCCTCTGGGTCTGGGGGCGGAGTTGTTGTGAAGGGCGTGGCCTAATAGATGGCGGCGGGGCTAAGCGTTCCCAGATAAAGGACACGGCCTAGGGGAGAAGTGGTGGGGTCCCTGGTGACACAATCCACTACTCCTGCGGCCTTCGGGATGTCAGGGACGGGCGGGGTCGGGAGAGGTGGATGACGGGGGAGCAGGCCGGTGCCCATAGGGGCCAGCTGCCGGGGTGGGTGGGGCCAGGCGGAGGGGCAGGGCCGCAGAGCCCAGGTCACGCCCCCACCCCGCCCCGCCCCGCCTGCAGGTACAGCCGCATCGTGGGTGGCTGGGACCTGCTGCCGCGCGCGCTGCTGAGCTCGCTGTCCGGGCTTGTGCTGTTGAACGCGCCCGTCGTGGCGATGACCCAGGGGCCGCACGATGTGCACGTGAAGATCGAGACCTCTCCCCCGGCGCGGAATCTGAAGGTGCTGAAGGCCGACGTGGTGCTGCTGACGGCGAGCGGACCGGCGGTGAAGCGCATCACCTTCTCGCCGCCGCTGCCCCGCCACATGCAGGAGGCGCTGCGGAGGCTGCACTATGTGCCGGCCACCAAGGTGTTCCTCAGCTTCCGCAGGCCCTTCTGGCGCGAGGAGCACATTGAAGGCGGCCACTCGAACACCGATCGCCCGTCGCGCATGATTTTCTACCCGCCGCCGCGCGAGGGCGCGCTGCTGCTGGCCTCGTACACGTGGTCGGACGCGGCTGCAGCGTTCGCCGGCTTGAGCCGGGAAGAGGCGTTGCGCTTGGCGCTCGACGACGTGGCAGCATTGCACGGACCTGTCGTGCGCCAGCTCTGGGACGGCACCGGCGTCGTCAAGCGTTGGGCGGAGGACCCGCACAGCCAGGGTGGCTTCGTGGTACAGCCGCCGGCGCTCTGGCAAACCGAAAAGGATTACTGGACGGTCCCTTATGGCCGCATCTACTTTGCCGGCGAGCACACCGCCTACCCGCACGGCTGGGTGGAGACGGCGGTCAAGTCGGCGCTGCGCGCCGCCATCAAGATCAACAGCCGGAAGGGGCCTGCATCGGACACGGCCAGCCCCGAGGGGCACGCGTCCGACATGGAGGGGCAAGGGCATGTGCATGGGGTGGCCGGCAGCCCCTCGCATGACCTGGCAAAGGAAGAGGGCAGCTATCCTCCAGTCCAAGGCCAGTTATCTCTCCAAAACACGACCCACACGAGGACCTCGCATTAAAGTATTTTCGGAAAAAGCCGTGTGGTCCAGCCTCCCCCGTGGCTCAGTTACTTCCCCAGTTTGCCTGCATCGGAACCACTAGCCCTGCAGTTAGCAGGTGCCACGCCCATCCTGGAACCCCCAAGAATCTGCCCCTCACTTCTTCCTGGACAGTGGGGCTCCATAGGAGGGTGGGTGGGGTGCGCACAGAGGGAACCGGAAGGACGCCCTGCACCACCGGGAAATGGCAATCACAGCGACTACCTCTGTCACGAGGCTGAAGCACAGATGGGCCCTAATGTAAGTAACAGAAAGCCCGGCTGACAGTGGCTGAACAGGAGGTGATTTTTCTCACAAGGAGCAGCTGGGAGGGCAGGCTCCCCAGAGTACATCTCTGCAGGCCCTCTCACCTTGGTTATGTCCGGGAAGTGTTCGCACCCAGCTACCAGGTCGCAGCCGCAGCCCAGAGCACCCTGTCCCCTTCCAAAATCCCCAAATCAGGCCGGGCGCGGTGGCTTACGCCTGTAATACCAGCACTTTGGGAGGCGAAGGCAGGCAGATCACCTGAGGTCGGGAGTTCAAGACCAGCCTGGCCAACATGGTGGAACCCCATCTCTACCAAAATTACAAAAATCAGCCAGGTGTGGTGGCACATGCCTGTAGTCCTAGCTACTCAGGAGGCTGAGGCAGGATAATTGCCTGAACGCGGGAGGCAGAGGCTGCAGTTAGCCAAGATCTGCCACTGCACTCCAGCCTGGGCGACAGAGCAAGACTCCATTTCATAAAACAAAAAAAACAAATCAGGCAACTCAGGGAGCCCTGCCTCCACAAACCCCAATCATTCACCCCAGGCTCTGCCCAGCCACCATCCCCTCCCCACCCAGGTCAGAGCCCACTTGGCAGCCTTCCCCCCACCAACAAGAAGCCAACTGCACATGAGAAGTGTCAGTTTAATGAAGCCAGCTTATCAGTAGGGCGGCGGAGCACACCCGCCCCCTCGCAGGTGTGCCTGGCTCGGGCTAAAGTGCCTGTGCAGAACGAGGCTGCCTGGTGGGGTTAGGAGTCGGCGCCGTCGTCCTCCTCCTCGGGCAGGATCTCCAGGCTGCTGTCGGGCTGCGGGGCTGTGTCCGTGGAGGGCGGCGGGTTGGGCGGGGCCCGGGTGGGCGACAGAGGCAGCGGGGAGGCGGTGGGCGAGGGGCTGTGGGGCTCTGCGGGCGGCGCCAGCCCCAGGATCTCCTGCACGTTGTGGGGCAGCTCCTGGAGGCGCGGGATGAGAGAAGCGAAAAGCGGAAGGTGAAGGTGAGATGGGGGCGGGGGTCAGTCGGGGTTCGGGCGGGGCGCTGCGGGGGGGACGGAGACTCACGGGGCAGGCGGTTAGCTGGCGGTGCAGGGCCTCGGCACGGGTCAGCACGTCCTCCACGCTCAGCTTCATAGTCAGCTCGTTGATGTGCTGCGGGAGGGGGGTGGGTCAGGCGCCAGCCGGCACTCAGCCACCTCCGCCCGTGAGCGCCCACTCTGTGCCTCGTGCTGGGAAACAATGAAGACACACCGGGCTGGCCCTCTGGGGGCTCAGAGGTGCGCTGGGGGAGTCATGCTTCTCAGGCCTCCGGGAGCATTCTGAGCACGTACTCGGGGAGGGCAGGTCCCCACCCACCTGCCCGGAGGACCTTGCTGGGAGCAGGCATGGGATGGGGCAGAAAGGAAACCTACGCGGCCCCACCCTCACTGCGCTCCCAGCTAACCAGGCTTCAATAATCCTACACTGAACACCTGCTCCCCGGAGGTGCTGCGGCCCTGGGCAGCGCCCAGCTCAGGGTGGACAGGGCGGGGGCGGGGCCGGAGCCTCACCTTGAGGATCTCATTGGAGCCGAAGCCGGACAGCATGAGGGTGTCCCGCTCCATGTCCAGGATGGCGCAGGCCACCAGCAGGTGCAGATTGGGGCCAGGGAGCCCTGTCCACAGCACCTGGGGGTGCGGGACAAAGGGAGAGAGTGACAGGTCATAGCCCAGCCTGGGCCTGAGGTCCCACCAGGGTCTGCCCCTCTCCGCCCAACCTCCCAGCCTCTCCCAGGGCAGGTGAGCCCACCCCTTCAGGCCTCTCGCCCAAACTGGCTGGCCCACCTCCCACAGCCGAAGGACATCCGGGAAGGGGAATTCCCTCTTGAACCAGATGAGCAGCCACCGGAAACAGAAGCAGAGAGAGCCAGAGTCCTGGGAATCTGGGGGATGACATGGAGCCCACTCAGCCTTGTCCAGCGCTGGGACTGAGAGTTTGAGAAGTCATCCTGACTGGAAGACCTTCCCCATAAGTCTAGGCAAGTGACTTATGCCTGGCTTGGGAACCTCGGAGGTGAGGCAGGAGCAGCCCTGAACGTGGGCCCTGCCCCTCCTTCCTCCCACTCTCGAGGAAGTGTGCTATTATACTTCCACATCTGTCATGGACATGGAAGGGAGGCAGGACGCCCAGCACGCCCAAGGAAACGGACCTCAGTGCCCGCTGCTGGTGAGGGCTAAGGAAACTGGCACTCCTAGATATGCTGTTAGCAAAAATTTAAGCTGAGGGCCGGGTGCGATGGCGCATGCCTGTAACCCCAGCACTTTGGGAGGGTGAGGCGAGTGGATCACCTGAGGTCAGGAGTTCGAGACCAACCAGGCCAAAATGGTAAAACCCCATCTTTACTAAAAATACAGCCTGGCCAATGTGGTGAAATCCCATCTCTACTAAAAATACAAAAATTAGCTGGGCATGGTGCCACACCCCTGTAATTCAGCCCCTTGGGAGACTGAGGCAGGAGAATCGCTTGAACCCGGGAGGTGGAGGTTGTAGTGAGCCGAGATCGCGCCACTGCGCTCCAGCCTGGGCAACAGAGCGAGACTCCATCTCAAAAAGAAAAAAAAAATTAAGCTGGTGTTGAACCTTTTTTCCCGCCCAAGTTAACTCAAATGAGAGTGAGAGTCTGAGCATTCTAACTTTTTAGGAAAGTAACAACGGAGGACAAACTCTTCAAAGCTGTGAAAACAAGCACTGTCCTCAACAAAATTCCACTTCTTGGAAGTGAACCTAAAGAAATTACCCAGACTATGCACCGTGATGAAAAACTGCAAAGGACCCGAATCTCCAGCAGGTCAAGTTAAATCAATTCTACCACATCTTGCAGGTGGACACGATGCCGTGCCACCAAGAAAAGTGATGCTTCAGAAGACTTCGAATGACACAGAGGCAGCCTCTGTCCTTGTGCCCTAGGAGGTGACGCTTTTCTATGGCTCAGTTTCCTCATCAGTAAGGTGAGGACAGAATATCTCAGCTCCCTCCCCTGGGGGTCCTAAAGCATCGAGGAAATGTTCATGAATAAGTTTAACTTATTATCATCACCATCTGCACTCAAGAAAAATAACGATATCAAACAGCAACTTTAACTTTCTTTTTTGTTTTTTTTTTTTGAGACAGAGTCTTGCTCTGTCGCCCAGGCTGGAATGCAGTGGTGCAACCTCGGCTCAAGTGATTCTCCTGCCTCAGCCTCCTGAGTAGCTAGGATTACAGGTGCCCGCCACCACCCCTGGCTAATTTTTTTTTTTTTTTTTTTTTTGAGATAGGTCCGCCTTACCAGCCGGAGTGCATGGCGCAATCTCGGCTCACTGCAGCTCCCCTCCCGTTCACCCATTCTCCTGCCTCACCCCCGTAGCTGGACTACGCCCCCCACTTGCCCGGCTAATTTTTTGTTTTTAGTAGACGGTTTCACCGTGTTCCAGTGGTCTCGATCTCCTGACCTCGGATCCCCCCCTCGGCCTCCCAGTGCTTACCTGACCCCGCCCCGACCATTTTTGTATTTTTAGTAGAGACAGGGTTTCACCATGTTGGCCAGGCTGGTCTCGAACTCCTGACCTCAGGTGATCCGCCTACTTTGGCCTCCCAAGGTGCTGGATTACAGGCGTGGGCCACCACACCCGACCTTTTTTTTTTTTTTTTTTTTTTGAGACGAGGTCTCACTCTGTTGCCCAGGCTGGAGTTCAGTGGCACAGTCTCTGCTCACTGCTACCTCCCCCGCTCCAGTGTGAATGATTCTTGTGCCTCAGCCAATCCCAACAGCTGGGATTACAGGCATGTGCCACCACGGCTGGCTAATTTTTTTGTATTTTTAGTAGAAACAGAGTTTTGCTATGTTGCCCAGCCAGGTCTGGAACTCCTGGCCTCAAGTGATCCGCCCGCCTTGGCCTCCTAAAGTGCTGGGATTACAGGCGTGAGCCACTGTGCCTGGTCGAAGAATAAAAATGTTAAAGCTGGGATGCAGCACCCCCAGCCCCAGGGCCCAGAGAACCAGTCTCTGATTCCTGGTTCAAGGTGAGCCACAGCCAGGTGGAGATAAGAAGGGGCATGAATGCCTAGGTCCTTATTTCTGAAAAATATCCTGCAGGTTAAGCCAAAGGCAAAGCCCAAACAGGATCTAGGTGAGCATGAGGATGGGGTGAGGCAGCGTGCCTGCGTGTCTGCATTTGGTGAAGTTTTGCTTCAAACAGCAATTCTGTCTCTACATTCTAGGTTGTGTGGGGATGTTTCTCTTGTTTGGATCAGGACCCAATGTCCAGGATGCCACCTGTGGCTGCTACCAGAGAATCTGGCAAGGTCTATGGCCCCACTGTCTCCTGCCCACCCTCCCGAGAGACATACCCAGGAAGTCGCAGAGCAGGGGGTCCAGCACCCTCAGGAGCAGCAGCAGTCGCCCGAGTTGCCGCTTCATGGTCTCCTGGCTCTCTTCAAAGTTCCCTTGCTGTGGGACGGAAGGAGGGGGGAGGAGCAGACCCTGTTGAGGTGCCAGGACCCCTGATCGCTCGACAGGCCTGTTGTCCCACCCCTGACCTGAGCCTTACCACGAGCTCCATGAAGCCACAGAAACACCAGAAAGCATCCACCTCGTTCTGAATGACGTAGAGGATCGGGGAGAGAAGGTCGCTCATGCCCTGGATGTAGCCTGGGGGGACATGGGGTCAGGCTGCAGCCAGGCCTGCAGCGCTCCCCTGGACAGCCCCGGCTGCGCCCATCCCCAGGCCTGGCACCCACCGAGGTCGAAGTGATACATGCAGTAGGTGAGGAGGATGTCGTTCAGCAGGCCCAGCCCCGGGTTCTCGGGACCCTCGTAGAACTTGTTGGTTCTGTCAGTGCGGCTCACGTCCCTCTCTGCGGGGACCGGACACAGGGTGCAAAGGTGAGAAGGGTAGGGGGGCCCATCCCTGCTGGCCACCAGTGCCAGCCCCCACTACTCCTCCTGCCGGCAGCCCCCAGCCTCGGGGTTTGCTCTGGGGGAGAAGCGGAGCTGGTTCTAGAAACTATCGCTGATGCTCCTGCTGTGAGGCGCCGGGCCTCCCACTCACCAGCTGGCTGTATCCTCCCACAGTAGGGGAAACTGAGGCCCAGGGAGGCAAAATCACTTGCCAAGATCTCCAGGCATCAACAGAACTGAGACTGGGCCCCAAGGCAGCCGGGCTCCCTTTCTTTCTCATCCTGTCCCTGGCCTTGCTCCCCCAGGGCCATTCCCCAACAGCCCACGCCGCTTTCCCCGAAGATGCCCTCTCCCTGGTCTTGGGGAGGCAGGGGGCTCCCTCTGTCTCCCCCTCGCACTCATGCCTGAGGCCCTCCTGTGGTTCCCTGCTCCCATCCACCCAAAGTGCCACCCCTGACACCGACCGATGAGGCTGCGGTATCCGTGCAGGAGTGAGTTTCTCCGCTCCTGCTCAGGGCTCACAGATTTCCACTGCAGCTTCATGCGGAAATACTCATCTCTGAGTGGCAGAGGGAAACAAGATGTGAGGCCGCCACTATCTGCAGCACCCAGAGACCTCCCAGCCTGGCGCCACCTCCCAGGTCAGCCCTGCAGAGCCCCTCCCTGACCACACAGACCCAAGCAGGTCACCTCGTCATTGTTGCCACTATCCCTTACACTTCCCCTTCCTGGCATCTCTCACTACATAGCCTTGTGGGCTTTTGGTGAAAATTTGTCACCCCCTGCTGGACAGGGCACCAGGGACAGGGAATTGTCCAGCACTGCTGCATCCTCAGTGCCTGGCAGGTACATAACCTACACCAGGAATGAGGAGAGATGGGCCCTCCTAGGTTATAAAACATGCTGCGAAACTGTGATCATTAAAACAGTATGGCACAGGAATGAAAACTGCAATGGAGTCAGGAGACAGACCATACAGGGGTGAGGATGGGTCTGGCTTGATTATTGCTGCATTCCACAGGTGCAAGATGGTGCCCAGATACAGCAGGCTCACAACCAGCATCCACAGAACTTGCCCACTGGTGCCCTAGGAGGTGCCAGGTGTCATGCCTGGCAGAGCAGGGCCTCCTGAGGACTCACGTTTTCTTACGTATGTGGGCCTTGTGCTCCTCAGCTGTGCCTTCCCAGCTGAGGTACCCCAGGAGGAACTTCCAGGCCTCACGTCGCAGGCTGGGGCTCAGACCCTGGGGGTGCAGGAGGGCAGGCAGCTCAGTGGGGCCTTGTTCTGGCCCTGCTCCATCCTTCCACCTGTCCTGGCACTCACCCCTGAGAAGATCCGGTTCTTCAGCTCGGGGACGTGCTGCAGGCGGCCCTCAGGGCCCACGTGGCGTGCCCACTCCTCCTCTGTAACTGGAGGGCCCCGCTCCACGGTTGGCCGAGGCCCCAGCTCCACCTGCAGGCAAAGGGCAAATGAGCCCGGGGCTCGGCGGGGTGGTGGGGGGACCCAACCCGGCCTCAGTCCACAAGTTCAGAGAGCTTCTTAGCTTGACTGACATTCAGGGGCGGGCAGCAGCCTCTTCTGGGGCTCAGCAGCCAAGTCACCCCCCAGTTAGGAGGGGTCCCCCAGTAAGAGTGAGCAGGTGCTCACAGTGTCTGGCAGAGCCATGAGCGCTTTCCTCATGCACCCCCTGAGGGGATCCCATTATCATCCCCGTTTTACCACGGAGGAAATTGAGGCCCAGGGAAATGAAATCATGCGCCCAAGGAGACACGGCCAGAAATAACAGGGAGGGTCCACTCACTACTCACACAGGAAATGACCTCGAACCCAGGCTCGGGCTCATCGTCGGGTGGCGGGGGAAGGTCGGAGGCGGCTCCCTCGGGCTGTGGCTGCAGGGCACCCCGGAAGAAGTTGGTCACTCGGGAGAAGCTGCTGAAGGTGGTGGAGTAGGGATCCTGGAGGAAGCGCTGGGGACGAGGCCAAAGGGAGGTCACGGCCCGCCCCTTCTCGTCCCTCCCTGCCCACACCCGCCAGGCCTGGTGCCGGGGACACTCACAGACACCACATTGGAGCTGTCCTGGTCAAAGAGCTGCAGGTGGTGGAAGGAGTTGGAGAGGGCAGAGGAGTCGTGGGGGAAGACAAGGTAGAGGCGGGAATCCTGCGGGGAGCTGGGAGGCGGGAGGTGACGCACAGGTGATGCACAGGTAGGGGCCCAGTGTCCCAGGCTGTCTGTGCTTGGCCGACATCCCTTCCAGCTGCAGCGTCCCAACCACCCCTGGGGAATCCCTCATTTCAGGGGATGCTGTTAAAGGAGGCCCAGAGCTGGATCCCAGGGGTGGGCACATGACTCGGGGCTGGCCAATGAGGGCTTTTCATCTTCCGGTCCAGTGTGACTGACTCAGGGACGAGCCAATGAGAGGCAGCTCTGGGATCTTGTTGGTATGTGGGGAAAGAGGTGCTTTCTATCCAGCCGGGTTGTTAAGCCAGGGACACTGGGGCCCCAGAGAATGACGAACTCAGAGGGAAAAAGGATAACTGTTTCTAACATTTTGGGACCTGGGTCCTGCCTGAAATCAATACTCCCTTTTGACTTTTCAGTTATATGTGCTGGTCAATTCTGCCTTCCTTTAAATCAGTGTGAGTTGTGTTTCTTTCACAGCCCCGAGTGGTCACGCTGCAGCCATGGAGGGACTGGGCCCGGTTTAAGGCCCAGCACTGGGAGAGAGCTCACCTGGCCAACAGCAGGTAGCGGCTGAGGACGCGGAGCAGGGCGCGGGTGCCCCCGCGGTGGAAGTGCAGTGCGGGCAGGGAACCTCCAGCCTGGGTCACCAGAACCAGGTAGGCCCAGCTGAGGCCCGGCTTGGAGCGGCGGATGGACTTGAGCTCCCCCAGACTCACTGAGAAGGCCCAGGAGCCCTGGGGGCAGCTGGGCTCTGCACCTAGGGAGAGGGCGCTGTGTTGGGGGAAGTGTGGGAGGCCAGAGTTGGCCTTATCAGCCTCAACCCAGGATGTTCCTTCGGCACAGGCATCTCCTGAGGGCCCCGCCACAAGCCACCCCTCTGCTCCTGGCCTCACATTCCTCGGAAGCACAAATGAGTAAGATGGGAAGGGAGCCCAGTGGACATGTGCCTTTCCAGAACCTTCCTAGGCACCCCTCGACCTGCAGGGTAAGGGCCCTATTCCTCAACCTGGCACTCGAGGCCCCTCGGGTCCGTCCTTCACCCCTGCCTATCTTACCTCCAACCTTTCTTCACTCAAAATCCCACACTTGAGCTACAATGAAAGGCCAGCGGCTCCCTAAACACACCGGGGCCGCCTGCCTCTGGCTTGCACGGGCTGCTCTCTCTGCCAGAAAACTCCCAAGAGTCCCTCAGTGCCAAGCTCCAGCATCACTTCTTCCTAGAAGGGGTCTCCATTCCCCAGAGGGGTCAGGTGCCTTCTCTGGATGTCCCCTGTACCCTGTGTGACCCCCGGATGGTGCAAATCACCCTAACTAGCTGCATCTGTCACCCCACCAGCCTCGAACCTCAGGGGCAGGCCTGGTGTGGGGGCACCCACAGCCAATCCGGGAACCCAGTAGGATGGGCAAGGCTGCAACCTCAGAGACACTGGCCATGTTGACCTGGGCTGGGACAGTCCTGTACTCCCATTCACTTCCACGCTCCTGGGACTAGAAGGTGGTGACTGGTGGCCTTCTTGATTGTGGGCAGCAAAGCCCTTGGGGCCACGACCACTGAGGGCAACATGTGTCCTACCTGGCCCACACGTGCTTCCCAAGGGCCGCCACCTCAGCCTACCTCTCGTGGGCTCTGAGTGGCGGGGCTGTGGCCGCACAGTGCTGATGACAGCCCAGTCAGGTTCATAGCCGGGGTCAAAGGTTGGTTCCTCCTCAGAAGCGCAGGAGTCACCCCCACTGGAGTCCTTAGGAGAGGGAAGGAGCAGACAGTAAGGGGCTATGGATTCAGATCTGAGCCTTGAGGCTACCCTGGGAGATAGCCCCATTGAATAAAGAGGGAAACTGAGACACAAAGAAGGTACAGCAGGCCGGGTGCAGTGGCTCATGCCTGTAATCCCAGCACTTTGGGAGGCTGAGGCGGGCGGATCACCTGAGGTCGGGAGTTCCAGACCAGCCTGACCAATATGGAGAAACCTCGTTTCTACTAAACAAAATACAAAAAACTTAGCCAGGCATGGTGGCGCATGCCTGTAATCCCAGCTACTTGGGATGGTGAGGAAGGAAAATCACTTGAACCTGGGAGGCGGAGGTTGCAGTGAGCTGAGATGGCGCCATTGCACTCCAGCTTGGGCAACAAGAGCGAACTCTGTCTCATTGAAAAAAAAAAAAAAAAAAGAAAAGAAAAAAGAAGGTACAGCACTTGCTCAGGGTCACCGAACGCAACCAGAGAGCGAGCCAGGACTTGACCCCATGTCTCCTGGTGCATGGGGAGGTCCATGCTACACGGCAGGTGGCTCTGCAGTCAGGCTGCGGAGTGCTCAATGGACACTGTTGTACTCACTAGGTAAATACAAACCAAAACCACTGTAAGATACCACTTTGCACTCTTTGAGACAGTGAGACTGTCAAAAAAAAAAGAAACAACAACAAAACAAAACAAAAAAAACACTACATTTCCCAGGTTTCTTTGCAGCTGGAATCCGGGACACGGGACAAATTCTACCAACCAGATGCACGCCAACCTGAAAAGCGGAAGTGACGTAAAGCAACTTCCTGGTGCCTTGGCTGTGTTTGGCTGTGGAGCAAGGTGGAGACTCATCTTCATCTTCATCCTTCTGCCCTGGGGCAGCGTGGGTGGCCAGCTCAGGCTTCCAGTGTCTGGTCACTAGCTCTGTGGGTGCCGACTGACTTCCTGCCCTTGGGTGGAACTCGACAGCTCCAATGGAGGTCTCATTCCCCACTAAAGAACCCCTCTACAGAGGCATCCAACTTCTCCGTGTGCCTTGAAGGTTGTTCTGCTGTCCCTGAAATGTCTTCTTGTCCTTTCATATCCTGGGAGTCCCAGCTCAAACGTCTGCTCTCCCAGAAAGCGTTGGGGATCTGGAATCAGACTGTCTGGGTGCAAAAAGTTCCAACACTTCCTAGCGTTTTTGACCTCATCTATCAGTTTCTCAAAAACTGAGTAAGGGTCAGGGCTTAGGTGGGTCGGGATCTGACTTATCTCTGGGTCTCAGAATTGCCCAGGACAGGGTCCAGCCATGGGAAGTCCCAGGAGATATAACGAAGGGAAAGCCGGGAGCAGTGACGAAGTGGGTGAGTAGGCTGTCAGGCCCTGTCCTCTGGCACCAGAGGAAATGCCACTTCCCTTCAAGCAACTCGAATCCACATCTTGCACCCTGGCAGGGATCTCCCAAGAAGCAAAGGGAGAGAGGGGCCAGCCGTCCCCACGACCGTGCGTCTCATGGTCCCTGCTCTTTTTCCTTGAATGGGCATCCTCTGCCCATTTCACAGAGAGGAGCAAACCGAGGGGCAGAGTACCTAAGCCCAAATAGGGTCACACGTGCCCCATGAGTAGGTCTGGGATTGTACGCAGGTCCCTCAAATGATTTAGAACAGCACGGACCTAGAAAAAAAGCGAGTGGAGAAGAGCAAAGCGGGTGGAGCCTACCTTCTTGGAGAAGAGGATTTGGGTGGAATCTCCAGCCTCCTCTACAGGAGCCCAGTGCAGGAGGACGTCATTGTCCTAGGGTAAGGAGGGAGGCGGGGTTAGAGGCGCTCCCCAAACCACATTCCCAAAACTTTCCGTTGCAAATTTCCAAACTTTCCCAGTTTCTACCCTCAGCCTTTCAAAGTCCCGCCCCTCATTCCAGTTCCCACACCCAGCCTTCTTCAGGTCCCACTGCTGACCGCCAGACCAAACTCCTACATTTGCCGCCTGCATCCCAGAACGCCTGCATCCCGCTCGGAGCGGGTCCGAGCCCTGCTCTCTCCCAGCGCACCTTTTCCACGACACGGATGACACCAGCGATGAGAGAGTCTCGGTCCTGATACTTCTTAGCGCTGGTGTGCAGGTACACTCCGCCCTTCTCAAACACCACCTGAGTTGGGGGGAACCAGCTAGGGCTGGGGCCCAAGCAAGGGGACCGGCCTGGGGAGCCAATAAGGACGGGCCCAGGGAGGAGCCACCCTCAGGGGGCGGGGCCGGGAGGGCCATTGCCCCGTGACCAAGGCGGGGAGAATGGTCCAGCCCGCGTTCGGATACGGGCGTGCGTTCCACAGGGGGCAGGGCCCAAGGAGTCGCCTGAGCCCGGGGGGGCGGGGCCATGAGAGGTTCTTCTTTGGGGAGGTGGACGGGAGGGTGACGGCGCGTTTATAAGAGATCGGTGTTTGCCAAGGCCATGCCGGATTCTCAAGAGCACTCGCAAGGCCTGAGAGAAGAGCTGATCACTAGACGGGGCGTGCCGCATACACTGAAGCGAGGGAATGCGTCCTCGGTGCTTACCCTGTAGCCGGCTCCTTCCATAGTCGCCGCCGAAGGCCCCACTGCCCCGCCTCCTCCCTTTCCGAGTCAGCGTGTTGTCACTTCCGGAGAAAATAGTTCCCCTCCGGGCCGGACAGTGGTAGCGGCCCGACCCGTTCTAGAGAAGGAGCGGGTGAAACCATCTTTCAGAAAGGGGTTATTCCACTGGAACCTCCAGGGTGGATTGGAGTCACGTGGCGCAGACGCTGAAGGTGGAGCCGGCTACCGAGAGTGCGCAGGCGCAGTGTTCTCCCTCTCGCCACGAAGTAAACAAGTGGGAGGGTCTGAGAGCTGCACCACCTGGGGCAAGCACGCCTCGAAACGCCCACTTCCTTCTCCATATTGTATACTGGAATTGAAGCCAAGAAGGTACCATTTTGCTCGAGGGCATGGCCTAAGCCGGTCAGCCAAGGCCATGTTAATACGGGGCTGTCCCATCTCTCTGCGGGGCGCGACAGCTGGAAGAGCCGAACGGATAAGACAAGAGGAGGTGAGAGGAGCTGTACACCACAAGAGGCACTGAGGGACTCGGGATAACGGGATGAAGCCGTCAGTGCCCCCAGAAACGAAGCGGCCCCAGACGAATTTCTGAGTCACCGTCGCGAGAAAGTGGGCTGAGCCGCCATTTTGAAGCCTGGCAAACCGAAGCAAGAAATGCTGCCGTGTTGGATCTTTGCCAGCCATCGTGCTGAATAGGAGCAGGTTGGAGGGAGGGAGAGCCAATATACACTATGGGCTGATTAAGCCCGGTTGGCTGCCATGTTGTTAACGAGCATCGATTTCCTCTACTTTTCTCGAAGAAGTTTATTGTGGGTCAGGGACGTCAGGTCGCTTGCCTTCGTTTACTGTGGTCATGAGCATATGAGGACAGCCATTATTGTTGGGGGCAAATGGAAATGCTCTAGGCGGGAAAGCTGAAGCGTTTCTTTCGCCATTTTTCTTATGGGCACGCTGTTGTCACCCTTGTCCACTGGTTCGGATGAAGCCCCTGTGGCCGCCATCTTGATCTCGGGCGGCCCCGATAAGGGAGGCGGAGTGTGCGGAGAGGAGGCGGGGCAACTGCGCGGACGTGACGCAAGGCGCCGCCATGTCTTTTGAGGGCGGCGACGGCGCCGGGCCGGCCATGCTGGCTACGGGCACGTGAGTGGAGGCGGCGTTGTGAACCGCGGTGTGGGGAGGATTTGGCCGTCCTGAGGCAGCGGGGCGCTGGGAGGGCGAGCGGCTCACGGGAGGGGTATGGCCTGCACAGATCAGAGGGCAGGGATCCGCCAGCGACCCTTTCCTGAGCGCTGGAAGGGGGTCGCCCGTGGGAATCGTCCTGTCAGAACTGAGGCAAATCCCAGACAGCCTCACCTTGCGGTGTCCAGAGCGCCTGGGATCTCTACCTGGGCCATGGACCACGTCCACGGGGTCGGGGGATGGCTCGGGGGGCCTCGGGGCGCCCCTCACCCGACCAAAGGCGGGACTTCCGGTCATGTCCTCCTCCTGGGCGGGATTTCCTGTTTCCTTCCTAGACCAGTGGGTCCTCCCTGGACCCCGGGCGAGGTTGGGAGGTCTCGGGGCAGCTGAGCGTGGCCCCAGGCACTCACCCCCACCCATGGCTACCGCGTTCATGCTCGGGTTCCTCACATCTTGGGGTGTGGGGTACTAAAATTTCGATAGGAGGGGTGGTTCCACCCCTCTGCTCCTTAGCTCTTTTCTCTCCTCCCCGCATCCAAAGAGGACAGCCACATCGTGCTCCCCCTCCTGTGGGGAACACGTCTCACTTTCCTCTCATCTCTTCCTGATCTTAAATGAAACTCGTCCATCGGGGCGGGTTCTTCCTCCATCTCTCAGCTCCTTGGAGGAAACAGGACCTCCTCTAGAAGCTGAAGGGTAAGGAGGACCCCCAGGTCTTGGCTACTCTCCTGTTGGGTAACATTACAGGGTGCCCCTGGACCTGGGCAAAGAGGCCTGTGGAAGTCGCCCTGTCCTTTTTGCTCATGTCTCCTGAGTTGGGGGAACCCTTACAACCCACTCACCCTATTTCACTCTCTTCAATCCCGTGGCTACTCCAAGATTGAGTACAGGGAGAGTTCATCCTGACGTTCTCTTCCGGGACCTCCGCTCCCCCTCTTCTCCGTGTGTCATTAGGGGCTGGGGGCCCGTGGAAGTGAGAGCCCCAGGCCTAGCAAGGCCAGGCAGTTGACTTTGGACCAGCCACTTCTTGCTTAGAGCCTCAGTTTCCTCCTTCATCAGCTGGGAAGGACATGAGGGGTGTGTTTGAGACACTGAGTACTCGCCCAGTTCAGTGGGGTTTTGGGGCTGGGCAATCAGCAGTTTCAGCCTCACTTTTGCCCTGTGTAGCTGTGTGCTTTTTTGCCAGTGTCCTAAGCTCTCTGAGCCTCACTTTTCCATCTGGATTAGAATATCTGCCCTCCTAAAGGCAGGCAGGATGGCGGTCAGGATTTAGAACAGGCCCCGGATCTAGACTTTCTGAGTCCAGGTCCCAGCCCTGCCTCTTCCAGTTGTGGGACCCTTCAAGATGCTGACTGCCCCTGGGCCTGAGTTTGCAACTGTAAAATGGGGTGAACTGTAACTAAAGCTCTTGCCTCATAGCGTAGGTGAAAGGGTGGGATGAGAAGGTTGATCCCATCTTGGGTCCTTGCGTGGCTTCTGGGAAGTGGTGGATAAACCTCTTCCTTCCCTCGGGGCTTTGAACTCCCTGAGTGAGTCAGATAGGAGGTGAGATGCCAGGTGTGGAATCTCAGCACTGAATAGGTGCTCAGCAAACACTGACATCTATGATCGTGAGTCCTAAAAGGCCTGCAGATTTCATTGAGACTCCAGACTCCCTGCTCCCTTCACCCTGGTAGGCTGGACCACAGCTGTGCCTGAATCCGTGCAGTGGGAGTGTGCCCACTGCTTCCCGGAAGAGCCTCTTCCACAGCCCAGCAGCTCTGGCTCAACCACGCTGGTTATTGGGGAAGAAAATGAGGCACAGAGAGGGCCAGTGAGCCGTCTAAGGTCACACAGCAGGTTTGAGACAGAGTCAGGGCAAGGACCCAGCCCCCCTGCCCTCGCTCTTCTCCCCCGGTAAGGAGATGCACCCTGCATTGTCTGCTTAGGGCCGACCTGTCCTGCAAACACAAATTCCTGACCTTGGGGGAATTCACAGTCTGATGCAGGAGGCAGCCAGGGTACAGCTCTCACAAGCTCAGGTGACATGAGTGCTCATGGAGAAAGCCCAGGGCATCGGATGGGCTCCTGAAGTCATCTGATGCACGCTGGGGGATCAGGGATGACAGAGGACTTGCCAGAACAGTCTTGTAGGAAAAGCCGCATGGATTTCCCAGCACAGAGAGCAGCGCTAGCACCATTTCTTGCCTTTGTTCAGCCCCGACTCTCTGAAGCCTCAGTCATGGAACCAGCCAGTTCCCTCCGGAAGGAAGTGTGCTGGGAAGGTGGCCACTCAGACAGTGTGGGACCCCCCAGGGAGGGGACTGGCTGGATCTAGGGGTGAGGGAAAGTTTCTTCCACCCTAGGATGAGTGAAAGGTTGGTGGGGAATGGAGCACAAGTCATCCAGGTCAGGGACCACGTTTTCTGAAGGCCTCGGGCCTCAGAGGCTCTGGAAGGCCGTGGAGGGAGGATGGCCCAGGAGCTGGGGATGGCCAGAACACGCAGAGCCTCCAGGGCCTGTCCTGAGGACTATGGCGAGGAGTAGCATCAGCTCCGGGTACAGAAGGAACCCCCTGGGCCTTGTGCAGGACACTCTCTTTTTTTTTTTTTTTTTTTTTTTTTTTTTGAGACGGAGTCTCGCTCTGTCGCCCAGGCTGGAGTGCAGTGGCGCAATCTCGGCTCACTGCAAGCTCCGCCTCCCAGGTTCACGCCATTCTGCCTCAGCCTCTCCGAGTAGCTAGGACTACAGGCGCCCGCCACTACGCCCGGCTAATTTTTTTGTATTTTTAGTAGAGACAGGGTTTCACCGTGGTCTCGATCTCCTGACCTTGTGATCCGCCCGCCTCTGCCTCCCAAAGTGCTGAGATTACAAGCGTGAGCCACCGCGCCCGGCCGTGCAGGACACTCTCGACGGGACGGCTGGGCGATGGCGCAGGGTGGCATCATCCATCAGATTCAATGCAAGCCCCACGTGGAATTCTAAATTTTCTAGACACCATGTTAAAAGAGTAAAAAAAGCAGATTAAATTATTCTTTTTTTTTTTTTTAAATAGAGATGGGGTCTCAACATGTTGCCCGGGCTGGCTTCGAACTCCTGGGCTTGGTGATTCGCCTGCCTCGGCCTCCCAAAGTGCTGGGGTTGCAGGCCTGAGCCACTGTGCCCGGCTCGTTCTGCTTTATTGTACTCAGTCTTCAGAACCCAGTGCAGGTTTTACTGTTAGAGGCCTCTCTGCTGGGACTCCCTGCCTTTCCAGTACTCCCTGCTCACATGTGGCTGGCGGCTCCCACAGAGGCCAGGGCAGGGCCAAAGGGGAAGGAATACAGTGACGTGGGGCAAGAGGAATGGGCTGGGGTAGAGAACGTCGCCAGGGTCTGGGCCTGCGAGGGCTGGATGGTGAGAATCCTGGAGAGTAGCAGGTTTGGGGAGAACATGCAGCACCGCTGGGACAAGGTGGGTGGAGGGGGGTGAGTGTCATCCAGGGGAGGGGCAGACACCCTGAGTGAGTAGCGATGATGTAGGCAGCCAAGCCTCAGCCCCCTCTGTCCTGCTCTGGCCCGCAGGGCGCGGATGGCGTCGGGGCGCCCCGAGGAGCTGTGGGAGGCCGTGGTGGGGGCCGCTGAGCGCTTCCGGGCCCGGACTGGCACAGAGCTGGTGCTGCTGACTGCGGCCCCACCGCCACCACCCCGCCCGGGCCCCTGTGCCTACGCTGCCCATGGTCGAGGAGCCCTGGCAGAGGCAGCGCGCCGCTGCCTCCACGACATCGCACTGGCCCACAGGGCTGCCACTGCTGCTCGGCCTCCTGCGCCCCCACCAGCACCACAGCCACCCAGTCCCACACCCAGCCCACCCCGGCCCACCCTGGCCAGAGAGGACAACGAGGAGGACGAGGATGAGCCCACAGAGACAGAGGCCTCCGGGGAGCAGCTGGGCATCAGTGATAATGGAGGTGAGAGGGTGGGGGCAGGGCGGGGGCGGCCCAGCGCTCAAGGTGCCCGCAGGAGGCTTTGTGGTGGGGGGCCTGCTTAGCCCAGAGTACTTCTACAGAAGTGCAGTCTCAGGACCCCAGAGCCAGACAGGCTTGCCCGGGGCTTGCTGTGTGATCTAAAGCCAGTCCCTTCCCTGCTCTGAGCCTTACTGGTCCTGGGGCCAGCTCTGTGCTGGGAGTGGTGGGCACAGGGACACAGAGCAGGCTCGGGCTTTCTTCTCAAGGGGCTCCCGGTCTAGCCAAGGAATTGGAGTCCCAGTGGGGGTCGGGAGGCTCTGGAGCAGGTCACGGGTAGAACCAGAGTCATTTCCACAACGCCTGGGAGGCCAAGTAGGAGTAAAGAGTTGTTTGGGATGCAGCCAACGTCTGAGGAAGCCAGGGAGGGAGCAACCAGCTGTTTTGGGGGGAATTTGGGGGTTGGGCACTTCCCGGAGGCTGGACTGTAACACTAGGGCTTTGCGGAGTTAGTAGGAGTTTGATCAGTAACTAGGAGGTCCTTGTTTGTTGTTATTACCAATGGCCGGCCTCCTCACCGTTGCTGTAGAAAACCCGCATAGGGTGAAGGGCAGGCATCCTGAGTTCGAATCCTGGTGGTGTCCCTTAGTAGCCATGGGACCCCGGGCAAGTGACCTAACCTCTCTGGGCCTCCAGGTCTCCATGTGTGGAACAGAGGTCAGAGTCATCCCATATTTCTCTCAGGCTGTATTTTGAGTCACATCGTCCCGAACAGATCATAGAGGTTTCACATTAGCAGCCTGTTGTGTGCAGCTGAGAAGGTGGCAGATCCACAGAAACTGGGTTTGTTTTTGCCGATGACCAGGCAGGCTGCCAGAGGAAGTTGTTTTTGAGGGGAAGGAAATGGGTCTCAGAAGCCTCAGGGAGGTGGAGGTGGTGGCTGTGGCGGTGGCTGTGGCTGAGGAGGAGGGCACACGGAGCATGGCTAGGTGCTGCCTGGCCTGGGCCTCTAACTCACGCCATCCACAGGGCTCTTCGTGATGGATGAGGACGCCACCCTCCAGGACCTTCCCCCCTTCTGTGAGTCGGACCCCGAGAGTACAGACGGTGAGTGTCCCAGGCTGTTCCCCTCCCTACCTGGGGGCGGGCAGGCGGCCGGCACAAAGGCAGGGACAGAAGCTGAAATCCACCCTCTCTTTCAGATGGCAGCCTGAGCGAGGAGACCCCCTCCGGCCCCCCCACCTGCTCAGTGCCCCCAGCCTCAGCCCTACCCACACAGCAGTACGCCAAGTCCCTGCCTGTGTCTGTGCCCGTCTGGGGCTTCAAGGAGAAGAGGACAGAGGCGCGGTCATCAGATGAGGAGAATGGGCCGGTGAGGGGCAAATGTGGGGAGGTAGGGAGAGCAGCTGGAAGGGCTTTGAGCTGCCTCCTCCAGGAAGCCCTCCAGCATGGATGCTGCTTTCCACCCATAAGCTAACTGAATCTTCCCCTCAACCTCAGGAGGCGAGTTCTTGGACCCCAGCCTTGTAGTTTTAACAATTGCAGCCTTACCATGTGTCCTAGTGCCTTATAGAGAAGGCCTCTCCTTTCCAGGAGCGTCTCTGTTTATAGAACACCTGCTCTGGGCAAGGCACAGGTATTTTGGCATGCCCTCCAGTGGAGAAACTGAGGCTTGGAGGGTTCAGATCACCTCCCATCCCCACCCTGCACATTCCTGGCCCTTTGCAGAATTTGTCCCACCCCCTGGTCCCCTGTTCATCCCTTGTAGCAACCCCTGTTTGAAGCTCCTGGGCTGGGCTGTGCTGGCCTGGGTGGGTCCTCCTCACCCTTCACTGAGCCTCCCTGAAGCAGAGGGGAAACTGAGGCACTGAGGGGACATGTGACTTCCCTGAGAGGCAGAGCTGGGACTGGAACCCAGGTGTGTTTCAGGAAGGAGCTGTGGGTTTTGAGGGAGGAGACCTGGATCCCCACAGTCCCCCCTCTCAAGCCTCAGTGTCCTCATGTGCAAACCAGCAGTCACAGTCGTGACCTTTTCCGTGCATCCTCCCTCAATGAGGCAGTGAGCGCTGAAGACCAGGAACGGCCCGGTGCAGGCAGGGTCCACTTGCTGCTGCTGTCTCTGCTTGCGACTCATGGCAACACAGTTAATTGAACGCTGTGGCCTCCTGAGTGCTGTGCCCAGGGGCTGGTCTCCCACTGGGCTCAGGTCCAGTTCCTGATCTGGGTCTCCGGGTCCCATCCTGCGAGGGGACAGGCCCAGCTCAGGGTGAAGGGGGCTGTAGTGCCGGAGCTGCAGGCAGAATGGTAGGACTGCTCCTTGGTGGGGGCTGACACGGAAGGATCTTTTCTGTAGCGCAGTGGCCACATGATAAAGCAGTAACAGCTGATTATCTCAGCCCTCACAGAGACCCTGTTATCTGCCCCATTTTTCAGAAGGGGAGACGTGAGGCCTAGGGAAGCAAAACCTCTTGCTCACAGTTTGTCAGCGGCAGAGGTCTGATTGGAACATGACTGAAACCCCAGCCCAGATCCTCAGAGATGAGACGGTGCACGCAGCCTTAATGGCTAGCAGACAACAGCACTTCCACCGTGTAGGAAGCAATGTCCTAGGCCAAGAAGGGGAGGGGGAGAGGGGCAGGAAGGCTGAGGAGGTGTCTGAACTGGGTAGAAGGGTTCCTACGCGGAGCAAGACGGGGAAGGGCACTGCTGGCAGTGGGCATCGCAGGGCACAGGTGGCAGGGCGGGGACGTGTTAGGAGTGGGCTTGGAGCCAGGGTGCACCCCTGGACCGCGTGTGGGTGCAGGGGGAGTGCCCTGCCGGCGCTGACCTCGCCCGTCGCCGTCTCCGCAGCCCTCTTCGCCCGACCTGGACCGCATCGCGGCGAGCATGCGCGCGCTGGTGTTGCGAGAGGCGGAGGACACCCAGGTCTTCGGGGACCTGCCACGGCCGCGGCTTAACACCAGCGACTTCCAGAAGCTGAAGCGGAAATATTGAGGCCCAGGGAGAGAGCGTCCCGGGCCGCGTCCGCCCCGTCCCACACTACGCCCCCGCCCCACTCCCGGGGTCCGCTAATCTGAGGCCGATCCGGGACCGGCCTCCTTGCGTCTCCCGTTCCCAGGATTGACCCGCCTCTGCCAATCCCCGCCGTCCTTCCAACCCACGACCTCTCGCGCCGAGGAGCGGGATCTGTCCCGTTTCCCGATTGGGTCTGTCTCTCCGCCTAGCGACAGATTCCTTCTATTAAGGGATTGGCTCGCTGAGTTCTAAGCTCTAAATGGGTCAACTCCGTTGTTTTCTGCCTAGCGACAAGGGCTTTGCTCGCATGGCATTGGCTCCATCTCCTAGTTACTGGGCAGCTCTTTTTTTGATTGGCTCGAGTCCTGTAAAGGGCTTGACCAGTCTCCACATAGTCACCGTCCGCTTTTCCTGAGTTCTCCCTCCCAATTGGCTCCAGCTTCCTGGGGGCGTGGCCAAGCCCTCCTCTTCCCAGAACTGGCCCGGGGCCTTCAATTTACGTTCTTTACACTACGGGGGCTGGGGTCGTCTTTGCCCAAGCCCAAGACAACTTGTTCCCTGATCCCCTCAGGGATGGCCCCAAACTGTCCCTGCCTCTGGCACCCCCTTTCATTGGTTCCATCCGTCCCCACAACAGCCTGCCAATCGAAGCTCGTCCCTGCATCCAGGATGGTACCAGCTCCCACCCCTCGCCCCCCACCTCCACAGGTGCCTTAAAGGGCCCTCGTCCACCCAAGGTGGGGGGCAGGGGCCCTCACTCTCCGGCCCTGGTGTTGGGGAGAGAGTGAGGGGTTGGGGGATCGGCAGTTGGGAAGGGCGCTCTGAGATTAAAGAGTTTTACCTCTGACAGATAAATGTGAAGTGTGTTGTGAGTGTTCATTCAACATTTTCTGAAACCGAATGGCAGCGTCTGATTATCAGTGAACAATTGGGGGTTGGAATTACTGTGCCCATTTTATTTATTTTTTTGAGACAGGGTCCCACTCTCGCCCAGGTTCAAGCGATTCTCCTGCCTCAACCTCCTGAGTAGCTGGGATTACGCGCCAGTGCCGCCCGGGTAATTTTCGTATTTTCAGTAGAAACAGGGTTTCATCATGTTGGCCAGGATGGTCTCGAACTCCTGACCTCAAATGATCCACCCGCCTCGGCCTCCCAAAGTGCTGGGATTACAGGCGTGAGCCACCGCGCCTGGCTCTGTGCCCATTTTATAGATATGAAGACAGAGGTTCATGGGGTGGAGGAGAGCATCCCAGTCTTATGTGACCATGGAACCCCATCTTGAGTGGGTGAGTGTTGGAGCCAGAGCCCACATATTCACCAGCAAAGCCAGGAACTCCAGCCGGGAGGCCAAGGCGGAAGGATCACATGACACCAGGAGGTCGAGAGCAGCCTGGGCAGCACAGTGAGACCCCTTCTCCAAAGGAAAAAAAAAATGGCTGGAGGTTAGAAAGCAGGTGGAACCTCGTCCGAAATTAGGACTAGGTAAACGTAATCCCACCAGACCACTACCGGAAGAATGCTAACACTAAATAAGACTTAAACAGGGATCCCAGCGCTTTGAGAGGCCGAGGTGGGCGGATCACGACATCAGGAGATCGAGACCATCCTGGCTAACACGGTGAAACCCCATCTCTACTAAAAATACAAAAAATTACCCGGGCGTAGTGGCGGGCGCCTGTAGTCCCAGCTACTCGGGAGGCTGAGGCAGGAGAATGGCGTGAACCCGGGAGGTGGAGCTTGCAGTGAGCCGAGATTGCGCCACTGCACTCCAGCCTGGGCGACAGAGACTCCGTCTCAAAAAAAAAAAAAAAAGACAAACAGGGCTTACTACCACCCAAACATTTTTTTAAGCTTTTGTCACGTGTTAGCTCCTTTAATCGTCATGGTAACCCCACGAAGTGGAAACGATTATCCTTTTTATAGATGAGTAAACTAGAACATCGAGGGTGAAGCCAAAGAAGGACTTAGGGGCGCTGTCGGAGGCGGAGGTTTCCTCGACTGACAATGACCATCAGATGGGAAAATAAGCTTCCTCCCCAGGATGAAAATTAGAAGTCAAGGTGGAAAGAGGCGAATCTGCTAACGAAGGATCCAGTCCCCGCTACCGGCCTGAGCCTCGCGTTGCAGCAAGAGAGATGAAGGTCAGGGCTGCCGAGGGACCCTGGGGGCCGGGAGTCGGGGAAGGGGCGTGGCTGCTGTGGGAGGCGGCCAGGCCCCGCCCCCCACGAGGGGACGAGTCATTTCCGTTCGCCGAGAAACGGAGCGCAGCCGGCCGGGTTGCAGGCGGGGCACCTCGGGCAGGACCTCCCTGGTCGGAAGTGGCCGTGAGCCCCAGCCGCGGTCCCGGGTGAGTACGGGGCGGGGCGGAGGCATGTGCGAGGCTCTCTGCCTGTGCCCTGGGAAGTGGGGATTCCAACTCGCGGAGGGATGGAGCACGCGTCGTCGCCTGGGAAACGGATCGACCCGCGGAAGGCGAGCGGGTGGGACTTCCGGAGCAGTTAATGGTGGGGAAACTTCCTAGTGGATGTGGGCGGAGGCGGGACTTCCTGCAGCAAACTGGGGCTGTGCGCCACTCAAGCCCGTTTACCTGCTCCCCAGGCCGGCACCCAGGATGGGCGAGGTGGAGGCCCCGGGCCGCTTGTGGCTCGAGAGCCCCCCTGGGGGAGCGCCCCCCATCTTCCTGCCCTCGGACGGGCAAGCCCTGGTCCTGGGCAGGGGACCCCTGACCCAGGTCACGGACCGGAAGTGCTCCAGAACTCAAGGTGGGCGGGGCCTGAGCTGGAGGGGGTGTGGCCTGTTGCGAAAGCGGGAACAATCCAGAGGGACGCTTGGCTGCTACGCGGGATTGCAGTGGTGCAGCCAGCCCCGAAGTCGGAAGGTGCTTTCTAGGGAGTACGGGAAGAGAAAATTTGTGCTTGATTTAGAACTAGCTAGATCCTTTGGGGGAGAGGGGATCGAGCGAATTTCGGGAGGATGTTCACTGCGCGGATGATACTCAGGCCATCGGGAAATCCAGAAACAGGCGACGACCCTTGTCAAGAGAAAAATGATCCTATGGAGAAAAGTAAATGTCGCAGGGTTGGGATGGATGGTAACAGGCCAAGCCCCGGACCTGTATCTAGCCACATTTTTTGTCAAGGAGGAAACCAATTCTATAGAGAAAAGTACCTCCCTGTCCCTTGCAAGGACCAGTGTCAGGCAATCCTAGTGCCACCATCTGGCTACTGCATGTCAAGGAGCCAATCCCGTGTAGAAATAAACTGCCTCTTACTCCCTGGATGCTATAGCCTGAAGCAGGCCACATTCCCCAGAAATGAGGGAACCAACCACACAAGGATGCGAATCCTGACTCCACCCCTCCAATCCTCAGTGGAGCTGGTCGCAGATCCCCAGACCCGGACAGTGGCAGTGAAACAGGTATCAGTGCCTCTGCAAGGGGCAGCAAGGCCTGGGGATGGGATTTGGGGAGGAATTGCAAGCCATCAGTGAAGGGGTACATTAGGAAAATCTGATTGGGGCCGGGCATGGTGGCTCAAGCCTGTAATCCCAGCACTTTGAGAGGCTGAGGTGGGCGGATCGCTTGAACCCAGGAGTTCGAGACCAGCCTGAGCGACATAGTGAAACCTGTCTCTATAAAAAATAAGCGGGGATGGTGGCGCGTCCTTGTAGTTCCAGCTAATCGGGAGGCTGAAGCGGGAGGATCCCTTGAGCCCAGTAGGTCAAGAGTGCAATGAGCAGTGATCACCACACTGTACTTTAGCCTGGGTGACAGCGAGAACCTGTCTCAAAAAAAGAAAAGGAAAGATGTGGCTGGGAGAGAAGGGGGTGTGTCCAGTAAAGAAAGAAGTGTTGCCTGTTTCAATGAGGTGGGTACCTGTCCAAGACCTTAGAAATTGGACAAGGCGGCCAGGCGCGGTGGCTCACGCCTATAATCCCAGCAGTTTGGGAGGATAGGCGGGCGGGTCACCTGAGATCAGGAGTTTGTGACCAGCCTGGCCAACATGGCGAAACGCCATCTCTACTAAAAATACAAAAATTAGCCGGGCATGGTGGCGGGTGCCTGTAATCCCAGCTACTCGGGAGGCTGAGGCAGGAGAATCGTTTGAACCCGGGAGGCACAGGTTTCAGTGAGCCGAGATTGCACCACTGCACTCCAGCCTGGGCGACAAAACAAGCCTCTATCTCCAGGAAAAGAAAAAAAAAAAAAAAAAAAAAGATTCGGACAAGGCTGAAAACCTGTTACCCTTCCAAAGTGAAGAGGTGGGGCCTAAGGGTCTGATTAGTGGTGGAGAAGGGCTGATTTTTCCGCTGGGTATTTGATTGGAGGAAGCTCCTGGTGGGGGCGGAGCCAGTCCCAGCTCTTCCCTCTCTTTCTGCAGCTGGGAGTTAACCCCTCAACTGCCGGAACCCAGGAGTTGAAGCCGGGGTTGGAGGGCTCTCTGGGGGTAGGGGACACACTGTATTTGGTCAATGGCCTCCACCCACTGACCCTGCGCTGGGAGGAGACTCGCACACCAGAATCCCAGCCAGGTACTCCACCTGGCACCCCTCCGGTGTCCCAAGACGAGAAGAGAGATGCTGAGCCGCGGAAGAAGCGTATGCGGAAGTCAAACCCCGGCTGGGAGAACTTGGAGAAGTTGCTAGTGTTCACCGCAGCTGGGGTGAAACCCCAGGGCAAGGTGAGGGCCACGCCGAGGGCTGAGGGAGCCGCCACAGACTGGGACCCAATCCCAGGTTTGTTGCGTGCTCTCTCTACGTCGTTTTAGCCTCTACTTACTTTTCTGAGAAATGGGCCTAATGATAAACGCAGGGGTCGTTGTAAGTAGTGGGGAGAATGATGTATGTCAGCTCCTGCGTTACCCACGGTGACCACCCAGTAATCAGCAATGACCATGGCTGTCTCAGTAGGAGCTACTATGATGAGGATTTTTTATGTCCAGAGAGACTTGAGTTCAAATGCTGTTACCACCACATTCTGAGTCTCGTGTCTCTCATCTTTACGATGCTGAATCCATAAAAAGCACGTGGCATAGTTCCTGACACGCAGTTAGCACCCAAAGCTTTGCTCCTGCTTTTATTTTCACAGTTATTAGCCCACCGAGGTGGTGAAGGCCAGGGGAGGAAGGAGGCTGAGTAAGACATTAACCCCCATTTTAAAGACTGTAATCCTGGGGCCGGGATCATGAGGAGTAACAGGAGACAGGTTAAGATGTCAGGCCGCACTCAGAGGCATCACGGATGCTTGACATGGAGGTGCTCTGTGACTCGGTTTCCCCATTTGTGAGATGGCAGTGATAACACCCTGCCTGGCAGGGTTGGTGTGAGTCAGCCTGTGAGTGAGGAGGGTTAGGGGTATCACAGTGCTGCTGTTTGTCTTTCCTTGGTGACACCAGGTGGCTGGCTTTGATCTGGACGGGACCCTCATCACCACACGCTCTGGGAAGGTCTTTCCCACTGGCCCCAGTGACTGGAGGTGATAAGAGGCAAAACAAGGGAGTGAGTGAGGCCTGGAGTCCACCTCTGGCCCCGGGTCACCCCTGCTGCTTCCTACCTGCCCTAGGATCTTGTACCCAGAGATTCCACGTAAGCTCAGAGAGCTGGAAGCTGAGGGCTACAAGGTATGTGCAGCTGCCTGTCTGCATGGGCACGTGCACGTGGCGGTCTGACTGCAGGTCAGACCAAGGCCCTGGTGAGGCAGGGCGCCTGGTGACACCCTCTGCTCCCCAGCTGGTGATCTTCACCAACCAGATGAGCATCGGGCGCGGGAAGCTGCCAGCTGAGGAGTTCAAGGCCAAGGTGGAGGCTGTGGTGGAGAAGCTGGGGGTCCCCTTCCAGGTATGGCTGGAAGGGAGGCTGGGAGCTATGTGGGGACACAGAGATCCAGAGCGAGGGCTTGACTCCGGGGTAAGTGAGGCGGAGGCCTCTGGCAGTGTGATGCTGATAGGAACCCATCATCAGCTACAAATTCTGCAGCTCCGCTCAGCTGGGTGAGGGCTGGGGTGGCATCCAGTAGGTGCTTGTGGGGGAGCTGAAGCTGGTGGCCCCCTCCCATCCACAGGTGCTGGTGGCCACGCATGCAGGCTTGTACCGGAAGCCGGTGACGGGCATGTGGGACCATCTGCAGGAACAGGTGGGTCTCACAGCCTGCCCGGCCCCCCTCCTTTTCCTCGCTGCAGCCCCTCACTCCTGGGCTCCCAGGCCTCTGGTCATGGCCTCCTTACTCCTGTCCTCCCTCACTCCTGCCTTCTGTTTTTTGCTGTCACATCTTAGATGTTGGTTTACGAAACCAATGCTTTTAAACTTTCTAAATCATAGTAGGGAAGCTGTTCATTCCTTCGTTGATTCATTTGTGTGTGCATTTGTTCTGAAGTTTAGCGCGTTCTTGAGCTGAAGGTATCAGCGGGACAGCCTGTTCCCGCAGGGCCCGCATGGAGAGGGCAGTAACTCTAGGCGGATGGGCAGACTGGCGTGTAAAACAGCGGGAGGGAGGGAGGTGGAGAAAGCAGGCATCGTTTCACCCGTGATGGGCAGGGATGGCGTCTGAGGAGGTGACATCCGAGGAAAAGGCCTAAGGCAGGGGAAGTAGGGAGCCAGGTGGACACCTGGGGAAAGTGCAAAGTCCCCCCTTGCGGGAGTGACAGCAAGTGCAAAGGCCCTGAGGCAGTCCCTAGTCTGGGCTAGTTAGGGACAGCAAGGCCCATGCGGCTGGCCCTAAGCGAGGGAGGGGAGAGGGAGGGCCCCGCTTTTGCCCTGAGAGAGGGGGAATCTGGGAGGTGCCGGCACCCCGGAGGCTGGAGCTACAGCAGGGTGGGTGCCCTCCGGTGGCCGCGTGGGGAACCGGAGGCGGCTAAGCCGGGAGACCTGGAGGGAGGGGGCTGGGTGGGGAGACCCCAGGGGTCCAGGAGCATGGTGCAAAGTGGCTGGATGGTGGGGACATGAAAGGTCGGAGGATGAGGCCTGATGCGGGGCACAGACCAGGCGAAGCAGCCCCAGGGACCCGCTACCGCTGCGGGGGAACACTTGGAAAGGCCTCCTCACTGCCATCTCCCGTAGGCCAACGAGGGCGCGCCCATCTCCATCGGAGACAGCATCTTTGTGGGAGGTAAGGGCCTGGAGGCTGCTGAGGGTGGGCTGGGACCCCTCCCTCCCTCCAAACTGGTGGGAACGGGGTGTCCCGTGTGTTCCAGACGCAGCCGGACGCCCGGCCAACTGGGCCCCCGGGCGGAAGAAGAAAGACTTCTCCTGCGCAGATCGCCTGGTGAGGCCCCTGGCCCCTGCCCCCTGCCCCGCGCCCGAGCCCGACCCAGGCCTGTGTCTGATGTCCGTCCTCAACCCCTAGTTTGCCCTCAATCTTGGCCTGCCCTTCGCCACACCTGAGGAGTTCTTTCTGAAGTGGCCAGCAGCCGGCTTCGAGCTCCCTACCTTTGATCCCGTGAGGCCCGGGGGGGGGGTGGGGGTGGCGATGGGAGGGCTCCCGGAGATGGGGCCGGGGACGGGTCTCACGCCCATGTCCCGCCCCTCGCAGAGGACTGTCTCCTGCTCAGGGCCTGTCTGCCTCCCGGAGTCCAGGGCCCTCCTGAGCGCTAGCCCGGAGGTGGTTGTTGCAGTGGGATTCCCTGGGGGTGAGTGCCCTGCCCGTGCCCGCGCCCTGAGCCCCGCCTGGGTCCTGGGCCACCCACCGACACTGCCCCCCACACAGCCGGGAAGTCCACCTTTCTCAAGAAGCACCTCGTGTCGGCCGGATACGTCCACGTGAACAGGGTATGACCAGGCTGTGGCCGCCCCAAATCATAGTTCCCATCTCCACTTCTCAACCAGTTTGGGGCGGCTTCCCTCCATCACTGCCCACCCCCGTCCCCGCTCAGTTTTCTCTCCCCCCTGGTCTCCGGATCCGTTTGTGACCTCTCGTGTCCCCAGGACACGCTAGGCTCCTGGCAGCGCTGTGTGACTGCGTGTGAGACAGCCCTGAAGCAAGGGAAACGGGTCGCCATCGACAACACAAACCCGGACGCCGCGAGCCGCGCCAGGTAGCCGGACCGCGGGACCATAGGGGGCCTGCGGCGGGGTGGGCGGGGCCTGCACATCCAGCTCCTTCCCCCACAGGTACGTCCAGTGCGCCCGAGCCGCGGGCGTCCCCTGCCGCTGCTTCCTCTTCACGGCCACTCTGGAGCAGGCGCGCCACAACAACCGGGTGAGCCCGCTCGGCCCCCAGGCTGCACCCCCGACCCCCCTCCTCGCCCCCAGGTGCCCCTCCCTCCCCTGACCCCTGGGCCTGCCGCCCCCTCTGATGTCCCCACAGTTTCGAGAGATGACGGACTCCTCTCATGTCCCCGTGTCAGACATGGTCATGTATGGCTACAGGTACTGTTGGGGATAGCAGCGGGCAGGGGCACTGGCTGGGCCACATGAGCCAGGCTGTCCCTCACTGTTCCCACCACTGCCAGGAAGCAGTTCCAGGCCCCAACGCTGGCCGAAGGCTTCTCTGCCATCCTGGAGATCCCGTTCCGGCTGTGCGTGGAGCCGAGGCTGGAGCGGCTGTACTGCCAGTTCTCCGAGGGCTGAGCCCCGCCCAGCTCCCCTCCACAATAAATGCTGTTTCTCCATGAGCTTGGCCGGCATTTTGCTGGAAGGAGGGTGGTCCCCATGGGGGAGGGGCTCCAGGCCTGCCACAGTTTCTCACATGGATGGAGGCTTTAAGGACATTTTCAGGTAACAAAAGGTGGGGCCCTACAGAGGGGATTCCAGCTTTGCTGGGACCTGGCATGGGCACTTTAGACATTAGCCTGGGAACACACAGGGAAGGCACTGTGGCCCCTCGAGAGCCAGCTGGTGAGCCCATGAGCCCCAACCGAAGGGCTGGCTCAAGGCCAGGTGTGACCCCTGAGGACAAAATCCAGCTCAGGTTCTGTGACACTGAACTTGAACCCAAGGCCTGTCGGTCTGGAGATTGGGGGCGGAGAGGGTGTGGGCAGCCGAGAGCCAGACCCAGTGAGTTCCCAGGCTGTCCAGCCTGCTGGGCCACCTTACAGCTAGGGGGCTGCCAGGCATGGGGCAGTGAGCAGAGGGGGCAGGCAGGTTTTTAAAAGGCTTTATTGGGGAAACGTAGAGGGGTGGGGACCGTCCTTGGAGGTCTCAGGACACCATCCTCCATGTTGCTGGGCAGTTGAAGTCCCCAGGGGCCCCTGCTCAGAAGTGTGTCACCTGGGGGCAGGGATGCAGTGGGGGCTGCTGGCCACAGGCTCCCAAGCACTGACCCCACATCCCTGTGAGCAGAGGCCTGGCCCCACCCAGGCCTGGACACCACCTTCCCACAGCCCTGTGGCCAGGCTGCAGTTTCCCAACAGCCTAGGACCTCTGGGACTGCTGCCTCTCCCTCTGCTCTGCTCTCCCCAAGGCCAAGGTCGCCCTGCTTCTTTCCCAACCCCACCCCCCCACATGCCCCAGGGTCCCTCCTGTACATGACAGGGTCACCACTCACCAGTCTCTGCGGGGGCCTCATCTGTCACTCCTGGAGGGGCCCAGCCCGGGGTAGCCACTACCCCCCCATCTGTGGGGAGGAATCAGAGGCCAGTGGTGAGCAGGCAGGGGGGCGGAGGGAGGCTGAGCAGCCCTGGGGGCTGGCCACCTCACCCCTCGTTGCTGCTGCTCCTGCTCCAGGTTCCGCTGCAGGACCTGCTGCTGGTTGGCAATGACACGCCGGATGCCGTTGACAAAGTTGCCCTGGTCGTGGGGGATGAGGCCGATGAAGATTTTCTTCTCCGAAGAGTACAGGAGCATAAGCACGCGGATCTCACACGATGCTTTGTAGGAAAAGTGCACGCAGCCGGCCTGGCAGGCACAGGGTGTGGTGTCACCAGACAGCACCACAGGGACTCAGACCACAGGGACCAGCGTCCCTCCAACCATGGCACCATGCTGTGGGCTCCATGAGCTGGCACAGCCTAACTGCTCTGTCCTCACAGCCCCCCACCCACCCCAGAGGTGGGCCCCCTAATTAGGATGACACGGTGGCCAAGAGCAATGGGTGGGCCAAAGGCCAACAGGCTCTGTCGGGAGGGGCCCAAGAACCTGCATTTCAGAGCTCCTGGGCAGGCCAGGCTGTGTCCGGGGCCACCTCACCACAGCCACCTGAGCCAACCGGGCAGTTTCAACTCAGGAGCCCGAGGGATCTGCAGCAGCAGGCCCAGCACAAGCAAGGGCTGAGGTACATGGAGCTTTTCTGGGTTTCCTGAGGAAACTTTTTTTTTTGAGACAGTTTTGCTCTTGTCGCCCAGGCTGGAGTGCAATGGCATGATCTCAGCTCACTGCAACCTCTGCTTCCCAGGTCCAAGCCATTCTTGTGACTCAGCCTCCTGAGTGGCCATCATGCCTGGCTAATTTTTATATTTTTAGTAGAGACGGGGTTTCACCACGTTGGCCAGGCTGGTCTCAAACTCCTGACCTCAGGTGATCCGCCCGCCTCGGCCTCCCAAAGTGCTGGGATTGCAGGCGTGAGTCACCGCGCCCGGCCCGAGGGAACGCTTGAAATTGCTTTAATGTAAAAGCACCTACACCCAGGCCCCCCCACCCACGAACAGCTTCATGGACAGTTTACTCGGACTGAGTCGAAGGTAATTTTAAGGTAGTTTCGGGATATTACCCAAGTATGGCCCAGCTGGAAGGTAGACATCAAGGGGGAGGGCTCATAAGCACCGAAGTCCAACCTTCCCCACTTCACATAAGGAGAAACTGAGCCCCAGAGAGAGAAGAGGAGTCAGCTGAGACTCCCCCAGATAAGATGATCACCAGATATTCTGGGACCTTGCTGGGGACAGACAGCCCTCCCTGCCTGGCAATGGGCCTTTGGGATGTGGCACAAGCTCCCGGGAAACCTGGAGTGACAAGGGTGCCTGTCCCTGGGGAGCGGAGAGTGCGGAGTTGGTGCTGAGTCAGCCCTGACGTGGCAGAGGAGGGTCAGTGCCCCGTCCAGTGCCGTGGGGACAGCACAGAGCCCCCAGAAGCCACGCCCACACTAGCTGCCCTCTCTCCCCAGTTGGTCCGGGACATGGTGCTCTGTTCCTCTCCCATGTCCGCCCCCGTGAGCCGTCCTGGCTCACTCTGCCGTGGCCGGCCCCTCCCCAGCATCTGCTGGCACCACTCACGAAGCCATTGTCCATGATCCGGCACAGGCTCTTCAGTGTCTCCAGATCCTTGGTGAAGTGGAACTGGACCAGGCGCGAGTTCCGGAACAGCGGCACCAGGGTGGTCTGCGGGGAAGCGAGGGGACCCCCAGCTCTGGCTTCTCCCACCATGGCCTCCCGCTCCCAGCCCGCTGAGTCCCCTGGGCCCAGGACCAAACAGACTCCCCTGTCCTCCCTACCTCAGGAAAAGTCATCTCTGCCGCTCAACCAGCCCAACCCTGGAGTGCTGCGGAAGCCGCTCTCAGATCCCTTGGCAGCCCCCCCGGTGCAGGTCATGGCTGCCTCTGCCCCGCCCAGTCCCTGCACAGTCACCAGCTGGATACCTGGGACCCCTTGGAACCAGGCCTGAGGACCTACCCACCGCGCCTGCTTCAGCACCCTCAGCTCCGCTCCCTCATAGCCAGCTCAGGCCACCCGGGGAGGTGCTCTTGCCCCCAGCCCCGCCCTCTGGAATAGCTCCTACGTGCAGGCTCGAGCACCCGGCTGCAGCCCCTCACCAGCAGTTGCTGCGGGATGAGCTGCATGTACAGCTTCCTTGGCCACTGCTCGGTCCTCCTGTGGGGCACGAGGGGATGAGGGTCAGGAAGCCCCGGCTCCCCTGGACGCTGCCTCCACCCTCCAGCCCAGCACTCACAGGATCTCCCCCTGGTTCACGTAGACGTGGGATGGCAGCCACCTCTTGGACCGACTGTTGGGCTCAGGCCTGGGCTTTTGGGGGAGAGGCAAAAAGGAGCCCTCAGGGCTAGAGACCCCCAGCCCCAGTATCCCCTCCCAGCCACAGTCCGTGAGGATCTGGGGGTCCCAGGTCCCTGGGCTGCCGAGGGCTCACCTCCTGCCACTCCATGACGCCACTCCATGCCAGGAACTTGTTGTTCACGATCTGGACTGGGCCTGAGTTGACACCACCAGGTCCCACTGCCTGTTGGAAGGGAAGGGGGTGGGAAGAGGGGCCCAAGCTCCTGGGAAACCTCTGTCTGTCCTGGGGCCTGCCATCCCTCCCTCCGAGCCTTGGCCTGTTAGCCCCAGCTGGGTCCATTCTCTAGCCCCAGGGGAACAGGCCCTGCCCCTCACCTGCTCACAGCCCCCCATGGCTCCCCAACTGGCCTGAGACAGGTCCCGGCCCTCACCTGGTGCACAGGACCTGCGGAGTCTGCCTCAACTGGCAAGGCATGACCAGGACACGTGGTCACTGAGCAGGGCCTTCCAGCCTCACGATGATCCCAACCCCTGCCCAGCTCCCCGCTCCACTGGCTTCCCTGCCGCTGCGCCAAGACCCACCCTCCAGCCCTTCAGAGCCACCCAGTGGCTGCTTTTCCATGGAGCCCTGGTGGGAACCCGCCCAGCCTCCTCGGGGCTCCCCTGAAGCTCCTTGCTCCAGCCATCGCATCACACTCCGCCCACACCAAGTCTGGCTGCCCGACCAGGGCAGAGGGGCCTAATTCCCCTCTGTCCCCAGAGGGGCTGTGCTTGGCTGGCACACCTGCTTGCGGGTGGTGATGACCTGCCGGATGGCACTGACGAAGCCGCTCTGGTCGTAGGGGATGAGGCCCATGAAGATCTTCTTCTTGGACGAGTACAGGAGCATGAGCACGCGCACCTCACAGGGCGAGATGTGGGGGAACAGCATGCAGCCCGCCTGCAGGGGCCGCGGGTCAGGACCCTGTGGGCACTACCCAGGGCCGCTGTGCCCCCACCACCCTGGACCGCCCCACCTGTAGGGGATGAAGGGAGATCATCGGCAGACAGAGGCCCCCACAGTCAAGGCTGTCATGGCCATAGGTGAGGGGCCTCTGAGAGCCCGTGCAGCGCCCATCGGCATCCCCCGACCCTGCCATGGCTGAGGTCAGAGTGGCGCCTGGCACCCAGGCTGCGGTGAGAATGCCGAGAAGGCACCACCCCCCGCCCACATTGCTCCCTGCCGCCAGCCCTCCTGACTGCCTGATGGGGTGACCTGACCTGGGGGTTAAGAGCACAGGCAGCACCCCACCGTTCTGCTGCCTCCTAGCTGTGTGACCTAACACCAGCCACCTCCTGTTTCTGGGCCTCCATTATCTGTAAAACTGGGTAATAGTGCACACAGTTGGTGCCACATAAAGGCTCAACAGATAAAGTGCTGGTGCCTCTTGGATGGGGCATGGGAGAACTAAGCCTGACAGATGTGCCTGGCTGTGTCTGAAGTGGTGTGACCATCCCAGAACCCCACATCCCCTCCCCACACCAGGCCACCCCCCACAGTGCTGTCCCCTCCATGCTGCCGGCCTAACTTCTCGACCTTGGTGTCCAACCCAGGGATCACCCACTCAGGGCCCTGTCCCTGGCCTCCCTGGAGCCATGCACAGTCACCCTCCCAGGGCCATGCTGGGGGGTGAGTATGGATGTCCATCTTCCCTACAGACTGGGTACTCAGGGCCCGGACACGGCAGGCCCTCAACAAACAGTGCTGGGTGAAGGGGGAACGGGTCAGCTAAGACACCTCATGCCAGGCACAAGCCCTGGTCTGCCCCTGGTCTCCTGAGGGAGAAGGGAGGCCCTAGTGGAACCCAGGGCGCTGAGAACAGCAGCTGGGATGGGGTAGAGGCACACTGTCCCAAAGGGGAACAGGGACTGGGAATGTCCCAGAGCCAGGTCCTCTGGGCAGACGACTCGCTCCCACCCCATCCCTGCCTCCTCTCTAGCACCTGCCATCTTTCACAGCCCAAGCCCCCTTTCTGACCTGCCCCGCGCCAGAATCCCAGTCACCCGAACAGCCTCGCCAGCTGGGTTCACCGAGCACTCACTAGGTACTAAAGTTACCATCTCAAGCGCTTTACACAAATTCCCTCCCTCCAGCTTCCCGGTGGCCCTAGGAAGCACAGCAACCCTGTCCTCCCTACCTCTCTCTACCCCTCAACCAGCCCAACCCAGGAGTGCTGCAGAAGCCACTCTCAGATCCCTTGGCAGCCCCTCAGGTCCAGGTCGTGGCCGCACCTGCCCCACTCAGTCCCTGCACAACCACCAGCTGGATACCTGGGTCCCCTTAGAGCCAGGCCTGAGGACCTACTCACCGCGTCTGCTTCAGCACCCTCAGCTCCGCTCCCTCACGGCCAGCTCAGGCCACTCGCGGAGGTTAGCCCATTTTACAGACCAGAATACCAAACCCCAATGTGCCACTCCCTCCTGGCTGGCTTTCCTGCCTAGCACACCCATTTACCAGGTCCCTGCCACGCGCTATGTGTCCCTGACAGGCTCCTGGGCCCCAACAGGGCTGGCCCCGGTCCCTCTGTGCACTCACGCCCCCAGGGCCACCTCGAAGCTGGGCACAGATGCAGACACTGGAGGCCTCTCAGGCTGAGTTTCTTCACCCTGTGCTCTACGGAGGGTGCCTGGGGTCAGTCATTTCCAGATGGGGTCCGAAAGGCCATGAGGGCTGCCCTCCACCCGAGGGGAGACCCCCGGCCCCCGCCTGGGCCCTGTGAGCAGAGCGCTGCCTCCAGCTGTACTTGTCACCACAGTGCTACAAGGGAACCGCCCCTCGCGCACCCGAGCCCGCCCCACTCACGAAGCCGTTGCCCATGATGCGGCAGAGCCCCTTGAGCGAGTCGCAGTCTCTGTTGGTGAAGTGGAACTGTGCCAACTGCGAGTTCCGGAACAGGGGGCCCAGGGTGGTCTGGGGGCACAGGGGACAGCGAGCTGGGTCAGCCAGGCATGGGGGTGCTCAGAGTGGGTGGGGCGGGCGGGGCGGGTCTCACCAGCAGCTGCTGCGGGATCAGCTGCATGATCAGCTTCTGTGGCCACTGGTCGGTCTCCCTACGGGAAGGAGCCAGTCAGAAAGGGCTGCCTTGATCCCCACAGCCACTGCCCCTGCCACCGCCCTGGCTGCTGCGCCCCGGCACTCACAGGTTCTCGCCTTGATTCACATAGGCTTGGCAAGGCAGGGTCCGCTTCAGCTTTGCAGTGGAGTCAGAGTAGGGTCTGCGCTTCTGTGGGGGCAGGAGGGGCGTCGTCACTGTGCACAGCCTAGATGCCCTGGCCTGTCCCCACGTGGACAAGACAAGACCCTGGAGGCCAGCCACAGCCCCACAGAGACTCACCTCCTGCCACTCGAGGACGCCGCTCCAGGCCAGCAGCTTGTTGCTGAGCCGGTGCTCGCTCACGGCCAGACCCCCAAGGGTGAGCCCAGGTGAGGAGGGACTGATGGGACCCAGTGCCCCGAAGACCCGAGCACCTTCCTGCAATGGAGTGGGGGGTAGGTGGGAAAACTGAGGCCGGGGCCTGCAAGGACAGGCAGTCCCCACACACCTCAGAAGGGACATCCCAATATTTAGCCCCAAATCCCCTGCTGGAAGCCCACGGGTCCATGTCCAAACCCTCTGCTCACCCCTCAGGACCCCAACATTGCTGGTCCTCATGTCCCTTCGCACTGCCGCCCCTCAGGACCCTTCCTTCCCAGAGCCTGCTGTCACCTTGACACTGGCCCAGCAGAGTCCTGAAGCCTTCAGCCAGCCCCACCTCCAGCCTTCGCCCCAGCTGTGTGCCTGATCGATTCTTCAGACCCAAGTTAGAAGCCAGCTGTAGGGGGCTTTCCCCGTGCCCCAGCCTGGGCCCAGGGCTTCCTTGCAGCCTCCGAAGGCACAAACCGGCCTGCGCTGCGTCTGTCCCGCACACTAGCTTGCCCTGTCTTTCCCAGGCTGAAACTCTCCTAAGGCTGTCACCCCAAAGTTCAACTCCTCCCTCTGGCTCAGGCCATTGCCCACCTCTCTGGCCTTATAAGTCCGACCCCAGGGAGGCAGGAAGGAGGTGACAAGAAACACAGAGGGGACTGAACCATCCAGGAGAAAGACAGGGAGGAAAAGGGGGAAACATTTGGAAGACAGCTGGGACACCACCCCCGGAGGGGTCTCACAGACCAAAACATGTAGAACACCAGGAGAAGGTTCTAGCAATAAAGCCAAGCAGCGCCACAAATGCTACTTACAGGCACTCTCCCCACTATTTTTTTTTATTACTATTATTTTTTTGAGGCGGAGTTTCACTCGTTTCCCAGGCTGGAGTGCGGTGGCGCGATCTCGGCTCACTGCAACCTCGCTCACTGCAAGCCGCGCCATCATGCCCGGCTAATTTTTTGTTTTTAGTAGAGACGGGGTTTCACCATGTTGGCCAGGCTGGTCTCGAACTCCTGACCTCAAGTGATCCGCCCGCGTCGGCCTCCCAAAGTGCTGGGATTACAGACGAAGGCCACCACGCCTGACCTCACTTACTGTTTTTTAAAACCAAAAACATCTCAAAGCAAACAAGGGAAAGCTTCGCAAACAGCCTGGCAGCAGGAAACCCACGAGAGTTTCCCCGCAGTAGGCGCCTCAATTATAAGGGTGATTTCTTTTCGTCTTATTACAAACAGGTAGTTTCCAAATTTTCTATGAAGCACAAAGAGATCTTTCCTTCCAGAATACTAGCAAACACAAAAAAATTTACTTTGTGAGTACTTAAAAAGAGAAAAACCTGAACAAACTTGCTCTCCACCCACGCAGGTGATTCTCCACCCACGCAGGTGATTCTGGCTTTTGGGCACTCGTCAAAAGATCAGATAGAAAACCTGAGTATCTTAGCGTTAGAATGAGTTGGATAGAGTGGATGTTGCCCCGGGGGCTTCAGACACCATAACGGACATCCAGCATCTGAGATGAGTTAAAACGCACAGCTGGAGGCGACTTTAGAGATGAGGGTACACTTACAACATAAAGTTGTTTACGTAGCTGGGAACTGGGGTATCTAGGCCGCATATACAGTGACGCGTATGCATTTAATGCCACAAAGATGGGTAAAAATCAGGCGAACGCACTTAAGAGCCCAAGCGACATACTTAATGTCTGCTTGTCTAGGAGGGCAGGTTGACTCGGGATCTGGAGCCATAGTAAAGAGCAGGTATGCTTGCCTAAAACCCAGGGATACCTTCCACAGCAAGAACAGCACATCAAGATGGGACGATCACGTTTAAAAACGACGGTTAAGGTGCAACCTAAAGAAAATCTCACATCTTGGCAATCGTGTGCCAAACTGCGCGCCTCACATCTCTATTGCACAAGGAAGCCCATCTAGTACTTGCACTGAGGTTTAAAGCCTTGGGGTGCATGTCTGAGGACCCGGAAAGCACTTTTGAACGACTAGATGCGAATGCTGCAGGAAGGGGCGAAGGCAGTGGAGTGAATGGGGGTACGTTTAAGTTGTGGGAGGTGATCTGAGTCTCGGTATCCATGTTTATGACCCCAGGAAGCCTGTTTAAGGTTTCAGTAGGGCTGCCACAGCTCTGTGCCATCCACACCGCTGAGGCAGTGTATTTAAGAAGCGGACCGGAGCGCGAACCCAGGGGAAATCTCACATCGGGGCAAGCGTGTGCACGGTGCAAAGTCGCGATGTGCGGTTTTACAGCCCCAGGTAAACCTTACGGTTTCTGAAAACCATGTGCGTCTTTTGGGTCCGGAGGAGGGTATGCAGCCCAAAGTACCTGCGAAGCTGAATGTTTACCTTTCAGGTCTGGGCTCACGGCAGTCCATCATAGCATCCCACACCTGGGCGCGGGCGCGTATTCTAGGTGCGCACTCCACGGGCACGGAGCGGGCCCCAGGGAGAACGCCCACGGGTGCGACATCTGGGGGCGCTGGTACAAAGCGCGGGCCCCTCCCTCGCCTCTGTCCCCCAACCCCGCCCCCATTTCCAGGTTTCCTGCCCGGAGAGCAAGCAACTTTCCAATGGCAAAAACAAGCGCGCGTGCCCTGCCGGCTGCCTGTCCGCCGCCCCCCACCCGCGTTTAAATCGGGCCGCGGAGTCAGCAGTAATTTGAGCCCGCCCCGCCCCCGTCCCCGTCCCCCACCCCCCCACCCCGGCCCGAACGCGCAACAAAGGGGAGAGCGCGGCGCGAACCACCGGGGGCTCCACGGGGGAACCCGGCCCCAGGCGGGACCACCCTTCGGGCCACAGGGGACACCCCGGAGCGGCGGGGGCCTCGGACAAAGGCGTGAGCCCGGGATAGGGGCTGGGGGGGCGGGGCCGTGGAAGGCTCTGGAAAAAGGGCGGGGGGCTCACCATGGGAGGGGCCGAGCGGGCCCGGATCCGCGGAGGCTGCGGGCCACGGGGGCTGGCAGGCCAGGAGCGCGAGCGGACGGCGCGCACCACGAGGGGCCGCGGAGGGCGGCCGCGACCCCCGAGGGGGCCCCCGGCGCCGGAGCGGTACGGGGCACGGCGCGGACGGACCATGGCGGGCGCGGGCCGAGCAGGCGGGGAGCTGCCGCGGGCCACAAGGGGGGCTGCGGGCTCCACCGACTGAGGGGCGCGGGCGCGGGCGCGCGGCTTCGGGGAAGACGGGCTGAGCCGTACCAAGCTCGGGGGACGCGCCGCCGGAGTGGGGTCGCCGCGACCGAACCACTGAGGCGAGCGGGGGAGCCCGGCGCGTACCAAGCACGTCCGGGGGGCGTGGCCGGAGCATACCAAGGCGGCGCGGGGGAGCGGGGCCCGGGCGGGAGCGAAGTGTGGGCTCGGCGGTCCTGCGGGCCTCTCCGGCGCGGGGGAGTCCTGGGAAGACGCGCGAGCCACAACTTCACGGGGCGTGGCGGGAACGGGAGCCCCTACCAAACGGGGTGGCAGAAGAACGAAGGCGACACCCAACTGGCCCCTTGCGGGAGTCGGGACGGCGGGAGACCTCATCCGGAGCCCTGGGCCCGCAGAGCCGGGAGACCGCGCCAAAATACATCAGGGAAGAGTGAAGGACAGAATAATGGGCCTGGGGACAAGGGAAGCCACTAAAAGGGAACCCACTGAGGGTACGGATTACACCCGAGCCTGAGGGGGAGAGCTGAAGGTTTGCAGGCGGTGACGTGGCGAGGTGGGCAGGGGACTCCAACTCCCAGCGGCCCCCGCGCGGCTTGGGCGGGGCCAGCGGTCCCTGGAGGCTCCGCCCATTAGTCCCCGCGCCCAGGCTCCGCCCGCCGTCCCTGGCGACTCCAAGCTTCTCGCCACTCACGTCGCTTCCCGGCCTTCCGTGGATTCGCTCATTCGCTCTGCTAAAATGAAATGACTACTTACTAGTAGTTGTATAAGATTTTTTCCTCGATTTTTTTTCCTTAAACGTGGGTAATACCTAACCCTAGAGTGGTTATGGAGATCAAGTCCGAGGGGCTGTGCTTGACTGCTTGGCGCAGTCACTACTCAAATGTTACCTTTTCTTTAAAAACAACAACAAAAAATCTGTTATGAGTACCCTGTCCAGTTCTGTGCTCGGCGACGACCGAATCAGACCACGTCCCTCACAGACCCCACGGTCCACTGGGGAGAGACATAATCACAGGCTGTGCTAACTAGCGCACATCACAGGGCGATGGGATATGACCATAGGGAGGTAAAGTTAGCAAGCAAGGGAAGTCAAGAAAACGACCTTTGAGCAACCTGCCATTCCAGATGGCTGGAAAAGTGTGCCAAGAGGACAGAACAGCAAAGACAAATCCTGAAAGTAGAAGGAATAAAAGGGAGCTAGTGTGGGCGGAGCCGAGTGAAGGTAGAGAGGAGAAATAGACACAGCTGTAGGAGGTTAGAGAGGGAGTTCCTACTTCTGTTTGGGATGTTGACTAAACAATGTAGATAGATATTGATGTCATAGCCTGGAGAGAGAAATTCGGGAGTCATCAGTGTTTGAATGGAGACTGGATGAGCTCACAAAGAGACTGGGACACTCATCCCTTTAGCAGTCACGACAATGAGAAGCAACCAGCAAAGGACACAGAGGAGTGGCCAGTGAAATGGCAGAAGAACCCGTAGGCCTGTCCATGTTTCCCTGCCCCACTAAGCCTCCTGCCCGGGGCTTCCGAGGGCTGACTGGAGCCCAGCCTTAAACCCCAAATCCAACCTGCATTGTGGCCAAACGGAGCCAGTGGTCCCTGGACACAAACAGCAAGTTAGTTATCAACAGGTACCTCCAATGCCCTGTCAAATCACCCATGTGAGGACAACCTGGCAGCAGGAAGGAGAAAAAACAGGAGCTGCTTTAATCTCCGCGAATCCTCACTTCTCCCCATTCTTGTTAGTCCAAACCATCAAGATCTCTTGCCTGGGTAACTCTTGCTGCCTTCTCTGTCACTACACTAGTCAAAACCATCCAATGGCTTCCCAGTGCCTTTAGGGTTAAATCCAAACTTGGTACTGTGGCCCCTGCTGCCGCCCCCCAAAAAAAATCTCTCATCCTTCCTGTTCTCTACCTAGTTAATGCCTTCCCATCCCTCAGAACCCATCAAGACACACATGAGTTTGAATGCCCTGAATTGTATAAGCATGGAGAGAGGTATACCAGGGTGTACTCCAGGGTGAGCAAAATGGGAACTCATGTCAGAAGGTGAAATGAAAATGTAGGCTGAAATTCTATCAGTAATACTGCAACAAAACTCTCTGAAACCATCTCACTTACTTGGTCCACCAACTTGAAAGACACTTTCCTTTTAATCTGTGAAGCCCGCTGCCAGGGCTAGCAGGCTACTATTAGACTAAGCAATTCCACTTCCATCTCTCAAGCTGCTTACTTCCTGAAAGGTAGCTGTTTGATCCAAACCTGTTTATGCCAGAAGTCCTCGTTTAATTTACTATCAAACTAATGAAATTAATGCAAGAGAGTTGTTTATATACAAACGAGATTGCTTGCTTTGGAAAGACTAAAAGGGAGTTGTTAAAAGAAAAACATGCCAGGCGTGGTGGCTCACACCTGTAATTCTGCACTTTGGGAAGCCAAGGTGAGCAGATCATTTCAGGTCAGGAGTTCAAGACCAGTCTGGCCAAATGGTGAAACACCGTCTCCACTAAAAATACAAAAATTAACCAGGCATGGTGGTGTATGCCTGTAGTCCCAGCTACTCCGGAGGCTAAGGCAGGAGAATCGATTAAACCCAGGGGGCGGAGGTTGCAGTGAGCTGAGATCTCACCACTGCAACTCCAGCCTGAGCGACAAAGCAAGACTCCATCTCTAAAAAAAAAACAAAAAAAAAAAACGCTGCCAAGTTAGGTACAAGTAAAGCAACTGTAAATTATTTAGTGAAAAAGCTTATAAAAACCTAGGAAGACTCAGCCCCCAGTTTGTTTCATAAATGTCTTTAGGTTCTCATGCCACTTAAAAAAAAAAAAAAAAAGAGATGACTCATTGTGGTTTGTGGGTGGAGCTTATACAAGAATGTGATGTTCCACTGGGCGCAGTGGCTCATGCCTGTAATCCCAACACATTGGGAGGCCGAGGTGGAAAGATTGCTTGAGCCCAGGAGCTCGAGACCAGCCTGGGCAACACAGCGAGACTCCCACCTCTACAAAAACAACAATAATTTGCTAGGCACGGTGGCATGCACCTGTGGTCCCAGCTACTCAGGAGGCTGAGGTGGGAGGATCTCTTGAGCCCAGGAGATTGAGGCTGCAGTGAGCCGTGTTCACACCACTGCACTTCAGTCCAAGTGACAAAGTGAGACCCTGTCTCAAAAACAAGAATGTGATGTCGTGTGCTAACTAGGAGACCAATACTGAAAGCAAGCGTCTTGGTCCTACGTACAAGAGATGTCTATTTAAATGTTCTTGGTTACAATAAGATGTTTAAAGTGTTAAGATGGCCATTAGTGCTATTTGCCATATATTTCTAGCTCCACACTTGGCCAGCATTTGACCCCATTTAGCTTGAGTGGGGCCATGTGATTAATTTTGGCCAATAAGGTGTGAGGCCATGTGATTACATCTGGCCAATGAGATATGAGCAGAAGTGACACATGTGAATTCAGCGAGATCACTTAATTGCTAGCGAGAGACCAGACCCCTCTGCCTTTACTATGTCGATTGGCAACCTTCATGATGTGTCCGCACGGGCTCCAAGCTGACACTCAATACAGCACGAGTGAGAAAATCCACCTTTGCTGTTTCAAGCCACTGCAATTTGGGGGTAATCCGGCCTTTCCTGATATACACAATTTTTTTTTTCAAATAATCCCAGTTTAACCAACATTTGTTAAACCAATCAACTACCAAGTCTGAGTTTCCTAGAAGAACAAACTGGCAGTACCCATAGGTTGGATGACATAGGCTAGGACACAATGACAACATGGACAAAGTGTTTTATACTGGCTGGGCATGGTGGCTCATGCCTGTAATCCTAGCACTTTGGCAGGCTGAGGCAGGTGGATCACCTGTTGTCAGACCAGCCTGGCCAAACTGGTGAAACCCCATCTCTACTAAAAATACAAAAATTAGCCAGACGTGGTGGCAGGCGCCTGTAATCCCAGCTACTCAGGAATACAAATGCAGCCTCCTGATTGATCCTCCAATTCAAGCAGGAGAATTGCTTGAACCCGGGAGGTGGAGGTTGCAGTGAGCTGCACTCCAATCGGGGCAACAGAGCGACATTCTGTCTCAAAAAATGCTAATAGGCTGAGTGCGGTGGCTCACGCCTGTAATCCCAGCACTTTGGAAGGCTGAGGCGGGTGAATCACGAGGTCAGGAGTTCGAGACCAGCCTGGCCAACATGGTGAAACCACGTCTGTACTAAAAATACAAAAATTTAGCTGGGCATGGTAGCGGGTGCCTGTAATCCCAGCTACTTGGGAAGCTGAGGCAGGAGAATCACTTGAAACCAGGAGGCGGAGATTGCAGTGAGCTGAGATTGTGCCACTGCACTCCAGCCTGGGTGACAGTGCGAGACTCCATCTCAAAACAAACAAACAAACAAAAAAGATAATAAAATGCTTTATCCTAAGAAATGGGAGTAAGATCATCTCTGGCTTGGATTTTTCTTTTCTTTCTTTGCAATTACAAAACAGTTTATGGCTGATTTTTTTTTAAAGGTCTGCCTGATATATGCTCTGCAAACTCTAGGTATTTCAACTTTCTCGTCATTATGTGTGTCCAGACGCAGTGGCTCACACCTGTAGTTTTAACACTTTGGGAGGCTGCGGTTGGAGCATTGCTTGAGCCCAGGAGTTTGAGACCAGCCTGGGCAACATAGCAAGACCCCATCTCTACAACTATAAAACTAGCCAGGCGTGGTGTTACGTCTCTAGTCCCAGCTACTCTGGAGGCTGAGGTAGGAGAATTACTTGAGGCCAGGAGTTCGAGACCAGCCTGAGCAACAGAATAAAACTCTGTCTCTACAAAAAATACAAAAATTAGCTGGGCGTGGTGGTGCGTGTCTGTAGTCCCAGCTATTCGACAAGCTGAGGTGGGAAGACTGCTTGACCCCTCTAGGCAGAGGCTGCAGTGAACCAAGATCATGCCACTGCACTCCAGGGTTGACAGAGTGAGACCCCTGGCAATAATAGTAGTTAATATTTCTCAAGAACTTCATGTCTGAACTCACTGAATTCTCACACAGCAAGCCATGAGTTCAACAATCTTTTAATCCCCACTCCACAGATGGAGAAACCAAGGATCCAGAAGCAAAAGCCTGAGGTCACAGGCTGCGGAGACACAGGGGGCAGGGACAGGGCCCAGGTTCTTTTTTTTTTTTTTTTTTTTTTTTTTTTTGAGACGGAGTCTTGCTCTGTCACCCACACTGGAGTGCAGTGGCGCGATCTCAGCTCACTGCAAGCTCCGCCCTCTGGGTTCACGCCATTCTCCTGCCTCAGCCTCCCGAGTAGATGGGATTACAGGCACCTGCCACCACGCCCGGCTAATTTTTTGTATTTTTAGTAGAGACGGGGTTTCACCGTGTTAGCCAGGATGGTCTCGATCTCCTGACCTCGTAATCCACCCGCCTCGGCCTCCCAAAGTGCTGGGATTACAGGCGTGAGCCACTGCGCCCGGCCTAGGGCCCAGGTTCTTAATCTCAGTAGGTGTTGGCCTCCACTTTGTGGAATAAACAAGGGGCAGAGCCCCTCGGGCTTGGGACCGTCTTACCCTCATCACTGCCGTGCTTCTCAGCCTCTCTGCCACCATCTGCCCTCCAGCACAGACCATGCTGAGTGTTCCCAGATTGTAAAAGACACAGATTTGCCCTATCCCCAAACCCAGGGTCCTGGGTTTGAGATTACAGGCAGAAGCCACTGTGCCCAGCCCCCTGGGTTATTTTTAAAAATAAAATGAATGGAAGGCTTTTTGTCCTGGTACAAACTTCAAGATATGTTGTTAGATTGAAAAACAAACAAAAAAATTATAGAATAAAGGAGGCTGCCACTGGATAGAAAAGCCAGAAAATGAATCAGTTTCTCTATTTGCTTGTACCTGCTTGTACATATCTCTGACAAGACACTTAAGCAATTGGTAACTGATCTCTAGAGGGAGCTGAGAGAGACTGCATTGGTTGGTTTCTGGAGCCCCTCCAAGTGTGAACCATAGGAAGGCTTCTCGTATATGCGAAACATGAATACAACATTTTTGGGTCATGTAAATAAAGTTGGCATAGTTAGTTTTGAAATTCTGCTGCTGGGAATGCATCCCATAGGAATGCCTGCACAAGTGGGTTAAAAAAATACACATTCATCCTCTCCAGCATGTCTGATAATAGTGAAAAACTGGCCGGGCGCGGTGGCTCACGCCTGTAATCCCAGCACTTCGAGAGCCCGAGTTGGGTGGATCACTTGAGGTCAGGAGTTCGAGACCAACCTGGCCAACATGGCAAAATCGCATCTCTACTAAAAATACAAAAATTAGCTGGGTGTGGTGGTGTGTGCCTGTAATCCCAGCTACTCGGGAGGCGGAAGCTGCAGTGAGCTGAGATTGCGCCAGTGCACTCCAGCCTGGGCAATAGAGCGAGACTCCATCTCAAAAAAAAAAAAAAAAAGAAAAAGAAAAACTGGACAGGACCCCAACTGGCAGGGCGCAGTGTGGTGGGCACCCTGAAAGATAGCCCCCATGACCCTCACCTCCTGTCTGCACTGTCCTCTCAGCTTGAGTGTGGGCAGAACCTAGCAACTTGTTATACAGAATATAGCAAGAGTGACAAGATATCACTTCCAAGATTGGGGTACAAAAGATTGCAGCTTCCACCTTGGGCGTCCTCTCTCATTTCTTTTTTTTGAGAGTTTCACTCTTGCAGCCCAGACTGGTGTGCAATGGTGTGTTCTTGGCTCACTGCAACCTCCACCTCCTGGGTTCAAGCAATTATCCTGCCTCAGCCTTCCGAGTAGCTGGGATTATAGATGCCTGCCACCATGCCCAGCTAATATTTTGTATTTTTAGTAAAGACAGGGTTTCACCATGTTGACCAGGCTGGTCTCAAACTCCTGACCTCGGGTGATCCACCCGCCTTGACCTCCCAAAGTGCTGGGATTACAGGCATGAGCCACCGCGCCCAGCCCCTCTCATATTTCTAGAGAAGCTGGATGCCACATTACAACTGCAAGGTGCCCTGTGAAGAGGCCTGCAATGGCGAGAAAGCAAGGGAGACCTCCAGCCAACAGCTAGGAACTGAGGATCTCGGCCCCATCACCTGTGAGGAACTGAATCCTGCCAACAGGCATGTGAGTGGGCTGGAAGTGGGCCCTCCTCACGGACCCTTCCGATGACGGCACAGCCCCAGCCACCAGCTCGACTGCAACCCCGAGAGCCCGGGAGCCAGCAGCTCAGCCAAGCCTGGATTCCTGACCCCAAGCAATGGTGAGGCAATAAATGCTTCTTGTTTTAAGCCACTCAATGGTGGGGTTTATTACACAACAGATAACTTACAGGCAGGACGGCTCGTGGAACTGAGGTGTGTCCATTTAGTGCACTACCTGAGGCCACCATGAGAAGTGGGGACATAGAGGAACAGGTAATTAACAGTGCAGGCAAGCCAGGTGCGGTGGCTCACACCTGTAATCCCAGCATTTTGGGAGGCTGAGGTGGGCGGATCACCTGAGGTCAGGAGTTTGAAACCAGCCTGGCCAACATGGGGAAACCCCGTCTCTACTAAAAATACAAAAATCAGCTGGGCATGGTGGTGGGCGCCTGTAATCCCAGCTACTCAGAAGGGTGAAGCAGGAGAATCGCTTGAACCTGGGAAGTGGAGGTTGCAGTGAGTCGAGACTGCGCCACTGCACTCCAGCCTGGGCAACAGAGTAAGACTCCGTCTCAAAAAAAAAAAAAAAAAAAAAACCCAAAAATTAGCCAGGCATGGTGGCTCCTGGCTGTAATCCCAGCTACTTGGGAGGCTGAGGCAGGAGAATCGCTTGAACCTGGGAGGCAGAGGTTGCAGCGAGCTGAGATCAAGCCACTGCACTCCAGCCTGGGCAACGGAGTGAGACTCTGTCTATAAATAAACAAATAAATAAATACCGTGCAGGCAGATGGCCATTACTTTGGTGGGAAGAAAAACAAAGGCAAGCTAAAGAACAAAGAAATTGACTCACTTATACAAAAAAATTAAACTATAAATGTATCCACAACCGCATGCATGTAAACCCAAATGCAGAACTGGTACATCAGCCTCTAGGGAGGTTAAGCGGTTTGCTCAGGGTGTGTGTTTGGGCGGGAGAGGTGAGAATGAGGTGTGATAGGGTAGTTACACTTTTTGTTGTTGTTGAGACACAGTCTCGGTCTGTCACCCAGGCTGGAGTGCAGTGGCACGATCTCGGCTCACTGCAGCCTCTGCCTCCTGGGTTCTAGTGATTCTCCTGCCTCAGCCTTCTGGGTAGCTGGGATCACAGGCGCATGCCACCATGCTAGCTAATTTTTGTATTTTTAGTAGAGATGGGGTTTCACCATGTTGGCTAGGCTGGTCTCGAACTCCTGACCTCAGGTGATCTGCCCGCCTTGGCCTTCCAAAGTGCTGGGATTACACGCATGAGCCACCACGGCTGGTGGTACTTCCACTTTTTATTCCACACATTTCAGCGCCCTTTCATTTTAGGTAACTGTTCTAGTGTGTGTAACTCAATATATTTTAAAAGTTAAATTTTTTTTTTAAACGCCAAGATGATGAGAAAATACATGTTAGTGTTTTGTGTACCTTGAATCAAATATATTCTTAACAGCCCTTTTGAGAAAGTGTCCTTTTTCTCATAATCCTTTGGAGGTGGGTGGGCATTTTCTTTCACCCCGAACAGGTTTGCAACTATTAATATGTTGGTGTTTTAGCATTTTTGCCTCAACAATCACTTTTTTCCAATTACGTCCTACCACCTGCTCCTTTGCACGAATTTTCATGAACCCCCAGTCTTGCCTCCAGCCATGATGCGTGATTCAAAAGCAAACTGGTCAAAAAGAAAATGTTTCCAACAAGTCACTCACTCGATTATAACCTTTCTGGACACGAGTGATTTTTGTAAGTTAGGATGCTTTTTTTTTTTTGAGACAGAGTCTTGCTCTGTCACCCAGACAAGAGTGCGGTGGCACAATCTTGGCTCACTGCAACTTCCACCTCTGGGGTTCAAACGATTCTTATGCCTCAGCCTCCCAAGTAGCTGGGATTACAGGTGTGCGTAACCACAATTTTTGTATTTTTACTAGAGACAGGCTTTCACCGTGTTGGCCAGGCTAATCTCAAACTCCTGCCCTCAAGTGATCTGCCCGCCTCAGCCTCGCAAAGTGCTGGGATTACAGGTGTGAGCCACCACACTCAGCCAGGATGTATTTTTTAAATAGAGATGGGGTCTCACCATGTTGGCCAGGCTGGTCCTGAAACCCCAGCCTCAAGCGATTCTCCTACCTCGGCTTCCCAAAGTGCTGGGATCACAGGCGTGAGGTCCAGCTTGGCATGTATTTCTAGAAGCAGTTTTGCCCACGTTTTACCTTCTTAGAGTGCATTTCAGCCAAAAGATGACAACAGTGGCTACTAGCAGCTCTCCTGTGTCCAGGACTGAGCTGGGCCAGATCTTGTATTCCTTATGAGAATCCTCTGGGGTAGTCACTATTTGACATATGGGGAAAGTGAGGCTCAGAGATGTGCAGGGACCTGCCCGAGGTCACAGAGGTAATCAGCGCAGAATCTTGGGATTAAACCCTGCTGTTCGAGGGTTTTCACTATTTCTTGCCTTAGGAGAACCTTGTATTCAGAGAAAAACTTTCCCAAAAGATTTGCTCTGTTGGTGTTGGCTGGTTCTAAGGGGCGTGTGAAGTTCTTAGGCCTTATTGTCACCTGACCTATGAAATGGGGAGGTAAGTCCCACGTGTCTAGATCTGGCTTTACTCCTTGGGCCTCCTTATTTTATTTATTTATTTTTTTGAGATGGAGTTTTGCTCTTATTGCCCAGGCCGGGGTATAATGGCGCGATCTTGGCTCACTGCAACCTGTCTCCCAAGTTCAAGTGATTCTCCTGCCTCAGCCTCCTGAGTAGCTAGGATTACAGGCATGTGCCACCATGGCCAGCTAATTTTGTATTTTTAGTAAAGACGGAGTTTCACCATATTGGTCAGGCTAGTCCCCAACTCCCAACCTCAGGTGATCCGCCCGCCTCGGCCTCCCAAAGTGCTGGGATTACAGGCGTGAGCCACCACGCCCGGCCTGGGCCTCCTTTTCATTCCACACATTTCAGTGGCCTTTCATTTTAGGAAACTGTTCTAGTGTGTGTAACTCAATACATTTTAAAAGTTAATTTTTTTTAAACGCCAAGATGGTGAGAAAATATGTTAGTGTTTTGCGTACCTTGAAACAAATATATTCTTAACACCCCTTTTGAGAAGGTGTCCTTTTTCTCCTAATTCTTCTTTGGAGCTGGTGGGTGAGCATTTTCTTTCACCCCTAACAGGTCTGCTACTATTAATAAGCAAGCCCCGCTTCACTCCTGTAAACACATGTGATTAGGCGACAGTCCCTCTGGTTCCTCTGAGTGTTAAGGTCAAGAGGGCGCCACTGGCATGAGATGGCCAAACTAGCGACTGGAAACCTTTCCTTTTAACCAATTTGTTTCTGATCCAAACCTGCGTTTCCCTTGCCGGGGGACGTGGCCACCCTGGTGGAAACACCGAAGGCTGCTTCCTGCTCCTCTCAGCGGCTTCTGACAGAGTCGATTGCTCCCTCCTCAAAAACACTCAGCTTCCAGAACGCCACACTTGCCTGGTTCTCCTCCTGTCTTCTGGCTCCCTGCCCAACCCTTACGCGTGGCTCTTTCTCAGGGTTCTGTCCTTGTTCTCGAGTCTTCTCCTTCTTCCAGAGGTCGCAAAATGGTGGCCTGGCGGCCTCATTAGACCCACAGGCAGATTTTGTTTGGTCCTCACAGTGTTTTTGTTTTCAATTTGAATGCCATTAGGCGGGGCAAGCACTCTCCAAGTTCGCCACAGTCCCCATCATTCCCTGTTGTCTTACACCCGTCCGCTTCACACATTTTCATCACCTGCCTGGTCCCTGAAGCCATCTGAGTTTTGAAAAACCCCTGCTACACAGGCTGCCTGGGAAATCACCCACTTGCACTTCTTCGCTGTCACCAGTGCCTCCTGCTCCACACTCACATTCGTAAGGATCGCCTAGAGCGCTTGCTCACACGACTCCCAGACCCCCGCCCTCCCACCGCTGGATCCAACAGTTCCAGGGCAGGGATCGGAAACTCACATGCCTACAGGGGCCAGGCGGGTCACATAAATGAGTGAACTAGCCAGGTATAAGAAAAGTCGACGGCCAGAAATATCATCAAATCGGATCTTTACTGAACTATGGTGAATGCATGGAACATAATACAAACATGGATGATACTGGAGTTTATATTTTTAAATTCAAAATTGAAAAAATACAAATTGAAAAATAGAAATATTTAATTATTAAAATTTTCTCTTTCATAATTCTTTTTGCGCCTTTGAGTTGAAGCCAAAAGGCTGGCGTCTTCCCTTCCACACCGAGATGTCAGTGTCAGGCCTCGGGTGGCACGGTGGGGACGGGCAGTTTAGAATTCAGCCTTGAATCCTTCAACAGGAAACGATGTTTAATTTGATTCAGGTTCATAACGGAAAACAGCTGTTCACAAGCATGGGTACTCTCAAACACGGATATTCAGGACAACTACTGGAGATAGTTGTAGAATCTCACCATCTTCACACAGACTTGTATTTAGGAACCAGCGCCGTATTGCACCGTAGTTCAATTACTATTTATGGTCTGCATTCACACAAGAAACATTTACCAACAAAGGCAAACGACAGTGTCTGTTCCTTCTCATGAGTCTGGATTCCGAGAGCCTTTGGGGGAATTTGGTCTTCAACCCCAGGATGTAGGTGAATACAGTCTGGGCCGCCTCTTTCATGTCTGAAAGCCGACTGTAGCATAGGAAAGAGTAAAGGTTTTTTCCCTTGCCGGTGGATTCCCCAGGACCACGCATACACCATCATACATTCAAGTAGCTGTTTGTGGACATCCTTGCGGAGAAATATTCAGTGTTCAGAACGGTCATAACCTTGACCAGAAGTCTTTGACTAACCTTCTCAGGGGAACCCACTGTGGCTTTTGCCTGATTTAAAATGAACCAAGTTGATTAACTTGAACAGTTCAGATTTCTTCCACAACCAAGTCATACAGCTTCTGTGAAATCTCTCAGGTCAAGTCACTATCAACTCACTTGTGACTGAAGTCCAGGAGCGGAAGAGTTGAGAGCATCGTGGTGTGTTCTGTTCAGTTGCTCAGAACAAGTCAACTCCTGATGATGGATGCAACGATCCGACTTCCGTGTCCTTGCCAACTGCTGTGGCCTTGGATCAAGGTGTCCTGCCAAGTCCCCTGTCATGACACTGTCTGTAGTTGTGCTTCGGAACTCTGGCCAGTCTATGTGAAACTTTTCTCTCAATATACAAAAAAAATTAGTCCTTTCCCAGTGTTGGGCCTGCCTTGGCACCATGCCACAGACTTCTTCGGTCACATCAAGATTCTTAACACCACAAATAAATAAAGCTAACTGGGTGGTAATAGTTTATGAGCAGCGAAAGAAAAGGCCACAATCAATTTGACTCTTTCAAGCAACTGGACTTGTAAATCCCCCAAGTTATCTCCAACTCACTGTGCAACGCGAATGCCCGTTAGACTTAAATAATGGTCTCGACAGTCATGTGTTTCTGTGCAGGACACGTCACTCTGCTCCTTTATAAACTCGCCATCTGCTGTAGCTCTGAATGCCCAGGTCATTCTTCTCACGTGATTCCGGAATGGCGTACCACTGCCGCACCACTTCGGTTAATTCGCTTTTCAAAACAAACCCTATTGACATTTGAGTCCCTTTTTCAGTTCGTTGAGGATGGCGTCTCGAGTCTGTTCTGTGTACTGGTCGTAGCTCTTACTATGCTTTGATTCATAGTGGCGTTTCAGGTTGTATTCTTTCAACACAGACACGATTTGTTTGCATATTAAGCACATAGGCATGCTCTTCACTTCCACAAAGAAATAGGCTCGCTCCCATTTTTCTCGAAACACGCGGCCCTCTCCTTCTCTCTTTCGTTTTGCCGCTTGTGATAGAGACATGGGTACAAGAAAGATTTCACTTTCCTCTGAATGCTACCACAGAACAACCACAGTGCAAACCCCGTGACAAAGGCAGTGACTCTTCTCTGCCTCACGGGGGAGCCAAGAGGGAGTGGTGGGGACTGTGGCGAACCGGAGAGCACACGCCCCATGGAGAGGGGCAGCTCCAGCCCGTTGTTGCCAGGCAGAAGGGCGGGCCCAGGGGTGCCAATTCTTCTGACTTGTCAAAAGAAGCCAAGACTGCAGATTGTGGTGTGTGTGTGGTGTGTGTGTGTGTGTGAATTAACCTGATTTTTACAACTGACTCGTAAGAAAAAAATGCCACATATGCTAACACAGGGAAGGCCAAACAAAACTCATCTGCACCATGGCCCATAGGCCACCAGATTGCAATCTCTCTCCTGGGGTGGGGCCCATGAATCTGTATGTTAAGCAGCATCCAAAACGATGTGGATGCTGGTGGTCCAGGCATGGACCCCGCTCTCAGCAACACTGTCCAGAGTCCGACAACAGACAACTCCCTCTCCACCTCCAGGAGAGACCGCCCTGCGCTCCAAGCCTGTCTGGAACCCCCTGCCCTCGGGACGTCTCTGAGGATATCCTTCAGGTCCCTCACCTTGCCACGTCCCAAACCTGTTCCCTGCTGCGTATTCTATCCTGGGGACAGACCCACCGTCTTCCCCGTCCACAGCCCTGGAAGGTCAGTCTCTGACGTGGACCCAGGGACTGCCCTCTCTCCATGTGCGATCTTGTCTGCTTCTGTGGCTTGAACTGCCAAACATACACTGTCCCCTAAGGACACGTCCTGAGCTCCCAACATGGCACCTGTCACCTGGACGTCCCTTGGACCACTTGCACTTACTACCAGCTCCTTCTCCCAGGAGCCCCACCACCTACCATCATGTAGGCCTGGCCCTGGGAGCCAACCTCTACCCCAGCCCCCAACACCCCCACCACCCAGCCTAACCCTTCCTGGCCTCCTGTCTGGCCTCATCACGATCTACAGCTGAGAGGGGTCTTTCTGACATCCAGAGCCAGCCTAGGCCCGCTCCACTGCTCAAAGCCTCCTGGTTCTCCTATGTCCCCAGGACAAACCATGGGCTGCTCAGTTTGGAATCCGAGCTCCTCAAACTCTGCACCTGCCCATCTCTCTAGCTCCCTACATGCTCATGCTCCAGAAGCATCCATCAACTTGCTCCTCTCAATGTCCCAGGCTTCCTCCTGCCTTTGAGTATTCAAAGTTTCTGTTGTCCTCTGCACCCAGATCACCCCTCACCTCCTTCCCTCCCAGCCTGATGGCTGATTCTCTTTCAAGACTCTGAGGAGCTGGGGCTGGGTCAGATGCCTCTTCCAGGCTCCCATGGTGCCCCTGCCGCCTCCATGAGAGCTTGAGTCCTGAGCGCTGCCTGCCTGTCCCTGCATCTCCCAAGAATCAGGTTGCATCAGACTGCCTGTGACTCACCACGGAGGCCCCGGCGTCATTCACCCATGGCCCCGGGGATGTCTGCTGAAGTGAGAACAAGGACAGAGATGCCCCCTGGGGTTTCCTCCTGCCCAGTCCTGAGGGATGTCAGTGACGGGAGCCGGGGCGTGTGTTAAAAAGGAACTTTATTGGGTGTTGGGGATTCAGATGAGATCCATGAGGATGTCGTCCTCCATGACGCTGGGCTGCAGGCCCGGCTGGGGGACCGGGCCCCGGGGACCCCCGCTCAGCAGCATCTGACCTGAGGGGCAGTGGGGAAGGGACTGCATCTCCCAGTAGGCCCTTGGGCCCAGGAGGGCCCAGAGGCACTAAGTTTTCTAGGCAGCCCTTGGGGGACCCAACAGAAGCACCTTCTGGCCCCATCTAGTTACAAATATGCTGTTTCCCATGAGCCTTTGGGAGCCCTTCTCCAAAACTACTTCTCTGGCCCGAAGACCACATTTCCCAGCAATCCCAGGAGCACACACAGGAGAATCATGGGAAATGCTCTTAACCCACTAGGTCCTTGGACCCATGGGCTGTACTTTCCCGGAGCCCTCAGAGCTCCGCAAAGGCCATGGGGGAACCCTCATTCTTGGATCCTATGTCTTTACTTCCCAGGAGCACTCGGTCTCGGTGCTCTAGCCCAGGGGCTGCTGGGACACTCAGTCCAGACCTCTGCCCTCCCCGGGTCCCCTTACCTGGCAGTGGAGCCCGCGGGGGAAGTTGTGCGGGCCAGGACTGGGCAGGTGGTGGATGCAGGAGTGGGGGCCCCAGCTGGGGCTGCCCCAGGCCCTGGTGCGGTGGGGGCAGCAGCGCAGGAGCCCCTGGTGGCTGGAGGTGGTGGAGGGAGGCCTGGGGTGGGGGCACCCCAGTCTGCGGCTGGGAGAACACAGAGAGTGGCTCAGAGGCTCCTGGTAGAGACTCCCCACCTCCCAACACAGACACTGCTCAGAGATCGAATCAGCTAGTGGTGGGGGGAAGTTTTTCTTCCAAGGTGGGGGATGGATGGAGAGGAGGCGGTCTGCCTTCTGCCTAAAGCCCTGGGCGGGTCTCCATTCACACCCACTGACCACAGTCAACCTCCCTCCTCCCAGACAACAGGACCAGAACTGCCAGGGCCAGGATCTGGAACTCTCGCCACCCCACCCCCACATCTCACCGGTGGTGGGTTGAGGAGGAGGCTTCGCAGCTGGGGGTTGGCCCCAGGGTTCTGGGGCCGAAGGATGGGTCCAGGAGGGGGTGGGCCAGAAGCTGCTCCAGGAGGGCCTTGGGGGGCACCTGGGGGGGGCTGGGCAGTACCTTGGGGCTGGGGCTGCCCCGTGGCCCCAGAGGCCCCTACAGTACCCTGAGGCTGGGGCTGCGGTGGGCGGAGCTGGAGCTGGTGGGAAGAGACACAGGGGTGAGGGAGATGGGCAGGGCCTCACGCCCCTCCTGCAGGCACAGAGCGAAGCCTCTGGAGCCTCCCCAACCCAGCCCCGACCCCGCCAGCCCTGTCCTCACCAGATTCTGTGAGGGCCTTGCTTGGTCCTCCAGAATGGGCCCCAGCCCTGGGGGTGCCTGCTGTCCCCCCATCTGCACGGGGAGAGAGGGGCAGGTCAGTAACTGAGGGTGGTGGCATCCTGAATCTGAGGCGGGAGGACCTGTGCCCTGAGGGAAACTAGTAAGGGGATGGGGACATTCTCTTTGGGGGTGAGTGGTCTGGGAGGGATGCAGTACACTCTAAGGTCTCCAGGAGGAAGCTGTGTCAGGGCTTTGATGTGGATGCTGAAAAAGGAGAGAGACTGCAAGAAAATCGGAGTGGGACTTAGCTTGGGGGTGCCACATATTGGGAGAAGGGTGGGCATCTTGGTCCTGGAGACCCCAGGGGGCCATGTAGGGCTTGGGCAACTGAGCTGTGGGGCCCGGGCAGGAGGGGGTTGGAGTGCAGGTTTGGGGACTGCCAACACTCACTCCTCGCTGCTGCTGCTCCAGCTTCTGCTGCTGGACCTGCTTGTGGTTGGTGATGACCTGCCGGATGCCGTTGACGAAGCCGCTCTGGTCGTAGGGGATGAGGCCCATGAAGATCTTCTTCTTGGACGAGTACAGGAGCATGAGCACGCGCACCTCACAGGGTGCCGTGTGGGGGAAGTGCACGCAGCCCGCCTGGGTGGACAACAGCTCTTCAGAACCATTCATGCCCTGAAAGAGGCAGCCCTGACCCCTCCCCATTCCAGAAGGTTCTAGAGGCCCCACAGGCAAGGGGAGCTGAGGTTTCTGCTATAGAAGGTTGAGGAGAACAGGTGTGCTGTGGGTTGCTCCAGAGACAGAAACTGAGGCGCTCAGGGCAAGCTGGGGTTCCGGCTGCCCACTGAGAGGGAAAGCAGAGAGAAAGCGCTGGAGCCCAGCTCTTCAACCTTCGGCCACCACCTGCTCCTCATGGGCCCAGTTTCCTTGGGCATAAAATGCCAAGGCTGCCTCCTCAAAGGGCTGCTGAGGGTCACAGCCGTGAGAGAGGGGCTTAGATGCACAGCGCGGTACCCACAGGCCTGTGATCAACGGTGGTGTCGGACCCCGGGTATCCAAGAGCTCCTCCAGTCCTCAGCATCGGCCAGTGTACACCATGGGGAGTGCTCCCACATCACAGGGTCGCTGTGACTATAGGATGTCTGATCCACAGCAAGAGCCCTGCCTGAGGCTCAGCCCACAGGAAGCACCCAGGAAACATCACTGGTCATCAGGGGGGTAACACATGGAGCATTCAGGGCAGGGGCTCCTGAGGGAGGCGAGGCTGACCTTGGCCAAGTGAGTTGACTTCTCTGAGCCTCAGTTTCCTGCCTGAGACAGACCCTGCTAGCTGCCTATTCCATATCCAAGTGTCCTCCTCCCCCGCATTCCCAATGCTGTCTGGGGCTGTAACATGTCCCAGCCCCAGACAGTCACGGATACCTGCTCCCGGCAGCCTCCCATCAACTAGGGGCTGCCCAGTGGCCTAGGTCCGGACTAGGAGGTGAAAGGAATGCCTGCTCTGGAATCTGAGAAAGTTTCTGCTGTCTTGAAGAAAGGGAAACACACAACCCCCTTCCCCTCCTTCATGAAAGCACACGGGATGCCTGGAGCCATGAGAGCTACCTTGTGACTATAAAGGAGAGGCCAAGAGAACCACAGGGCCCTGTCCCTGATGTCACAGACCTGTGAAACCAACCCCAATAGCTGGCCCCCTCTAGATGTCCTGTCCTGTGCAAAGTATAAATGCCTGCTCCTACAACACCTGCCCTCTCAGAACCCAGCTGCCACAGTGTGGCCACGTGGACAGGCCATGTGCAGACACTGGGATGGCCGGTCCTAGCCAAGCCCCAGCCAACAGCCAGGGCTGTGTGAGGAGCTGTTTTGAACATCCAGCCCAGTCAAGCTTTCAGATGACCAGAGTCTCAGCTGCCAACTGATGGCAACCCCATGAGAGTCCCCACGCGAGATGGCCCACTAAGCCTAGGTGACTCACAGAATCATAAGAGAGATTTTTTTCTGAGTGCCCCCAATTATCTATTTGTTTGGAAAACTACATGATTTGCAGCCAGAAGTACTCCTAACTCTCAGGAGTGCCTTCTTCACAAGGTTCTGTGAGGATCCCGTGAGGTGATCCCCCCAAAGGTCCTCTTTCCTGCAGGAGTGCCTGGTGCACAGAAGTAACTGATCTGCTCCTTCCCTGAGTTACAAGGTGTGAACTGTGTCTCCCAGAAAGCTATGCTGAGGCTGGGTGCGGTGGCTCACACCGGTAATCCTAGCACTTTGGGAGGCCAAGGCGGGCAGATCACTTGAGGTCAGAAGTTCGAGACCAGCCTGGACAACATGGTGAAACCCTGTCTCTACTAAAAAATACAGAAATTAGCTGGGCATAGTGGCACATGCCTGTAATCCCAGCTACTTGGGAGACTGAGGCAGGAGAATCGCTTGAACCCAGGAGACGGAAGTTGCTGTGAGCCGAGATTGCACCACTGCACTCCAGCCTGGCTGACAAGAGTGAAACTCTGTCTCAAAAAACAAAACCAGAAAGCTAAGCTGAAATTCCAGTCCCCAGCACCTGTGAAGGTGACTCTATCTGGAAAGAGGGTCTTTGCAGTTGTAGTAAGGTGAGGTCAGGAAAATGGGGCCTAATCCAAAATTACTGATGTCCTTATAGGCACAGGGACACAGAGATACAGAGAGAATGCCATGTGGAGACACACACAGAGGGAAGACAGCCATGGGATAGAGGAAGTCCCTGGAGCGATGCCACCTGAAGCCTGGGGTTACCGGCCGGAAGAGGCAACAAAGAGGCCTTCCCTCGAGCCTCTAGAGACAGCGTGGCCCTGCCGACACCCTGACCTTGGGCTTCTGGCCTCCAGAACTGGGATAGAACACGTTTCTGTTGTTTTAAGCCCCTCTGCTTGTGGTAATGTGTTACCACAGCCACAGGAAACGAACACATCCCGTAAAGCCATGCCAGAATCAACAGCTTCCTCCTAACTGATCCTGTCAAATCCAGCTCACATTTTTTTGTTGTTGTTGTTGTTGTTTTTTTTTGAGACGGAGTCTTGCGCTGTCGCCCAGGCTGGAGTGCAGTGGCGCAATCTCAGCTCACTGCAAGCTCCGCCTCCTGGGTTCATGCCGTTCTCCTGCATCAGCCTCTCCGAGTAGCTGGGACTACAGGCGCCCGCCACCAAGCCCGGCTAATTTTTTGTATTTTTAGTAGAGACGGGGTTTCACCGTGGTCCCGATCTCCTGACCTCGTGATCCGCCCGCCTCGGCCTTCCAAGTGCTGGGATTACAAGCGTGAGCCACCGCACCCGGCTCCAGCTCACATTTTTAATGTGGAATATCCTTCAATCTGGTGCATACGATGATTACAATAAAAGTCACGGCTCTAGAAGAAAGGCGAGGAACCTAAGGGCATGAAGTGCACCCAACCATCAAAAACGGCTTCCGTGGGCCCAGGCACTCTGGGATTCCTGTCAAAGGTCAGCAGAAAGCAGGACAAGAGTCAACACCCCTCGGCCCCCCATGCCCTGGACTCACGAAGCCGTTGCCCATGATGCGGTAGAGGCCTTTGAGGGACTCCAGGTCCTTGTTGGTGAAATGGAACTGGACCATCCTTGAGTTCCGGAACAAAGGGCCCAGGGTGGTCTGCAGGAGACACAGAAGTTGGCTGGCGTGTTGGTGTGGGCAAGTGAGGCGGGGACACGAGGCAGGGGGTGGGGGTGAGGCAGGGAACAGGGAAGAGACAGCAGGGTGAGGGCTGCCCGGCAGCAGGGCTGGCCCTCCACCGCCACTCACCAGCAGCTGCTGGGGGATGAGCTGCATGATCAGCTTCTGGGGCCACTGCTCCGTCTTCCTGGGGGGCGATGCCAGGAGAGTTGTGAGGAGGGGCCGGGCCCAGCCCCACCGCACCCCGCCCCCGACTGTCACCTACAGGTTCTCGCCATGATTCACATAGACCTGGCAGGGCAGTGACCGCGTCAGCTTGGTGTTGGCATCTACCGAGGCAGGTTTGGGTTTCTGAGGGGGAAAAAAGAGCATGTCACAGTAAAAAGGGCCATGAGCCTCGGTCCCCTTGAGCCCTCATGTCCTACCCTGATAGCCCCAAAGCTCATGATGTTCCCCAGTTTAAGTTCCATGAGCCCCAGGCCCCTCCTCCAGACCAGCAAGCCTTCAATTCCTCAAATGTTACGGCTACGCACCTGGCTCCTAAATCCCACCATCCACTGTGCCCCAGATGCTACATCGCCTGGGCCCTTCTCTGGGCCCCAAATCCTAGGCTTTTCTGGGTTCTTTGCATGGGGACTCTCCTCTGTACCGCAAGTCCCACTGCTGCATGGGGCTCCTGGCCTGGCCCCGCATCCCACGGGTCCAGCGCAACGAATGCCCCCAAACCCAGCACTGCAAACCCCATGCATCTGGCCCCATGAGTCCTACATGCCCAGCCCCACGGACCCAGGAGTCCCAAGTGCCCAATGGACCCTCAGGCCCCTCACCTCCTGCCACTCGAGGACCCCGCTCCAGGCCAGAAGCTTATTGGAGACTGACTGCTGCCCACCGAGGGCTGGGGCTCCCAGCTGGGCTGGGGAGGGGCCGCTCACCCCTCCTGGGGCCACAGTGCCTGCCTGCCAGAGGGGAGGAAGGAGGGCCATGAGAATGGGGAAGGACAGGGGCCTCTGGGGGCCATCCTGTGAGGGCAAACCAGGAAGGAGGAAAGGCCCCTTCTTCTGCCCCTCCATCCCCAGAACAGCACTTGGCCAGCCCCAGGACCCCAAATGCTTGGACCTTGCAGGATTCGAGGACTCGTAAGCTGTGCGATGCCCTGGACTCCCAGACCCAGGGATTCCTTGGGTTTCTCAGAACAGCCCTGACCCACCCAGAGCCATGAGCCTCCCCATTCTGTCCCCAGACTCTCATCTCAGGCATCTGCAGCACACACACCACGAGCCCCCAAGGCGCCAGAACCACCAGACCCACATCCCCCTGGAAGGCAAATGACTCATCCTCTAACTGTCCTACCTGTGGACAGCAGGAGGAAGGAGCAGGGGCAGGAGGCGTGCAGGCACCTACCATGGACGGTGCCCCGGGCTGCGCTGTGGGAGCCAGGCCGGAGCCAGGGGCCACAGTGGAGGCCAGACTGGGCTGGGAAGCAGGTGGTGGCTTGGGGGCGCCAGGGGGTCCTGGGGGTAGTTGGGGAGCTGGGGCCTGGCTGAAGGGGGGACCCACTCCGGGAGCAGCTTGTTGGAGAGGGGTGATGGGCGAGACTGTGGGAGAGACCAAGGGAAGAAGTGGGGAACAAGTGTGTGGAGAGAGGCCTGCCTGGCCCCCGCCCGCCCTTCATCCTCGCCCCAGGACTCACAGCGAGGGCCCAGCCCAGCCTTCTGGTTCTTGGCGGCCTCCACTGCATTCTGCGCGGCCACCTGAGCTGCACTCAGGTTCCCGGGAACCTGTGAGTAGAAGGGAAGAAGGTAAGGGACTGGTGAGGACCATGGCCCCCCAGTCCTGGTATCCCACGAGGTCACACCACCCATGGCCCCACAAGGCACCAGCTGGGATAGCTTAGGAGCTCACACACCCATCATACAGCAGATGAGCTCCCATGGCCCCAGGAGCCCCACCTTCCTGATGTCCCATGGGACGCCCATCATCCCACAGGCTCCAACATGCAACTAGATTTCTCCCCAGGGGCCAGGGCTCCAGCAAGTCCCCAGAAGCATGTCCCTTCCTGGAAATATCCATACCTGGTACTGCGGGGGGACGGGGGGCAGAGGCTGCTGGGGGGCTGCTGAGAGAGTGGCACCTGAGGGTGCGGCGGGAGGCAGGGGGACTGGCTGCTTTGACTGGAGGGGGCCTGGGGCTGAGCCACCCCCAACTGAGAGCAGGAGGGATGGCCAACCCCGGAGAGAAGGGATTCAAGATGGAGAGAGAGGAGAGAAATCCAAAATCCAAGTCAGAGGGAGCTGGGGAAACATGTCGAGCCCCCATCCCCGCGCACGGTGCCCAGGCCTCACCAGGCAGCACGAGCCCCCGAACCAGCACCATGTGCCTCGGGTCCTGGCTCACATCTGTCGGAGCCTGCAGAGGCTCCAGCAAGGCCGGGGGGGCTGCCTTCTCAAACAGAAGCCGAAGCGCAGGCAGCTTCCGGGGAGACACGATGGAGAAGTGGATCCCCCGCTGTAGGAGAGGGGCCGAGCAGTCATGACGGGCCCCCTCCATAGGGGTATAGGGGCCAGCCCCCAACCTACCACAGCTGCTGTGTGGCTGGATGGCACCAGCCCTACAACCACAATTCCCACTGGGCTTTGAGGCAGGAGACCCTGAAACCGGGTATCACCTGCCCCGGGAGACTCTGGGTTCTAGTTTTGTCAGTAAGACTAAGCAGGCCAGGTGTGGAGGCTCACGTCTGTAATCCCAGACATGGGATTTGTAAGACCGAGTCAGGCAGATCACGTGAGGCCAGGAGTTTGAGAGCAGCCTGGCCAACATGGTGAAACCTCATCTCTACTAAAGATACAAAAATTAGCTGGGCGCGGTGGCGGGCACCTATAATCCCAGCTACTCGGGAGGCTGAAACACGAGAATTGCTTGAACCCAGGAGGCAGAGGCTGCAGTGGGCCAAGATCACACCACTGCACTCCAGCCTGGGCAACAGAGCCAGACTCTGTTTCAAAAAAAGAGAATAAGCAAAGCTGGTTACCAGTCTGTGACTATTCTGTGACTGAGTCCAGGCCCCCAGTGCCTCCCCGCTCAGACCCAGGAGTCCAGGCCCTCAGTGCCTCCTGCCTCAGACCCAAGACTCCGGGCCCCCAGACCCTCCTCCCTCAGACCCGGGAGTCCTCACCTCCCCAATCTGCTGCACAAGATTCTCAGTTGTGCATCCAGAGTACGTGGTGCTCTCAACAGCAGGCAACAGGTATGGGGGTGAGTTGCAGATGAGGAGGCAGACCCGGTGCGTCTGGCCACTACCAAGAATGAGAGAAGACATGGAGTCAGCAGCAACGGGGGAGCCCTGAGAAGGAACCCAGACCCAGCACAAGCGGAGGCGCACATATTCCGCCTCATATGGAATCAGAAGCAACGCCCCTACTTTACAGCTGAGAACCCTGAGGCTCCAAGAGGTTCTGGGATGTGCTCTACGTCACCCAGCAGGCAGAGCAGGCAGGAGTGACACCCAGAGTTGGCACTGCTTCCTGATGGGGATGCTGAGACCCAGCACTGCCCAGGCCTCCCCCACGGACAAACCTGCAGCCTCCTGGCTCAGCGTGCTTGGGGACACAGAGCCCATGCCCTACAGTATGAGGCTGGAGGTAGAGCCACTCGACAGGCAAAGTGGTTCCGGGTCAGGCAGAGACTGACCCAGCCTGGGTGGAGGGGGCACTCACATCTGCTCACGCATCTTCTTGAAGTCATCAAACAGCTGCAAGGCTGTGCTGAGTCCTTCCGCGATGAGGCTGCAGCTCTCACCACCCCCGCCCATGAACCTGCAGGGGCAGAGCGGTCAGTCCCCAGGGTTGCCATCATCCCTATCCCCAGGCTATGCTTGAAGAGCCTGCTCCCATGCTGTCCCCCACTCTATCCTGGGCTATGCACCTTGGGATGACGGGGACACCGCTGAGTTCCCTACCCAATCCCTGGTGCTACCACAGCACCTGTCCCAGACAGGACAGGGGACATTTGTTGTCTGTGTTTTTTTTTTTCTTTTTTTGAGACGGAGTCTCGCTCTGTCGCCCAGGCTGGAGTGCAGTGGCATGATCTCAGCTCACTGCAAGCTCCCCCTCCCAGGTTCACGCCATTCTCCTGCCTCAGCCTCCCGAGGAGCTGGGACTACAGGTACCTACCACCACGCCCAGCCAAATTTTTTGTATTTTTAGTAGAGACGGGATTTCACTGTGTTAGCCAGGATGGTCTCGATCTCCTGACCTCGTGATCCGCCCGCCTCGGCCTCCCAAAGTGCTGGGATTACAGGCGTGAGCCACCGCGCCCGGCCAAATTTTTTTTTTTTTTTTTTTTTTTTGAGATGGAGTTTCACTCTTGTTGCCCAGGCTGGAGTGCAATGGCACAATCTCGGCTCACCACTACCTTCGACTTCTGGGTTCAAGTGATTCTCCTGCCTCAGCCTCCCCAGAAGCTGGGATTACAGGCATGCGGCACCACGCCCAGCTAATTTTGTATTTTTAGTAGAGACAGGGTTTCTCTATGTTGGTCAGGCTGGTCTCTAACTCCCGACCTCAGGTGATCCGCCTGCCTCAGCCTCCCAAAGTGCTGGAATTACAGGCATGACCCTGTAAAACATTTTGGAAGTGACTGAGTGCAATAGCTTATGCCTGTAATCCCAGCCCTTTGGGAGGCCAAGGTGGGCGGATCACTTGAGGTCAGGAGTTCAAGACCAACCCGTCCAAAGTGAAACCCTATCTCTCCTAAATATACAAAAATCAGCCAGACATGGTGGTGGGTACGTGTAATCCCAGCTACTCGGGAGGCTGAGGCAGGAGAATCACTTGAACCTCAGGGGCAGAGGTTGTAGTGAGCCGAGATCACGCCACTGCACTCCAGCCTGGGAGAGAGAGAGAGAGAGACTCCGTCGCAAAACAAAACAAAACAAAACAAAACAAAACAAACAAAGAAAAAACCCTTATGAGGAAAAGTGTCATAAACTAACCAGTTTGAGATGCTAAAACTTGTGTTTCTCTTACTGAACACTAAGTACAAGTCATCTGCTACAAGCTCAAAGGGTGACATGTAATAAACATTTTGTCAAAGAAATGTGAAAAACTTGAACAGAAGCAGCACTATGGCTGGCTGCAAAATATGGCTAAAATATCAAGTTTATGATAAACCTAAATTCCAAATAAACCCCTTGATACAGCAGACACAAAATAAAAAAAAAAGCCCCCTAGGTGACACAAGTGGGCTCTGACTTGGTGTTCCCAAGTCCTCTTACTCCCCTTTGTTCTACCCAGTATCATTCCCCAGGCTCTCTGCTGCCCGCTTTCATGGGCTAACAGGTGCCTGGAGCCCCAGGAGGTCAAAACGAGTGAATGTTAACAGCATCCAGCCATGACCGAGGGCTGCCTGCACACAGCCTGTCACCCAGGCAAACTAGCTCCATCAGGGCCAGGACCTTGCCTGTCTCATGCCCACTAACTCCTTGGTGCCCAGGACAGTTTGTTCCACAAACATTTGTTGAATTAATGAGTGAATATATGAACGAACAACTGAGTTGTCATAATGTTATGGGAAGGAAACTGGGTCTATTTTCCTTCCACTTCTTTTTTTTTTTTTTTTCCCCGAGACAGGGTCTTGCTCTTTCACCCAGGCTGGAGTGCGGTGGCGCGATCTTGGCGTACTGCAACCTCCGCCTCCCAGTCTCAGTTGATCCTCCTACCTCAGCCTCCTGAGTAGCTGGGACTACAGGTGTGCACCACCATGCCTGGCTAATTTTTTCTATTTATTTGTTGTTTTTGTATTCTATACTAATTCATTTACTCAGCCAGTCTCCTGAAACCCCGTGGGAGCCAAGCCCCAGCTGGAAGCAAATGGCAGAAGCACCCAGGGACCTGGACATTCCCAGTCCGGAGGTGTGGGGCTGTGACAGGTCACGAAGGCAGAGGAGGAAGCATCTGGCTACAAGAATCGGGAAGGTTTCCCAGTGTATAAGACACCTGAGCTGGGTCTGGAAGGCTATGCAGTGTCTTCCAGGGTAGTTAGTATAAAGTGCATTCTGGACATTCATTCTACAGAATTTACCCGAGGCCTCCTGTGTACCAGGCCCTGTGCTGGCTGCCAGGGACTTGAGGAGCATCAGACTTGGACCTGGGCCTCAAGAAGTCTCCATTTAAAATCACTCAAGACTGTCTTACCAGTCTCTCCCAGTGGTCTTAACTGGAATACATTTTGCGCCCCCTTCCCAGAGGATATTTTATAATGCCTGGAGACATTTTTGGTTGTCACACCTTTGGGAGGGGGCTACCGGCATCTAGTGAGTAGAGGCCAAGGATGCTGTTAAACATCCTACAATACCCAGAACGGCCCCCACTACAAGGAATGACTGTGTCCACAGTGTCACTAGGGCCAAGGATGAGAAACCCTGCTCTGTGTTACCTACGAATTCCAGCTACCACAAAGGGGAAGCTTCTGTGTCACCTTTTCACTATATGTCCTGCACCCAGCACTTGTGCACACATCCTGGAACAAAGCAGATACTCAACAAACACCTGCTGCAGAAGCGTACAGAGGTAATGGCAGCTACGAACAGGTGTTGCTTAATGAACCTTGACTGCAGACTAGGCCCTAAGCGAAACACAGTATACAACTTAGCTCCTGTGATCTTCTAACAACATGGAGATACACACTACCATTATCCATTTGCAAACCAGGAAAGTGAGGCACAAAATCCTAGGAAACACTTACATAGCACTTAATACATGCCAGGCACTGTATTAAACAATCATCAACTAACTTAATTCTCCAAACATCCCTATGAGGTTGTGGTACCCAGCCCCAAATACAGCACCCAGCAATCCAGCCTCTTGCTATTTACACCCCGTGTAGTCTCCTCCTACACTGAACGGGATATAGGCTTATACTGCACACCAAATGCAATATGGCAGTAGACTTGGCACCGCAGCTCAGGCCTGTAATTCCAGCACTCCAGCACTTAGGGAGGTCAAGGCAGGAGGGTCGCCTGAGGCCAGGAGTTCAAGACCAGTCTGAGCAACACAGCAAGACCTCATCTCTACAAGAATTAAAATAAAGAAATCAGCCATGCATGGTGGTGCCCACCTGCAGTCCTAGGTACCCAGGAGGCTGAGGTGGGAGGATCACTTGAGCCCGAGAGGTTGAGGCTGCAGCAAGCTATGATCCCACCACTGCACTCCAGCCTGCGCAATAGAGCAAGACCCTGTCTCAGGTTAAAAAAAAGAATGTAGGCCGGGCACGGTGGCTCACACCTGTAATCCCAGCACTCTGGGAGGCCGAAGCGGGTGGATCACGAAGTCAGGAGATTGAGAACATCCTGGCTAACACGGTGAAACCCCGTCTCTACTAAAAATACAAAAAATTAGCTGGGCATGGTGGTGGGCACCCGTAGTCCCAGCTACTCAGGAGGCTGAGGCAGGAAAATGGCGTTAACCCGGGAGGTGGAGCTTGCAGTGAGCCGAGATCGCGCCACTGCACTTCAGCACTTCAGCCTGGGTGACAGAGCGAGACTCTGTCTCAAAAAAAAAAAAAAAAAGAATGTAACAGAAATAATGACGTGTAACTTCCAAGACTTGATTACAAAGAGCCTAGTGGGGCCTCTGGGTGCAGCAGCTCATGCCTCTAATCCCAGCACTTAGGGACGTTGAAGTGGAGGATCACTTGAGACCAGGAGTTCAAAACCAGCCTGGGCAACATTGCAGGACCTTGTCTCTCCAAAAACACAATTTTTTTTTGAGACAGGGTCTCACTCAGTCACCCAGGCTGGAGAGCAGTGGTGCGATCTCTCCACCTCCTGGGTTGAAGTGATTCTCCTGCCTCAGCCTCCTGAGTAGCTAGGATTACAGGCACGTGCCACCACACCTGGCTAATTTTTGTATGGTTTTTTTTTGTTTTTTGAGATGGAGTCTTGCTCTGTTGCCCAGGCTGGAGTGCAGTGGTGCGATCTCAGCTCACTGCAAGCTCCGCCTGGGTTCACGCCATTCTCCTGCCTCAGCCTCCCGAGTAGCTGGGACTACAGGTGCCTGCCACCGCGCCCGGTTAATTTTTTGTATTTTTAGCAGAGACGGGGTTTCACCGTGTTAGCCAGGATGGTCTTGATCTCCTGACCTCATGATCCACCCACCTCGGCCTCCCAAAGTGTTGGGATTACAGGCGTGAGCCACCACACCTGCCCAATTTTTGTATTTTCAATAGAGATGGGGTTTCACCATGTTGGCCAGGCTGGTCTCGAACTCCTGACCTCAGGTGATCCACCCGCCTTGGCCTCCCAAAGTGCTGGGATTACAGGCATGAGCCACCGTGCCCGGCCACTACAAAATTTTTTTTTTTTTTTTTTTTTTTGAGACAGAGTTTCACTCTTTTTGCCCAGGCTGGAGTGCAATGGTGTGATCTCGGCTCACTGCAACCTCCACCTCCCAGGTTCAAGCAATTCTCCTGCCTCAGCCTCCCAAGTAGCTGGGATTACAGGCATGCACCACCATGCCCGGCTAAGGCCTGTAATCTCAGCACTCCAGCACTTAGGGAGGTCAAGGCAGGACGATTGCTTGTATTTTTAGTAGAGACGGGGTTTCACCACGTTGGACAGGCTGGTCTCGAACTCCTGACCTCAGGTGATCCACCTGCCCCGGCCTCCCAAAGTGCTGGGATTACAGGCATGAGTCACCACGCCCGACCTACAAGAATGTTTTTAAGAAATCAGCCAGGTGTGCTGGCATTTGGCTACCGTCCCTGCTACTCCAGCTACTTGGGAAGCTGAGGTGGGAGGATCACTTGAGCTTGAGCCCAGGAGGTCGAGGCTGCAGTGAGCCGTGACTAAGCCACTGCACTCCAGCCTGGGTGACAGAGTGAGACCCTTCCTCAAAAAGAAAAGAAGCCTGGGGCTTCCTCTTTGCTCTCTCTATTGGGACCCATTTCAATCTGAGGAATGCCAGTTGCCATGTTAGACAGTCAAGCAGCCCTGTGGAGAGGTCTTGTGGCCAATAGCCACAGATTCGCCACCTTGGGAGCGGATTCCCCACCACCAGTCCAACTCCTGGATGGCTGCAATCCTGCTGACCTCCTGACTATTGCCTTGTGAGACCCTCAGCCCAACCATCCAGCCAAGCCACTCTTGTGTCCTTGATTCACAGAAACTGCGTTAGATAATAAATGTTTGCAGTATGAAGCCATTGTTTGGTGGTAATCTGTTATGCAGCTAAGAATAAGTAATACAATGAAATACTAATACAAGTACTATCCACATCCCCACTTCAGAGATGAGATACTAGGCACAGAGGGGACACGGACTCCCAGTCTGAGAGTTAGTTCTGTGCTGGAACAGCCAGGATTTAACCCTAGTCTGCCTGACTCCAGAATCTACAATGTCAACTATCAAAATCCGATCTAGCGCCAGGCGTGGTGGTGAGGCAGGAAATTAAAGAAAAATAAAATTAAAAAGAAAGAAATAAGTTTTACTGTATTAGGCTGACTTGTCCAAGAGGCAGCAACGGGCACAGCCCAGACCCAGGAAAGGTCTTGATAATATTATCTAAAGTGCTCTTGGAGACTCTCCCAGCACTCCCTCAGCATAGGGAGAAGAAAAAACAAATTTTCCTTTGTTTTATGGAATGAGTTTATAGATTCCTGTTCTCTGTAACTCAAGACTTCAAGTATTCTGTTTTATCTAAGAAGTACAGCGAAGGTCATGAGAAGCCTGAGCTGCCTGGGCACCATAATGAAGGATATGGGATAAGCCCGTGCCTAGGCTAACCTAGATAACGGACATCTGGGTTGCATACCAATGGTTATGTGCAATCCTGAGTTATAAACCTGTTACAACAATTTGATTAACTGTTTTTGTCCTGTATCCCTGCTGTCACGCCACTGTAAGCTTGCTTCAAGCTAGCCCACCCGCTTTTGTGAATTGTGTATAAAAGTCAAGTGCTGTCTTTGTTCTGGGCCATCTTTGGATGTGAGTCGGCTTGGGCCTGAGTGCACTCAATGAAAGATTCTCCTGCTTTAACCCGAGGGCTCTCTCCTGTCATCCCGAATCCCGCAACAGTGGTTCACCCCTATAATCCCAGCACTTTGGGAGGCTGAGGCAGGCAGATCACATGAGGTCAGGAGTTTGAGACCAGCCTGGCCAACATAGTGAAACTGTCTCTACTAAAAATACAAAAAAAAAAAAAAAAAAATTAGCTGGGCATAGTGGCATGCGCCTGTAATCCCAGCTACTTGGGAGGCTGAGGCAGGAGAATCGCTTGAACCTGGGAGGTACAGGTTGCAGTGAGCCAAGACTGTGCCACTGCACTCCAGCCTGGGAGACACAGCAAGATTCTGTTTCAAAAAAAAAAAAAAAAAAAATCTGACCCAAGCCACAGAGGAATCTATCCTGGCTCTGACCCATCCCCCTGCACTGAGGCTACAATGTACCCATCTGGAAAAGGAGGACAGGGGTAGATGGAAAAAGAGAGGACAGAAAGGGGACAATCACACAGGGAGTACAAGGTGGCTGCTGAAGCTCAGCCAGGCCTCTCTGAATGCGAAGTTTTTCCTACTTCTAAACTGGATGGCAACATTGCTGAGCACACAGAAGCCACCACAAAAGTGACTTCTGACAAAAACACAATCACCCTCAAAGTCCTTTCAATCGCTTAATGTATGGGACGTTTCCTGCAGCTCAAACCCAAGCCATCACTCATTCACGGCCCCTCGCAGGGACCCCAACCACCCCAAGCCATCACTTATTCACAGCCCCTCACGGGAACCCCAACCACCCCAGCCATCCCTCATGCACGGCCCCTTACAGGGACCCCAACCACCCAAGCCATCACTCATTCACGGCCCCTCACTGGGCCCCCCAACCCACCCCAAGTGGGGGAAAGCTCACTTAATGCCATCGAGCCAGGTGACAAACTCATAGGCGCTGCTGGTGGGAGCGTGACATTGTACGTAGGACTCGGGAGCGCAGTCCACTGTGTTGAACACCACGAGGCTGTACTGGGTCCCCCCATACTGGGAGGGGAGGACAAAAAAACTTTTAATCTGGGACCTCAATTCCCTTTTCCCTCAGAGAAGGAATCAGGGCTCCCAGCTTCCTGTTCCTCCAGAACCAGGAACTCTTCAGCTTCCTCCTTCCTCAGACCCAGGAATCTCGGCCCCAGCCCCTCCTCCCTCAGACCCAGGAGTCCAGGCCTCAGCGCCTCCACGCTCAGACCCAGGAGTCCAGGTCCCCAGTCGCTCCTCCCTCAGACCCAGGAGTCCAGGTCCCAGGTCCCCAGCGCCTCCACGCTCAGACCCAGGAGTCCAGGTCCCCAGTCCCTCCTCCCTCAGACCCAGGAGTCCAGGTCCCCAGCCCCTCCTCCCTCAGACCCAGGAGTCCCAAGACTCACGTCTCCCCCGAAGTCCGTCTCAGCAGGAGGACCACCATTAAAATACCTGTGAGGGTAGGAAGTGAAAGGTCGGAGTCAGGCAAGAAACTGTGCGAAACTGAAGTGGGAGGGCGGGCTTAGAGTCGCGGAAACAGCACTCACTCGATGGCCGGGAGCAGGTAGTGCTTGCGGAGCCCCTCGAAGTAGGGTCCCAGGTTGGCTGTACCCTCAATCACAAACACCACGTCGGCCACCAGGCCCCCGGGGCGGGCCGGGCCCTCGGACCCGGGGACCATACCCCGTGCGGTACCCGCCACCGCCACTGCCGCCGCAGCCGACACCGCGGAATGAGCTGAAATGCGCCTGCGCCGCGCGCGCTCCCGCGCCGGGCGGTTTAGGGCCGCTGGGAATGCGGCCATGTTTGTGCGGGGCACGCGCTGAGGCTTCGTTCTAGCTCCATCCTCCTTCGCCTCCACCGCGTGGAAGACTCAGAAAGGGCATAGTTAGTCCTTCTAGGGGCCTGATGGGTTAGACAGAATTATTGTCAGGATTGTCAAGAGCTAAATAAATTGAAAGCGGCTGTCAGCCGCCATCTTTGAGCGGGGCGTCTGGGTCCGCCTCTTGTCTCAAAGGGAGGGGCAGGAGACCTGGTTGCTATGCAACGCGTACGCTGCCCTTGTTTTCGTTTTTCTGTTTGTTTGTTTTTTCGAAACGGGAGTCTCGCCGTGTCGCCCAGGCTGGAGTGCAATGGCGCGATCTCGGCTCACTACAGCCTCCGCTTCCCGGGTTCAAGCGATTCTCCTGCCTCAGCCTCCCGAGTAGCTGGGATTACAGGTGCCCGCCACCACGCCCCGCTAATTTTTGTATTTTTAGTAGAGAAATGGTTTCACCATGTGGACCAGGCTGTTCTCGAACTCCTGACCTCAAGTGATTCGCCCGCCTTGGCTTCCCAAAGTGCTGAGATTACAGGCGTGAGCCACCGCGTCGGGCCCGCTGCCCTTGTTTTCTAACCGTTAGATTAAGTTTCTGGTTCTGTTCTTTCGGGCGTGGGGACTAGGGGATGGACGCGAGAAGGATCCAATCACATCGGCGGAAACGAGGTTACTAGGCAACGCTTTAAGGTCGTCCTCAACTTGGAAAGGAGGGCAGTTGTTTTCCCTCTGAAAAGAAGCCGAACACCGAACCAAGTGCGGGTTGCTAAGCAACACCTGAGCGTTGTTTTCTGGGAGAGGAGCCAGAAACTGGCTTAGAACATAAATACATTCCAGGTGGATTAAAAATGTAAGTGCAACAAATGAAACCCGAAAACTATCTGAAGGAAAAAAATCTTAATGACTGCCATGGAGTTTCTTTGCACTACAGCAAAGTCAGAAAACGTAGTCTTTATTAATTTTTCCCAAAAGATTGTATAAACCAAGTTGAAAAATATACGACCAACTGGGAAAATCTTTCTAGAGTGTTTGTTGACAGAAATGTGCTACGCAAATAAATCTTACTGATGAATAACAATATAGAAAAATAGAAACACTTCATTACTATTATCTTTTTAATTTTGATTTTTATTTTTTGAGACAGGGTCTCTTTCTGTTGTGCAGGTTGAAGTGCAGTGGCCCAATCTTGGCTCACGGTAGCCTCTACTCGCACTGGAGCCACTCTTCAGCCTGTGGAGCAGCTGGGACCACAGCCGCGCACCACCACTTCCAACTAATTTTTAAATTTTTTGTAGAGATGGAGTCTCACTATGTTGCTCTGGCGTGTCTCAAACTCCTGGGCTAAAGCGATCCCAGGTGTTAGCCATCGTGCCCTGCCACTTTATATTTATTTTAATAGAAAGAAACCTGACCAGGGCTGGACGCCGTGGCTCCCGCGTGTAATCCCAGCACTTTGGGAGGCCGAGGCCGGCAGATCACCTGAGGTAAGGGGTTCAAGACCAGCCTGGCCAACATGGTGAAACTCCTAATTACTAAAAATACAAAAATTAGCCGTCGTGGTGGGCATCTGTAATCCCAGCTACTTGGGAGGCTGAGGCAGGAGATTCGCTTGAACCCGGGAGGCGGAGGTTGCAGTCAACTGAGATTGTGCCACTGCATTCCAGCCTGGGCGGCAGAGTTAGACTCCGTTTCAAAAAGTAAGTAAATAAATAAATAAATAAACCTGACTAGTTTCACACAAACACACACACAAAATTTTGAATGGCCAATATTTTAAAACATAATCTTCAGCCGGGCGAGGTGGCTCATGCCTGTAATTCCAGAACTTTGGAAAGTAAAGGCGGGCGCATCACGAGGTCAGTATCACTGGGCATCGTGGTGCGCACCTGTAATCCCAGCAACTCTAGAGGCTGAGGCAAGGAGAATCGCTTGAACCCGGGAGGCAGAGGTTGCAGTGAGCCGAGATCACGCCACTGCACTCCAGCATGGGCGACAGAGCCAGACTGTCTCAAAAAAAAAAAAAAAAAAACACAGGCCGGGCCCGGTGGCTCACGCCTGCAATCCCAGCACTTTGGGAGGCCAAGGCGGGCAGATCACGAGGTCAGGAGATAGAGACCATCCTGGCTAACACGGTGAAACCCCGTTTCTACTGAAAATCCAAAAAAAAAAAAAAAAAAAACGTAGCGGGGCGTGGTGGCAGGCGCCTGTAGTCCTAGCTACTCCAGAGGCTGAGGCAGGAGAATGGCATGAACCCGGGAGGCGGAGCTTGCAGTGAGCCGAGATCGCACCACTGCACTCCAGCTTGGGGGACAGAGCGAGACGCTGTCTCAAAAAAAAATAACCATCATCATCATCATCATCATCATCTTCACCAATTGAAAAGTACTTACAGAAAGCCCAATGATACAGGTTTTTACCTTTATCATTTAAAATTATTTTTTATTGGGTTTCTATTTTTCTTTAATCTTTTGTTTTTATTTTTTATTTTTTATTTTTATTTTTGACAAAATCTCGCTGTGTCGCCCAGGCTGGAGTGCAGTGGCGCAATGTCGGCTCACTGCAGCCTCTGCCTCCCTGGTTCCACTGATTCTCCTGCCTCAGCGTCCCGAGTAGCTGGGACTACAGGCGTGTGCCACCTCGCCGGCAAATTTTTGTATTTTTGGTAGAGACAGGGTTTTACCATGTTGGCCAGGCTGGTCTCAAACTCCTGACCTCAGGTGATCCACCCGTTTTGGCCTCCTAGAGTACCCAGATTATAGGCAGTGAGCCTGCGGAAGCCCTTTTTTCTTTCTTTTTTTTTTTTTTTCTGAGACAGAGTCTCATTTGCTGAAGCTTTTTTTTTTTCTTTTCTTTTTTTTTTTTTTTTGAGACGGAGTTTCGGTTCTTGTTGCCCAGGCTGGAGTGCGATGGCACAATCTCGGCTCACTGCAGCCTCCGCCTCCTGGGTTCAAGCGATTATCCAGCCTCCCGAGTAGCTGAGTTTACAGGCATGCGCCACCACACCCAGCTAATTTTGTATTTTTAGTAAAGCCGGGGTTTCTCCATGTTGGTCAGGCTGGTCTCGAACTCCAGACCTCAGGTGACCCGCCCGCCTCGGCCTCCCGAAGTGCTGGGATTACAGGCGTAAGCCACCGCGCCTGGCCTGCTGAAGCCTTCAAATCCATACAATCATATGATTTTACTCCTGTGTGCTTGGCAGGCATCTTTCCAAATTTTATGAACACTTTTTTTTTTTTTTTTTGAGACGGAGTCTCGCTCTGTGGCCCAGGCTGGAGTGCAGTGGCGCAATCTCGGCTCACTGCAAGCTCTGCCTCCCGGGTTCACGCCATTCTCCCGCCTCAGCCTCCCGAGTAGCTGGGACTACAGCCGCCTGCCACCACGCCCAGCTAATTTTTTGTATTTTTAGTAGAGACGGGGTTTCACCGTTTTAGCCAGGATGGTCTCGATCTCCTGACCTCGTGATATGCCCGCCTCAGTCTCCCAAAGTGCTGGGATTACAGGCGTGAGCCACCGCGCCCGGCCTATGAACACTTTCTTACATTACTAGTATGCCATTGTAACCTGTAACAAAATTAACTTCTTAGTATCATCTAACAGTAAGTGTGTAATCAAACGTTCCAATTGTCTCAAAATGTGTTTTTACAGGCCGGGCGCGGTGGCTCACGCTTGTAATCCCAGCACTTTGGGAGGCCGAGGCGGGCGGATAACGAGGTCAGGAGATCGAGACCACGGTGAAACCCCGTCTCTACCAAAAATACAAAAAATTAGCCGGGCGTGGTGGCGGGCGCCTGTAGTCCCAGCTACTCGGAGAGGCTGAGGCAGGAGAATGGCGCGAACCCGGGAGGCGAGCTTGCAGTGAGCCGAGATCGCGTCACTGCACTCCAGCCTGGGTGACAGAGCAAGACTCCGTCTCAAAAAAAAAAAAAAAAAATGTGTTTTTACAGTTGGTTTATTTGTATCAGGATCCAAACAAAGACCACACACATATTTAGACATTATGTCTCAAGTTTCTTTTCATCTAGAGCAGCCCCCTTTTTTATGCCTGTGTAACTAAAATTTTAATAAAGTTATAAGGAAGATAAAAGTAATCCAGAGAAAGGAAAAAAAATATCAATAGTCAAGAAGGAAGATTAAAATGGTACCTATGCCAGGCATGGTGGCTCCTGCCTGTAGTCCCAGCACTTTGAGAGGCTGAGGTGGGTGGATCACTTGAGCCAAAGAGTTTGAGACCAGCTTGGGCAACATGGCGACACCCTGTCTCTACAAAAACTACAAAAATTAGCCGGACGTGGTGGGGCACACCTGTAATCCCAGCTACTCAGGAGGCTGAGGCAGGAGAATCACTTGAATCCGGGAGGTGGAGGTTGCAGTTAGCCGAGATGGTTCCACTGCACTCCACCTTGGGCGACAGAGCGAGACCCGGTCCCCTCTCCCAAAAAAAAAAAAAAAAAAGAAAAGGATGTACTTTAGGAAGTAGGAAAATTAAAAATTATGCTCGAAAGATGGGCTGATCTGCAAGAAAGAAGAGGAAGAGCAAAATGAATCATAAATACTTTTGTTATTACAAGTGAATGCTGCCTGTATAAAATAATAAAAATATTCATAAGGGTATTTTTAAAAGGCAATAAAATGCTGTCCCAGCACTAGTTGGCTAGTCTGGAGGAGTTCAACAACCTAATGTACATCAATACAGAATTGGTCAAATCAATTTGTCACATCCATAAAATAGATCATAAAAATACATTATTAAGATGAAATATTGGCCGGGCGCGGTGGCTCAAGCCTGTAATCCCAGCACTTTGGGAGGCCGAGGCGGGCGGATCACGAGGTCAGGAGATCGAGACCATCCTGGCTAACAGGGTGAAACCCCGTCTCTACTAAAAATACAAAAAATTAGCCGGGCGTGTTGGCGGGCGCCTGTAGTCCCAGCTACTCGGGAGGCTGAGGCAGGAGAATGGCGTGAACCCCGGGAGGCGGAGCTTGCAGTGAGCCGAGATCGCGCCACTGCACTCCAGCCTGGGGGACAGAGCAAGACTCCGTCTCAAAAAAAAAAAAAAAAAAAAAAAAAAAAAAAAAAAGATGAAATAGATTTATACTTTTTCATAGGAAAAAAGAAAATGTGGAAATGTTAGTATATTGATCATCTTTGTGAAAACGTATCAATAGTCTACGTTAAACTATTTTAGGAAAAAAATTGGGGAAGGGATTTTTCACATTTTACATGGTATGCTATCATGTATAAATTCATTACAGAAATAATATTGTTTTTATTATTCTGGAAAATAAAGGATTTCCTTGTTTTCTGTTTCCTAATAACAAAAACAACCATTTTTTTGAGTGGTTACTAGGCAACGATCGCTGGACTCAACCACCCTCGAAGGTTGTGGGGGAGATGGTGTTTTTCTCGATTTCGCCCCAAGGAGGGTGCTCGGACTTCGACGTGCCGCCATCTTTGAGCAGGGCACAACTGTTTACAGCCTTGGAATGGATATCAGGCTGAATGGTGGTTGCTTGGCAACGCCCCGCCACGGTCGCCATCTTTGAGTAGGGCACATTGTTTACTACTATATAATGGAAACCTAGAGGGAATGTGGTTGCTAGGCAACGCTTTGGGACCGTCGCAATCTTTGATCCAGGCACAACTGTTTTTTCCGTTTAGAATGTAAATCATCAAAGCCTACAGGATGGTGGCTAGGCAACGCCTTGGCGCAGTCATCATCTTCAATCCGGCCTCTTGGTTCTCTTTACCTCCTCGGAGAAACTAGAAAGCTTTGCAAATTCAATTAGCCGCCATCTTTGTTAGGGGTACCGTGACTTCCGGCTGGGGCGGAAGAGAACCTAATGGGTTTGGGGGAGGTGCCTGAATAGTGTTTGAGTTGGGTGAAGAAGGCGGGAAGTTAATCCTCTTCCAATCAGCTCCCCATCTCGCCCTCTTGCGGCTCCGGACCACAGGCCGAGTTACTGTGATTACCGGCATGCTCCAAGACCGGCACTGACAGTCCCCACGTGGGGGACCGCGGTGGGAGTCCTAAATGGGGGAGGAGGGGACGGGCGGCACTGTGCATCTACTGTGCCTCGCGGCCTCCAGCGGGGTCCCCCTATTCTGCAGGAGCAGTCGCGGCGGCGCCCCCGCCCGTCAGCAGGTGGGGCCTTGGACGCCTGTATCTAAACCGAAGGGGGTTCGGTGTTTTGACTCTGGGTCTTCAAGGCAGTAGGGGCTGGGGAAGTTTCCGTGTTGAGTTTGTAGGACCGAGGAGGCAATGGATCAATAAGCCTGGTTCCCCAAAGAGGCACTGCCAGGGCATATGGAAAGGGGATGGGGCTGGGAGCTGGCACGCTTGGGTCCTAAGGGGGAGGGGATGGGGGGGTGCTCCTTTCTGATGTCCCTAACCCCTCCTTAGCTCCCGTTCTCTGTCATCGGTTCCCTCAATGGAGTCCACATGTTTGGGCAGAATCTGGAGGTGCAGCTGAGCTCTGCGAGGACCGAGAACACGACTGTGGTGTGGAAAAGCTTCCATGACAGGTCTCCAGGAGGGAACGTGGGACAGGGACAGGGCCTGGGTGATAGTCCCTGTTGAAGATGAGCCTGGAGGCCTTCCAGCTCTCTAAAACCAGCTGTTAATTTGGCTATGGGATCTTTAGCAAGCCAGTTACCCTCTTTGATCCCTGATGTTCTCTATAAGAAACGCAGGTTGGGCTGAGAGAGGATGTGTCTGGTGTTCTAGGATCAATGGGCGGACTCCAACATACCCCTTCCTGATTCCCCAGGCCTTGACTCATTCTTCTCACTTCCATTCCACAGCATCACCCTCATCGTTCTGTCATCTGAGGTGGGCATCTCTGAGCTGAGGCTGGAGAGACTACTCCAAATGGTGTTTGGAGCCATGGTGAGACTCACCAGTCCTCTTTTCTCCCCAAACCGGGAATCTGAGATCTCAGCATCCTTTTCCCTCAGACCTAGGAGTGCAGACCACCAACACTTCCTCCCTCAGAACCCAGGAATCTTTTTGTTTGTTTGTTTTGTTTTGAGACGGAGTCTCGCTCTGTTGCCCAGGCTGGAGTGCAGTGGCTTGATCTCGGCTCACTGCAACCTCTGCCTCCCAGGTTCAAGCGATTCTCGTGCCTCAGCTTCCTGAGTAGCTGGGATTATAGGCACGCGCCACCATGCCCAGCCAATTTTTTTATTTTTTGTAGAGACAGGGTTTCACCATGTTGGCCAGGCTGGTCTCAAACTCTTGACCTCAAGTGATCCACCCACCTTGGCCTCCCAAAGTGCTAGAATTACAGGCATGAGCCACTGTGCCCGGCCAGAACCCAGGAATCTTGACTCCCCAGTCCCCAGACCCAGAAGTGGGAGCCCCAGCCCCCTCTTCCTTCAGACCCAGGAGTTCGAGTCCCAGCCCCCTCGCCCGTCCTCTCCTATGTGATTTTTCTAGGTCCTTCTTGTGGGACTTGAAGAACTGACCAATATCCGCAACGTGGAGAGACTGAAGAAGGACTTGAGGGTGAGGTTGCAGGACATGAAGGTGGGAAGTTAGGATACCTGGGCACTGCCATTTGGGAACTACAGTTCCCAGCAGCCCCTGGGGCAGCCTGGTCCCACAGGTTCTTGGTTGTCTGACCCTAGGCCCACCTGAATCCTAGGCTGGTCCCTTCTTCCTCTCCTAGGCTAGTTATTGCCTCATCGACAGCTTCCTAGGGGACTCAGAGCTCATCGGGGACCTGACCCAGTGTGTGGACTGCGTGATTCCTCCAGAGGGGTCCCTCTTGCAGGTACTGGGGATGCTATGGAAACTCTCATACCTGTTCTGCTGGCCCTGGCTCAGTCCTCATCCTCTTTCTTCTGGACTATTGTCCCAACCTCCTCCTATCCTCTCAGCTTCCAGTCCTATCCCCACCTGGTCCCAGAAGAATCTTTTTTCTTTTTCTTTTCTTTTTTCTTTTCTTTCTCTCTTTTTATTTGAGACGTAGTTTCACTCTTGTTGCCCAGGCTGGAGTACAATGGCACAATCTCGGCTCACTGCAGCCTCCGCCTCCCAGGTTTAAGTAATTCTCCTGCCTCAGCTTCCCGAGCAGCTGGGATTACAGGCGCCTGCCACCACGCCCGGCTAATTTTTTGTATTTTTAGTAGAGACAGGGTTTCACCATGTTGGCCAAGCTGGTCTCGAACTCCTGACCTCAGGTGATCCACCTGCCTTGGCCTCCCACAGTGCTGGGATGACAGGCGTGAGCCACTGCACCTGGGCCATCTTTCTTTCTTTTCTGAGACAGGGTCTTGCTCTGTGTCCAGGCTAGAGCACAGTGGCTCAGGCATAGCTCACTGCAGCCTTGAACTCCCGGATTCAAGTGATCCTCTCATCTCAGCCTCCCCAGTAGCTGACACTATAGGCACTGTGCCACCACATTCGGCTATTTTTTTTTTTTTTTTTTTTTTTTTTTTTGAGATGGAGTCTCACACTGTCACAGGGGCTGGAGTGCAATGGTGCGATCTTGGCTCACTGCAACGTCTGCCTCCTGGGTTCAAACAATTCTCCTGCCTCAGCCTCCCGAGTAGCTAGGATTATAAGCGCCAGCCACCATGCCTGGCCCGGCAAATTTTTTGTATTTTTGGTAGAGACAGGGTTTCACTGTGTTGGCCAGGCTGGTCTTGAACTCCTGACCTTGTGATCCGCCCGCCTCAGCCTCCCAAAGTGCTGGGATTACAAGCATGAGCCACCACGCCCGGCCGACATTTGGCTATTTTTTTTTTTGAGAGATGGACTAGGGTTGGGGACGGGTTTCCACTAAGTTGCCCAGGCTGGTCTCGAACCCCTGGGCTCAAGCAGTCCTCCCGCCTCAGCCTCCCATAGTGCTAGGATGACAGGTGTGAGCCATCACACTGGGCCAGCAGAAGAGTCCTACTCTATCCAGAGCTGGCCCTGCCCCTTTCCTGCTCACAGCCCTCCCACAGCCTCCACCTCCCCCAGTACAAGGTCCCAGCTCCTCAGCCTGGTGTTTGAAGGCCTGTGGCACCTGGTACCCCCTAACCTGTTGCTAAATCCACAGTCTACCTCCACCCAGCTACCTCACAGTCCCCAGAGATCCCAACAAGTTTCCAACCTCGGTGCATGTTCCTCCTGCCTCTCAGATCTCTAGCTACCTCTACTTAAATACTGCTCTTGCGGACTTGCCTTGTGTGGCCGCCTCCCAGGCGTGTGACTCTCAGAAGGTGACTTGGCTTCTCTACGTTGCTAATGGTGCCTACTCTGCATGTAACAGGCCTCGATGAACGGGCTGCTGCGGTTACATTGTTAGCTTCAGTTTGCCCGCCCAGGCCAGGTATTTAATCAGACTTCACAGTGTGAGTTGGGGATGTGACTTCGTATGAAGGTGAAGGAACTGAGGCTCAGGGTGAGACGCAGGAGCATGGCCACTGCGCGAGCTCGGGGCTGGCTGTGGGTTTCTCCCCATTCCCTGCCCACCTGGGAAGTCGCTGCCACCCCCTACGCCTGTCTGCTGACTTCCAGTTCTCCTGCCTCCCTTACCCAGGAAGCCCTCTCCGGGTTCGCTGAGGCCGCGGGCACGGCCTTCGTCAGTCTGGTGGTGTCGGGCCGGGTGGTGGCAGCAACAGAGGGTTGGTGGCGGCTGGGGACGCCCGAGGCCGTGCTGCTCCCCTGGCTGGTGGGGTCCCTGCCGCCGCAGACCGCTCGCGACTACCCGGTGTACCTGCCGCACGGGAGCCCCACGGTGAGTGGGTGGGGCGGGCAGCGACGGAGGGATGTGACCTGGCGGCCGAGTCGCGAGGAGGCGGGATCTGCGATGGAACGGGGCCGGGCCGCGGTGAGCCCCAGCCTGTGCCCTGCTTCAGGTCCCACACCGGCTCCTGACCCTGACTCTGCTGCCGAGCCTGGAGCTGTGTCTACTCTGCGGGCCGAGCCCACCCCTCAGCCAGTTGTATCCACAGGTGAACCCGCGCCACGTCCCGCTTTCCCTCTTAGGACACCCTCTACCAGCAGGGCCCTTCCCCACCACCCTGCCCTGCCAGCGGCATCTTTCCCCAGCCCCGCCTCTTCTGGACTGCGCTCCAGTCATTCACCTTCCCTCCAAGATCGGCCACTCCTTCTCTGCCTCTGTTCTTCCAGGCCTCGCTCCTTCCCTGGTCCCTTCTGCCCTCCGCCCTCCTTTCTTCTTGTAGGCCCCGCCCCTCCCGATTGACCACGCCCCTATCCTTGTACACCCCCCCGGCCGGCCCCGCCTTCCCGTGACGACGTCCTAATGACCACGCCCCCTGCAGCTTCTGGAGCGCTGGTGGCAGCCACTGCTGGACCCGTTGCGGGCCTGTCTGCCGCTGGGACCCCGGGCGCTGCCCAGTGGCTTCCCCCTTCACACAGACATCCTCGGGTAGGGCTCGGATGGAGGGAGTAGGTTGGGGGTCATGTCCTCTTCCCCAGCCATGACATTCCCTTCCCTTTCCCACAGGCTGCTGCTCCTCCACCTGGAACTGAAACGGTGCCTCTTCACCGTGGAGCCCTTGGGGGATAAAGGTGACTGAGGACAGGGGCAGGGGCAGGAGGGGCGTGGGCCGGGGAGGGGCTCTGCATCACCGCCTTTTCCTCCCAGCAGAGCCTTCACCAGAACAGCGCCGGCGCCTCCTCCGAAACTTCTATACCCTGGTCACCTCCACGCACTTCCCACCAGGTCAGCGGAAGGCACAGTGCTCTCACTGCGCAGGCGGGGACACTGAGTCCCAGGTCGCACAAAGTGGGAGTAGGAGGTGGGGTTGGAGGAACCGGAGAACCCAGCATGCACTGGGTCATAGGGCAGTGGTTTTCCTTGAGATCTGAGCATTGATGCAGATGGGAAGGGAGGGGAAGGGAGGTCCCTGCCTGGCTTCAGAACCTCCTGGATCATAGTTAACAATAGTTAACACTGAGACCTCACCTCTTCCCAGTGCCTTTACATGTAATGAAAGAATGAAATCACTTCATCCTCACAGGCGAGGACTATCCCGTTACCTCATCATTCCCATATTACAGATGAGGAAACTGAAGCTCAGCTCATGAGTGGCAGAGCCATATTCGAACACAGGGAATCTGGCTCCCATATCCACACAGTCCAGCACTCTGCACTACTGCCGAAAGCACAGGCTTTGCTGATAGGCTGAGGGTATGGAGGAGGATTTCACAAGGTTCTGGGTTAGAACGGAAAAATTGTCGTAGAACCCATAAGGGCCCAGAGAGACAAAGAAAGGGACCCTGGGATGGCGCTATGACCCCAGTGAAGCCCGGATGAATGCAGCACAGTGGTCAAGAGCTCCAACTCGGGGGCTGCACCCCTTCCTAGCTGTGCGACTCCACCTCTCGCTGGCACCTGCCTCTTTTCCTCCACCCGCCTTGTACAGTGGGGTGGGTGGGCTCCTGGAAAAGGCTACTGGAGCTCCTGTGTTGCTGCCATGTTTGCCATGTGTATTGCTAAGAGGATCACCTGCAGCTGCAGTTTCCCCAGGAAAATGGGGGCCAAGGCTGAGAAAGAGGAAGAGGGTGAGCTGAGTGAGAGCATCGTGGTCTTCAAGTTGCTGACAGCCAGCTAGAGCCCTGAGGCCCTCCCCTGGCAGGAGGCTCCCAAAACCTGTATTCAGATACCCCACGCGTTCAGAACTTGGGCTCAGGATGTGGTGTGGCTTGCAAAGGTTAGCATACTACTTGTCATCTCAGTGCCCCCGTTCTTTCTCCAGAGCCAGGGCCACCAGAGAAGACAGAAGATGAGGTGTACCAGGCCCAGCTGCCCAGAGCCTGCTACCTGGTGTTGGGGACTGAGGAACCAGGCACAGGAGTGCGTCTGGTGGCCTTGCAGCTGGGGCTTCGGCGGCTGCTGCTGCTGCTGTCTCCCCAGAGTCCCACCCATGGGCTGCGAAGCCTGGCCACCCACACTCTGCATGCCCTCACCCCACTTCTTTGACTACCTAGCAGTGGGTGACGGACACAGACATGGGGCTGTTAGCGTCTCTCTGTTTATTCGCTCACAATAATACACAGCCCCTGGATGGGGAGGGGGTAGGAGGGGCTACGACAGGGTGGGGTGGGAGGGGAGGAGGCATCCACTTCCCTGGCCCCTCTCCCCTCTGTGCTTGGGGGGGAAAGGGAGGGAGGGGGCTCCCCCTAACCCCCCAGAATGTAAACAGCAGCAGATGAACAAAAATAAAAATACAAAAGGCTGGAGGAAGGTCCCAGGCATCCCCCAACCCCTGGTGTCTTCTCTGTCACCAGTGGAGGTCCCCCATCCACCAAAGCTGCCTCAGTCCAAGGGGCTGCCCAGTGCCGGCCACATCCCCGGGGGCAGAGTCCAGGGCTCAGAACTGCTGTGCCAGCAGCTCACACAGGTGACGGGAGACGGGCTCCTTGCTGGTGCGCAGGGTCAGCCGGTACATCTGGGTGGGGGCATGGGGGTCAGAACTCAGAGGAGATGGGGAGCCCAGGGAAGTGGGGACAAAAGGGAGATAGAAGAAGGAAGTTAGATAAAGGGGCCAGAAAGGTGATACAAGACACAGGAGAGAAGAATGTAAGAATGAAATCAACAGAGGAGCCAGAGAGGAAGGAAATTATAAAAGATGAGGAGAAAGGTGGAAAGGATATGGAAAGGTAGAAATCAGGGAGGGACAGGAAGAGGAGAGGAACACCAGAGGTTGGAGACAGGAGAGAAAATTGATGGATAAAGAGGAGGAAAAGTGGACAAAGAAATGCGAGAGGAGGAGGGTCAAAGTGGGGACGTGAATTAAACAACAGTGAGGCAGGAAGGGTGGGCGCAGAGATGACAGGAGGCCTTCCTGCCTGCCTCAGGCCTCCCACAGCAGCACTCACCTGGGCTTGGGCGTTGGGCTCCAGCCGGAGCAGACAGCCCACCTGCAGGGCTTTAGTCTGGATGATCCCCGCCCCCACGAAGTTCTCAGGGTTCGGGTCCACATTGTCCAGGAGAGCAGAGCCAAACCCCAGAAGCTGGGAGGGAGGGGGGGAGCCGTCAGAGTGCCAGAGCTGTTAGTTACCACACAGTGGCATCCCAGATCCCAAAAAACCCTTGGGGATGGGAATTGGCCCCACTTTACAGATGGGAAAACAGAGGCTCAGAGAAGCAAAGCCATAGGCCAGCAAACACGCCCGCAGTCTCTCACCTTGGCCTTAGTAACTTCTGCGTCCATGGGGTGGTTGGCTTTGAAGATTTTCTGCGCCTCCTGTTGAGGACTGGGGACCGGGAAGGTTCAAGTCAGGGACCTGGACGGCCGGACCCTCCCACCCGGAGGCGCGGCTTTGGCTCCGCCCCCTCCCCACCCCTCACAGGCTCAGCTGCTTCCAGCGCTGGAAGAAATCCTGGGCCGCCATCTCGGTGGGCTGGAAGAACTTGTTGATGGTCACTGGGAGCTTCAGGGTGAGGGCCTGGGGGGCGCCACCGTACCTGATGCGGTGAAAGGGAGGCTCCGTTAGGCCCCGCCCCTCACTCCGGAGGCCCCGCCCACCGACCGCGCCGCACCTGACTCACCGGAAGCGCACGGACAGCAGCGGGGGCGTCAGGAAGTCCCGCAGACACTCGATATTGAGCACCTGCTGCACCTGCGCGCCGCCATCCACCTGCGCCGCCACGCGCTTGGTCTGCACAGCCAGCTGTGCCCGCCAGGGGTCAAGGAAGCCAGACAGAGGAGGCGGGCCCCCGGGAGGTCTGGGTCAGGAACCCCAGAGCTCCCGGCAGCTCCCACCTGCAGGTCTTTAAGGGACTCCATGGTGCAATCCTGGACTCAATCCTACAAGGTTCAACTACAAAGTTCATACTATGGAAACCTCTGAGGCGCCCCCTAGGTGCCTCCTTTGGTCTTCCACAATGTCACACAGCACTGAGACATAATAGTATTAGCTCTGGAGGCTGACTTGGGTTTGAATCCCAGCTCTTAACCACCTGAGTGGCTGTGGGCAACCACTTAACCTCTCTTAGCCTCTGGACATGTGTAAGCCTGGGCAACATGGCAAGACCCCATCTCTACAAAAAATTTAGCCAGGCATGGTGATGTGCACCTGCAGTCCCAGCTACTTGGGAGGCTGAGGCAGGAGGATGCCTTGAGCCCAGAAGTTCGAGGCTGCAGTGAGCAGTGTTCATGCCACTGCACTCCAGCTTGGGTGAGTGAGGCCCTGTCTCAACACAAGGACATGTGTAAAATGTCCTCAGGAGTTCATGAAATAATCCAGCTGGGTGTGGTGGCTCACGCCTGTAATCCAGCACTTTGGGAGGCCAAGGTGGGAAGGATCACTGAGCCCAGGAGTTTGAGACCAGCGTGGGCAACATAGTGAGGCCTCATCTCTATTTAAAAAAAAAAAAAAAAAAAAAAAAAAAAGAGGCCGGGCGCGGTGGCTCACGCTTGTAATCCCAGTACTTTGGGAGGCCGAGGCGGGCGGATCACGAGGTCAGGAGATCGAGACCACGGTGAAACCCCGTCTCTACTAAAAATACAAAAAATCAGCCGGGCGTGGTGGCGGGCGCCTGTAGTCCCAGCTACTCGGAGAGGCTGAGGCAGGAGAATGGCGTGAACCCGGGAGGCGGAGTTTGCAGTGAGCCGAGATCGCGCCACTGCACTCCAGCCTGGGTGACAGAGCGAGACTCCGTCTCAAAAAAAAAAAAAAAAAAAAAAAAGAAAAGAAAAGAATCCATCACAAGTACTTGTCTGTGTGCCTGGCACATGGTAAGTACACAAAGATGGTAGCAATTAGTGTTATCAACATCTGCATCCGTGTCAGTAGCCCACTGGGAAGGCCTGGGTCTCATGTTCTTTTGCCACTGCCTCCACTGAGCTGCCTGCACGAGCCTCTGGAAATTATGAAAGAGGGAATTTTTTTTTCTTTTTCCTGAGACGGAGTCTCGCTCTGCCGCCCAGGCTGGAGTGCAATAGCGCGATCTCGGCTTACTGCAACTTTGCCTCCTGGGTTCACGCCACTCTCCTGCCTCAGCCTCCCGAGTAGCTGGGACTACAGGCACCCGCCACCACGCCCGGCTAACTTTTTGTATTTTTAGTAGAGACGGAGGTTTCACCATGTTAGCCAGAATGGTCTCGATCTCCTGACCTCGTGATCCACCCACCTCGGCCACTCAAAGTGCGAGGATTACAGGCGTGAGCCACCGCGCCCGACTGAAGAAGGAATTTTGTTTTTCATTGTTTTTTTTTTTTTTTGAGACAGGGTCTCACTCTGTCGCCCAGACTGGAGTGCAGTGGTGCAATCTCAGCTCACCACAACCACCACCTCCCAGGCTCAAGCGATTCTCCTGTCTCAGCCTCCTGAGTAGCTGGGATTACAGTCATGTGCCACTACCACCCAGCTAATTTTTGTATTTTTAGTAGAGATGGGGTTTCACCATGTTGGCCAGGCTGGTCTTGAACTCCTGACCTCAAATGATCCACTGGCCTCAGCCTCCCAGTGCTGGGATTACAGGTGTGAGCCCCCGCGCCCGGCCAGAAGGAGTTTTCGGGTTGAGCTTTTCTAATTTCATGAATGTGGAAATGGAGGCCCAGAGAAGGGGCAGGGGGCACTGACACCTCCAGCCGCCCTTCCAGGGTTTTCCAGACACTCTGATCTTCGCAATAACCCTATGAGGAAGAGGAGGGTTTACATACACTTCACAGCGGGGACAAGAGGGCCTAGAGAGGCAAAGTGACTCAGCCCAGATCAGGCCTGATCAGCGTCTGGACCCGCAGGCCTGGCTCCTGAGTGCAGGAGATGCCGGCATCATGACATGGAGCCCAGCGGAGGACGACGGCAGGACACGGAAGGTGCCAGACAGGGACAAAATGAGGCCTGGAGCAGGTGGAGTTCTGGAAGTAATGCCTCCCACACACCACTTCACTGTCATCCCCTGTCCTGAGGAAAGGAATCCCACCCCCCGTCTTGCAGATGCAAACACTGAATCTCAGAGAACTAACTGCGTGCCCAAGAGAGGCTGAAGAGAAGTGTGGACCTGGGTCAGCCGGCTTCCCCACAGTGAGGAAGGCCGACCTGGAGAGGCAGGAGGCTGGGCCGGGCCTGAGAGGATATGAGTCTGGAGGTCTCCCGGGTGAACCACAGTGGGTGAGAAATTCTGGAACTGCACCGAGGTCTTGTTGCCATAGAAGAGATACATGCGGCCTGCAGTAGGTGGGGGAGGCAGAGCTCCATCTGAGTCCCTCTGATCCCTTCCCCAAGGTCTCCCTCCGACCCATTCCCACAGTCCCCCGGGACACACCCAGGTTCTGTCGGAACTCTGACTTGACTCCGATCTGCAGCAGCTGGTTCTCGAACAGGACCCCGTTGTTCTTACACACAAACCTGGGTGGGAGTGGCAGGGGGCGCAGGATGACGGGGGTGCCTGTCTGCACCTGGCCTGGGCTCCGAACCTGTCCCCGTTCCCCTCCCCCACCTCTCCCAGGACTCACTTATTCAGCAATTCATCGGCTTCGGGAATGGGAGGGCCGATGTCCTCAGGACCTGGGCTGGAGGCAGGGAGCGGAGTGAGATGGGAAGGGACTTGGTGGGGAGGGGCAAAGGCCCAGAGCGATTGAGTTCGAGAACAAGCCCTAAGGACAGAACCCCAGAACCACATATCCAGACCCCTCACAGAGCCTCGAGGAACCTCGAATCCATCCAGCAGTGGCCTCCAATGGGAACAGAACCCTGGCCCGTGCCCCCGCATCGGCAGACACCAAGTTTCCCTTTCCTCCAAGTCCCTGCCTCTGCTGCTCATCAGGAACCCGTTGACGAGGGCTCCCAGTCCCCTAACTCTCCCTGGGGACACCCGAGTCTGCCCCCCCCCGACCTCCCACCCCAGGCCACCCCTTACTCAGCAGCTGGAGCTGGGTCGGCCAGCAAAGCCATGGGGCTCTCGGGGGCAGGCGGCTCCAGCTCGCTGGGCCATCCAATCCCAGAACAGACAAGAGAAGACAGGCGTGGCAGGCAGCCAATCCCAGATAGGCAGCAAGAGGGCAGGAGAGAGAGAGAGACAGAGAGAGAGAGAGGGAGGGAGGGAGGAGGGGAGGAGAGAAGGAGAAAAGGAAGAGCAGGCTGAGAAATGGTGACAGGAAAGGAAACAACGAAGGGTGGCCAGTGTCGGCGGAGTCCAGAGTGGCAGAGGGAGGGCGTGAGCAGGGAGGCTGGGGCAGGGGAGGCAGCAGCCAGGGCTGGCGAAGGCATCGGGATGGAGAGAGGAGCGAGTCGGGGCTGGGGAGGGGCTCAGGGAAAACGGGGACAGAGGCCAGGAAGGGACGGCCCTGGGGGTGGCCGCGAGAAGGGGCCCGGGCCCAGGGGGTGCTACCTGAGGAAGGCCTCCTCGGGGGTGGGACCCAGGCTGGGCTGGGTGGCCGGGCCATCGAAGACGTCCACCAGGAGATTCCCTGCCCCTGCAGAAGCCGAGGGTGCTGCCGGGGGAGGGGCTGCCCGCAGCCCCAGGAGGTCGGCGGAGGGCGAGGGTGTCGACTGTAGGAAGCGCAGGTCACGGTGAGGACAGGCGGTGCCGGGCAGGACCTAGCCCCAGGCACCCTGGCAGGGCCCACCCCAGGGGACTCACCACAGTGCTGGGGGTGGGCTCCATGCCCCCGTTGATGTCGTTGCTGCTGGGGTCCCTCCGGCCATCATCCAGGGCACTGCCGGCCCCTGGCCCCTTCTTGCGTTTCAGCTTGGCCAGGATGGACGACTCGCGCTCGGGGAAGGGCGGCATCTCCTCCAGCACCGTGGCCTGGCGCGGTCGGGGTGGGGAAGGTCAGTTCGGGTCAGGAGGAGGGGAGGGCGGGAAGGGGGTGTGCCGGGGGGGTGGGGTGGGGGGACAGGGCTCTGACCAGGACGTCGGTGCTGGCCACCGAGCTGAGGGTGAGGTACTCCACGGCTCGCTGCTGCAGCTCCACATCAGCATTGCGCAGCTGGGAGCCGGCCCGCAGGACGCCCTGGATGGTGGCCTTGGTCTCGGGGAAGAGGTTGATGAACTTGATGTAGGTGGACAGCAGCAGCGCCCGCGTGGCCACGCTGCACAGGTGGAACTTGGAGTGGAGCAGGGAGAACTGCACTGGGGGGCTGTGCGCGGGAGTGGGTGTCAGCAGGGCCAGGCTCCACTGCCCTCTCCCAGAAACCCCCTGGAGGGGCGCCCCTCCGTGGGATGGACCCGTCCCAGGACCCCAAGCTGCTGGAGGGGAGTGGCCCTCCCCAGGCACCAGACAGGGGCCGCAGTCACACTCTGTCCACGATCCTGGGACTAAGGTCCTCTCTTACCCTGCTAGGTGGGTTGGGCTGGAGGCCGAGAGGATGGGAGCCCATCACCACCTGCCCTGAGACCCCTGGGGATCCCCCAAGCCCTGGACCCCTCAGAAGCGTGTGTGTTCCCCCCCGCAGGCTGAGGCTCCCTCACCTGGAGCGGGGGTCCCCAGCAATCAGGTTCCCAAACTCCCCAAGGATGTAGCCGCCAACCTTCACCATGTTCTCGTGACAGGCGGGGGCCTGGAGCGCCTGGTGGGGGGCGGGGAAGGGCGTGGAGAGGACAACAATGAGTGTCCTCTCCGGGATCGGTGGGTGCAGCCACCTACTGACCGGTGGAACACTTAAAGCTCTGCTGAGGGTGGGGTTATAGGTGGGAAACTGAGGCACAGAAAGGTTGAGTGACGGGCCCAAGCTCACACAGGAAGTAAAACAGGGTTGTGGGCGGGGAGCAGTGGCTCATGCCTGTAATCCTAGCACTTTGGGAGGCTGAGGCGGGCAGATTGCCTGAGCTCAGGAGTTTGAAACCAGCCTGGGCAACATGGCGAAACCGCATCTCTACTAAAAATACAAACAAATTAGCTGGGTGTGGTGGCGCGCGCCTGTAGTACCAGCTACTGGGGAGGCTGAGGCAGGAGAATGGCTTGACGCTGGGAGGCCGAGGTTGCCGTGAGCCGAGATCGCGCCACGGCACTCACTCCCTACTCCAGCCTGGGCAACAGAGTGAGACTCCGTCTCCAGAAACAAACAAACAAACAAAAAACAGGACTGTGCAGCGCCCCTTTCCTGGGGCAGAGGGAAACTACCAAGATCTGGGGGCCAGGACTGCACACTGGGCGCCCCATGCCCATGCCCTGGGGACTCCTCACATCAGGCCCATGAGGCCATAGCCCTGGGTCCCCTGGGTTGGCCCAGAGGCCCCACTTTGAGGTCACAGCAGTGCAGGAGGAGGAGGGTGGCTGGGGGCTGGCAGGCCCCACAGCCCCGGCCATCCTTGCTCTGCCTCTAGGTCCTGTCGTGGGGTCATGGGGGTCAGGGTCAGGGATGCTGACCTCAAAGACGGTCTTGGCAGCGTAGCCCTGGACGTCATCACGGTTGGTGACGATCTGTAGCACACGGTACCACACCTCCTCACTCACGTAGTCGCCCGCAATGCGGATGAGGTTGAGGATGGTGTCCACGTACCAGCTGTAGTCCACGGCGTACTTCTCGGCCAGGATGGCCACCTTCAGGACCTGCCGCCGGAGCGTGTGACAAAGAGACAGCGCTGCAGGCCACGTCGGGCTTTCACTCACCTGGATCTGGGCTCACCACTGCCCGTATCTGGAGACCCAGGAGTCCAGGCCCCAGCCCCTCCTCCCTCAGACCTAGGAATCCAGGCCCCCCAGCCACCTCCTCCCTCAGACCCAGGCATCCAGGCTCCAGCCCCTCTTCCCTCAGACCCAAGAGTCTAGGCCCCCAGCCACCTCCTCCCTCAGACCCAAGAGTCCAGCCTGCACCCCACGGCACTCACGATCTCCTCGCGGATGGCGTAGTCTGCTGTCTCCAGGTACCGCAGCATCTCCGACACGATCTGCTTGGCATTGCTGCGGTCACACATGGCGTAGAGGAGGTCAGCCGCCCGCTGCCGCACGCTGACATCCCGCTCCGTCTGAGGGCGAAGAACAGGGCCCAGGTGTGTTTTAGACTCCCTGTTGGCACAGGGTTGGCCACCCAAGGGCCTCTGAGCCTCTGGTCTTTCTGAGGGGGGTGGCAGGCCCAGGGTGGGCTCCAAGGGCTCACACCTTGAGGGCATTGATGACGGTGTCAATGTGCGTCTTGACGGCTTCGTGGGAGAACTCGGAGCTGGCCAGCGTGCACATGCTCTCCAGGGCCAGGTAGCGCAGGTTAGTCTCCCGGTGCTGCAGGAACTGGCCCAGCTGGTTGCAGGCCCGCACCAGGAGGTTGGGCTCACTGCCAGCAGGGGCCACGAAAGAGGGATGGTGAGAGAAACTGACAGGAGGAGGTGGAGGACTCCGGCCCCAGCTGACCCATCTCACAGCCCCCAAGGATCCAGGTCTTAACCTTGCCGGCCCTGCATCGCAGTCCTGCACCTCCAGTGACCCAGACAGCTGGGACTTTGAGCCCAGAGAAAGATACCCGGCAATTCTGCCCCCAGGAAGGGCCCCAGCACCAACCTCACAGGTGACACTTCACAGCCCCATCCTCCTCCTACCCTGCCTAAAAGTCAAGATTCCCCGCCCTCTGCCTAGGACTCAGGAGTCTGGGCCTCCACGCCCCTCTTTCCTGGCCCCGGGCATCAGGCCCTGATGGGCCCAGGTGGGCACCTGTCATAGTGGATGATGAGGCTGATGGTCTCGAAGAGGATGGCGTTCTTGGCATTGGAGTGCTGCACCTTCTTGGATTTGGGGGGCTCCTGGGCCTTGTTGAGCACAGTCTCCAGACATTCCACCAGCCGCCCCTTCACGGCCGCATCCTCTGGGGAAACGAAGGGGATGCCCCCGGCTGAGTGTCCTGCCCACCTGGCACACCTGCTGGGGTGGTGGCCATGCCCCAGCTCCTGTCTTCCAAGGGCGGAGCTCGGGGTGCCTCTGACCCTCGAGAATTCTGCAGCTCAGGGCCAGGGTCTCTGCTCCCTCAACCTCTTCCCAGCCCAGCAGAGAAGGTGAGACAAGGCACCTCTGGAGACACAGGATCTATCCCCAGACCTGGGCTCTCCTCCTGCTCTGACCCTCTTGGGCAAGAGGTGCCACCCATGTGAGCCTCAGTTTCTTCATCTGCAGCTCTGAGGCTCCTTAGGTTTCTCACAGAGCAAAGGAAGCTCCAGGAACCTTCCCCAGAGATGCCCCCAAACCCAGGCCTTCCCAAGGACTAGTGTGAGTGCCAAGCAGCCTCTGACAAAAATGCACAGGCCACCCACCCAAGTGTCCATTCAGCAAGAGACCACTGCAGGCACACTCGGTGCCATCCTCCTGGCCTAGAGGCTGGGAGGTCAAAGGAGACAAGGCTCAACCAGGTGCCCCCTCAACCCCCTAGAGCTCTCTACCACTGACAGATGCCAGCCAGAAGCTCACAGGAACACCAATCACTACGTTTCCTAGAATGTGACGTGTTTTCAAGTGTATACAAGAGCTGTCAAGTGTTCCAGCAAAAAATGGTTCCGCAGATCTACAGGAAAATTCACCAGACAGAGGAACAAGCTAAAATACACCACAAGGCAGCAATGGGCCCAGTTGCCACCATGGGACACACGGCAACGGCATCTCCTGGTTTCTCCAGAAACAGGTGTGGGGGCTAGTCCAGACTATGAGAAATAACAAAGACAGAATCCAATTGAAACCCTATTTTTGGAAACAGGGCAACTATGTTGTCCAGGCTGATCTCAAACTCCTGGGCTCAGGCGATCCTTCTGCCTCAGCCTCCCAAAGTGCTGGGATCACAGTGTGAGCCACTGAGCCTGGCAGAATCCGATCGAACATGTGATCCTAGATTGTACTGTGATATATATTCTGGTTTTTTTTTTTTGAGACAGAGTCTCACTCTGTCACCCAAGCTGGAGTGCAGTGGCGCAATCTTGGCTCACTGCAACCTCTGCCTCCTGGGTTCAAGCGATCTTCCCATCTCAGCCTCCTGAGTAGCTGGGACTACAGGCATGCACCACTACACTTGGCTAATTTTTTGTAGAGATGGGGTTTCACCATGTTGGCCAAACTGGTCTCGAACTCCTGAGCTCAAGTGATCCTCCTACCTTGGCCTCCCAAATTGCTGGGATTACAGGCATGAGCCACTGTGCCCAGCCCGGAACAACGTATTTAAAGGCAAAACATCATGATGTCTGTAATTTAGTTTTAAATATTTCAGAAGAAAATAAACAAGGGCATGCATACATGGCAAAATGTGAAGTCTAAGTAATGAGATCTCTCTACTTATCTGGATGTTGGGAAACTTTTCATAATGCATATGAGAAAAAAATGACTTGGAAACAAATTGGCAATAGCCCACCACCATTTGCTGAAAAGGAGGTGACACAGGATTGGTGTGTCCTCAGGCCCAGCCTCAGGACAAGGCTGTGTCTCCAGTTCCTACACCACCGAGGGTTGGAGTGGGTGAGGTGCCTGCCCTGGGTGTACCCCAGAATTACCAGCTGGGCCTTCTGGGGTAGTCATGGGCTTAGAGCATGACCTAAGCCCTTCTTGACAGGATGAAAAGAGGCCCAGAGAAGGAAGACATGTCCCCAGGGCCACACAACATAATTCATCACTGGCTTCACACAAGATGGGCCTCTGGCGTCAGCTCCATATCATATACTCAGAGTGTGTACACACACACCATGTGCAGAGGGACGTGCATGGACACACATGGATGCTGGCAAGCATTGGGACACGCACACACAGGCATGCACACAGGTATCTACACTCGTGTACACATCCACTTGCATGCACAGGTACACATGTAGATGCACACACTCATACACATGTACACACATAGAGATACCATGAACAATGCCAGATATAGACACAGACACGCATACATACAGATGCACACACAATGACACATCCACACACAGGGATGCACACACACATACATGCACACGGACAGATATTGACACACACAGACGAACGCATGCACACACGCAGGCATGCACACAGACAGGCATGCACACAGACAGGCATGCACACCCAGAGATTCGGCGGCGTACATCAGCCCTGGCCCCTGGCAGGTGCTGGGCATGCTGGCTGAACGGAGGGAACCAGTGCATTAGCACCTACTGTGTGCCAAGCCCCTCAGCACAGGGTCCCAAGAAACTGCTCCGTGAGGTCAGTCAGCCAAGGCGACAGAAGCTCAGGGGAGCTCAGTGGCAGAGGGAGGAGTTTAGAGCAGAGAGTCTGGGGGCCGACTGCCACTTACTGCCTAGAATGGTGATATCTCACCTCCAAGCCTCAGTTTCCCTGTGTACATATCACACTGGCTGTTCCTCCTTGCCAGCTCTGTTCAGCAGGTGCAGGCGCCCCCCTTGCACAGTGCCTGGCTCACTACAGGAGTTTCATACACACTGGCTATTGTGACTGTGAGCAGTAAGGGAAGGTTCTCACCAGATGTGAAAACCCCTAACAGGGCTACGGTAATTCAGACACCACAGCCTGCAATCACCCACTGACCGGGTGAGTGATCCTGGGCCAGGAGCTCCCTCTCCAAGCCTCAGATTCCTCATCTATAAAACAGGCACAGTAACAGTCCCTCGAAACAGGGCTGGAGTGAGAGCCCGGGTGGCAGGGACCTCAGCTATGAGGTTGATCTATGATGCTGCACAGGGTAGGCGCTGGGCCTCGGGCTGCCCGCTTGCCTCCCCCACTGCAGCCATGTAAGGGGACAGAGGAACCGCCCCAGCTTCAGAGAAATCCTGACCCAGACCCTCCAGTCCCATCTGGTGCGCTGTGGAGCAGGAGGCCCCTAGATGCCAGCAGCAGGCCACCCCGGGTTGGGGAGTGCACGGCGTTCATTACCTGGAGGCGGGTAGCACTGCAGCAGCCGCAGGAGCTTCACCGAGAGCCAGGGTGCTGGGACGAAGTAGTAGGTGTAGTCCTGGAGGTCGGTGGAGGCCGAGGAGACGATCTGGCGGGGAAGAGCAAGGACTAAGTTGGGGGCTGGGGTGGGAGGGGCACATGGGTCCACATGCCAGGGTGGAGCAAATGGTGCCTTCCAAGGGCGGTGCTGTCAGTGTTAACGGTTTTGTTAGTGGGTTTTTTTGTAGAGACAGGGTCTCACTATGTTGCCCAGGCTGGTCTCGAACTCATGGCCTCAAGCAATTCTCCCACCTCAGCCCCCCAATGTCCTGTGGTTACAAGCATGAGCCACCATGCCCGGCCAATGCGATGGTCTTATGAAGCAGGAATCTGAGGCTCTGGGAAGGGAGCGAGGAAGCGTCAGGCACACCGTATGGGGGCAAAACTAGGACTAAGCCTGGCTGGTTGATCTTTCCAATTAATGCTGGTGTGCGGTGGGCAGGAAAGGTCTCTGCTGGTTCCCTTCTGTGTGACAGTCCCAGCGCCCCCTCCTCACTCGCCTCTGAGCCTCCCATGCCCCAGGCTTCCTCCATCAGAGCACACAGCGCGCCGGCTCCTGGAGGCTGTTTCCTGTAGTCCGCCTACAAGGCTTGAAGTTACTCAGGCGCAGGGATTGGGTCTGACCCTTTTCTGGGTCCCTAGGCCTAATACAAGGTCAGATAGGAAGAGGTTCGGGGAGGAGGCAGGGAATTAGTGAAAGATTGAAAGATCATGGCCAGGTGCAGTGATCACCTGAGATCAGGAGTTCAAGACAAGCCTGACCAACATGGCGAAACCCCATCTCTACTAAAAATACAAAAATTAGCTGGGTGTGGTGGTGCATGCCTGTGATCCATGCTACTTGGGAGGCTGAGGCAGGAGAATTCCTTGAACCTGGAAAGCAGACATTGCAGTGAGCCAAGATGGCACTATTGCACTCCAGCCCAGGCAATAAGAGTGAAACTCTGTCTCAAAATAAAAAAAAAAAAAAAAAAAGAAAGATTGGGCCAGGCATGGTGGCTCACACCTATAATCCCAGCACTTTGGGACGTCGAGGTGGGCGGATCACCTGAGGTCAGGAGTTTGAGACCAGCCTGACCAACATGGTGAAACCCCACGTTTACTAAAAATACAAAATTAGCCAGCATGGTGGCACATGCCTGTAATCCCAGCTACTTGGGAGGCTGAGGCAGGAGAATTGCTTGAACCCGGGAGGCGGAGGTTGTAGTAAGCCAAGATCATGCCATTGCACTCCAGCCTGGGCAATAAGAGCGAAACTCTATCTCAAAAAAAAGAAAAAAAAAAAAGAAAGATCATGTGACTTTTTTTCCTCATTGCAAACTCCTATTCAACCTTGAAAAACCCTTCTCCAGGAAGCTCTGTCCCACCTCCGTGCTGGTCCGTGTTCCTGCCTTACTGTCATCCTGGCACACTGCAGTATTCAGATGTGTGATGAATGAATGAAACAATGACTGAGGCTGAGTGCAGTGGCTCACACCTGTAATCCCAGCACTTTCGGAGGCTGAGGCAGGAGGATCACTTGAAGCCAGGAGTTTGAGACCAGTGTGGGTGACAAAGCAAGACCGATCTCTACAAAAAATACAAAAATTAGCCAGGCATCTGCAGTCTCAGCTACTTGGGAGGCTGAGGCGAGAGATCGCTTGAGCCTAGGAGCCGGAGGCTGCAGTGAACCATGGTTGCACTACTGCACTCCAGCCTGGGTGACAGTGAGACCGTCTCAAAAAAAAAAAAACCTGAGAAAGAAACAATGAGTGGGCCGGGCACAGTGGCTCACGCCTGTAATCCCAGCACTTTGGGAGGCCGAGGCAGGCAGATCACAAGGTCCGGAGATCAAGACCATCCTGGCTAACATGGTGAAACCCCGTCTCTACTAAAAATACAAAAAATTAGCCGGGCATGGTGGCGGGCGCCTGTAGTCCCAGCTACTCGGGAGGCTGAGGCTGGAGAATGGCGCGAATCCAGGAGCTTGCAGTGAGCCAAGATTGCGCCACTGCACTCCAGCCTGGGGACAGAACGAGACTCCGTCTCAAAAAAAAAAAAAAAGAAACAATGAGTGGATGCATGAGCTGGTGTGTTCTTCTCTTTGCTTGTGAATCCAGGCCTCTTCCTACCTGCCCAGGAGATGCGCATGTGTGTTCTAAGTCTCAATTCGGGGATCGCTGCCCCCAGGAAGCCTTCACGGACTCACAGGCTGGGTTAAGTGCCTCCTATGGGTGACCTGTCCTACCTCCATTATAGCACAAGTCACCCCTTTTCTGACAATCTGTGACTGAGTCACCTCCCTGCCAGCAGGACAGGGAGCTCCTTAAGAGCAGAGCTTGGTTCTGACTCATCTGTGTCCCTGGTGTCACCCGACATGGAGCCTGGCATGCACAAGGCCTCAGGGGATGTTCCTGGGCAGGACAGGAGCAAAGGTGGGAGAGGGATGCCAGGCAGGAGTAAGAGGCTGCACAGGAAAGAGAGAGGCAGGAGGCAAAGCCAGAAGAGGGAAGGCGGGAGACAGAGAGAGAAGCGGGAGGAGGAGGAGGTCATGAGGGCGGCTCTGGCTCCCAGGGTGCTCGGCCTGCGAGGCCCTGTTCTGAGCACTTTATCCACAGCACTCTGTGCCTCCAGGCGGGCACCAATATTATCCCCACTGAACACAGGGGGCAGCTGAGGCCAGGGAGGTGAAGCCACTGTCCGGGGCCACCAAGCCAGAAAGAGGCCGAGCCAGGATGAATCCAGCTCAGAGGCTGAGTTTGTAAACCTTGGGCTGGGCTGCCTCTCAGGGAGAGTGGGGGCCTGAGGGGTGTCAGAGGGCATAGGGATGCCAGGGCCACCTCCAGCAGCCAACATCTAGGCCACACCCACCCGGCTCAGGCGCGACACAGCCAGAGAGATGCACGTCTTGAAGTCATCTGGGTTCTTCTTGCAGAGACAGGTGATGAGGCTGACGGCAGCCGTGACCACACCCTGCAGCGGCAGAGGAGAGACAAGTCAGGCCCCTGGGGGAGGCGGTACCTGAGAGCAGAGGCTCAGGAGCAGGACAGGGTCAGGATGTGTGTGCAGTCAGGAGGATGGGGTTTGGGGTGTGCACGTGTCACTGTGCGTGCTTTAGGGGTGGGGTGAGGAGGCCACGGGGCCTCGGGCACCATGGCCAGCACTGACCTGGGTGTGTGGGGTGTCCCTCGCAGGACCCCAGGCAGTTGGGTAAGGAGCAGTGAAGGGGTGAGACTCTAGAGGGTTGGGACTGGGGGGTGGGACAGGGTCAAGGTTTCTGCGCTGGTGGGCAGGTGATAGGCGCTGTTGGGGGAATCTCCAGGTATTAGAAACAGAGTGGGATTTTCTAAGGGACTGGGTGCTTGGTGAGGGGTGTGGGGGTCACTGGACAGGATCCCTGGCCAGCCAGGGGAGTGTCAGAGATGGGGATGGGAGGGTTTCTGGACACTTGGGCAGGTAATGAGTACCAAGGACACTGGATCATGGTTTCTGATGTCTGGTGAACGTCAGGGCCGAGGGGGGGCACCAGGCATCCAGGGGGGTCAGGGCTGAGGTGGGAGCCCTGGGTATCCAGGGGGCGTGAGGGCAGGCGGCTCACCATGTGCTGGTCATTGAGCAGATGTACCACGCGCGCCGTCCACTCGCCCATGGGCACCAGGTCAGGCGAGGCCTTGTAGAGTCGCAGGAGGCACAGGGCCGCACTCTGCTTGACGCTGTCCATGCTGTCCCTGTGGGGACACCATGCGGGGCAGGGGAAGCAGAGTCAGTGGCTCCAGCCCTGCACACCTCCCCTCCTCTCCTGTTCCTCCCAGGAAGGGTGTGCAAGGCCAGCGAGAGGGACAGAGAGCCAGGCGGCTGCAGGATCCAATCTGGCGCTGACCTCATGGCCCACCAGGACTCAGTGTCTTCATCTGCAAAATGATTGCATCTCAGTAACCTCATGGGGTCCCTGGCAGGGCTCAGGAACATGTCAAGCCTGGCTCTGCACCTTCATTCATTCACCAAGCACCTACTGGGTGCCCATGGGGTACCAGGCACTGCTGTGGGCGCCATGGATAGAGCAGTGAACAAAGTGGTCCAAACACTTGTCCTCACAGGGCTTACATTTCAGACAGCACCACGAAAACACATACATCAAATACTGTCAGGGCTGGGCATGGTGGCTCACGCCTGTAATCCCAGCACTTTGGGAGGTCGAGGTGGGAGGATCACTTGAGGCCATAAATTCAAGACCAGCCTGGGCAACAGTGAGACCCAGTCTCTTCAAAAATACAAAAATTAGCCAGGTGTGGTGGTGCAGGCTTGTAATCCCAGCTACTCCGGAGGGTGAGGTGGGAGGATTGCTTGAGCCTAGGAGGTCGAGGCTGCAGTGTGCCACAACTGCGCCATGCACTCCCTCTAGCTTGGGTAACAGAGTTAGATCTGTCTCTAAATAAATAAAAAAATTAAAAAATAAACAAAACAGAGTAACTTAATGAGGAAAGACTGAAAATCCTCTGCAACAGAACATCCCAGGCAGAGGGAACAGCCTGTGCCAAGGCCATCAGGAAGGCGGAGCCCGTGCGTAGGAGGAGCAGCGAGGAGGCCTGGGCGCTGCGGAGGCCTGCAGGCTGCGGCCCGAGCCGTGGGGCAGGAGGGCTGCAGATAGGACAGGGAGGGAACAGAGGGCCAGACCCTGCAGGGCCTTGTTGGCTGAAGTGAGGACTTGGCTTTTTACCGATTGGGAGATGAAAGCCGCTGTGGGTGGTGAGCAGAGAATCAGCGTGACGTTAACACGACAGCAGGAACAGCTACCCCCGGGCCCCTTCGGCCTGTCCAGCACTCCCACAGGTCTCTGGGTGGATTCACACGTTTATCTTCTCTCCACAACAAACTGAGAAAATGGGTGTATTTTTGATCTGGCTTAGGTTTTTAAAGGGTCCCTCTGCCTGTTGTGAGGGAACAGACTTTGCAAGGCCCTTTTGAATCCAAGGGAACATATTCACAGGTTCTGGGGGTTAGGTTGGCTCACGCCTGTAATCCCAGCACTTTAGGAGGCTGAGGTGGAAGGATCACTCGAGCCCAGGAGTTGGAGACCAGCCTGGGCAACATAGTGAGACCCCCATCTCTACTAGAAATATGAGAATTAGCCAAGCGTGGTGGCGCATGCCTGTAGACCCAGCTACTTGGCAGGGTGAGGTGGGAGGATCGCTTGAGCCTGGGAGGTGAAGGCTGCAGCCTGGGTGGCAGAGCAAGACCCTGTCTCCAAACAAAAAAAAAAGGGTGGGGGTACTTTGCAGATATGATGAAGTTAAGGATCATGAGATGGAGAGAGGATCCTGGGTGATCCAGGTGGACCCAATGTCATCACAGGGTCCTTATAAGGGAAAGATACAGTTCAGAGTCAGAGAGAGATGATGTGAGGATGGAACAGAGGTCAGGCAGGAGAGAAGATGCCACACTGCTGCCTTTGGGGATGGGGAGAGGGGCCACGAGCCAAGGAAAGCAGGTGGCCTCTAGGAGCTGGAGAAGGGAAGGATGCAGCCTCTCCTCTAGGGCCCCCAGAAGAGACGAACCCTGCCCACGACTTGATTTTAGCCCCGTGAGATGGATATTGGACTTCTGACATCCAGAACCAGTGTTTGACACTGCTGTCAAGACTGGCCCAGCTATGGCCTATCAGTAAAGGGTTTCCCAGAAAACACCCAACAGACAGCGAAGGACACGGGAGAAATCCTCAGAGGGGAGAACTGCACGAGTCAAAGGCCTGTGGTAACATGTCTCACTGGATGTGCAGCCACCCAGCAGGTGGCTCCTGCCATCAGCCAGGCAGATACTTGCCCAACTGACGCCTGTTGCTACGGCCTCCTAAAGTGCTGGGAACCCTCGTGTGCTGCAGCTGGAGGCGGACACAGGGACAGGCCCTCTGGAGAGGCTCTGGGCTTCCTCTGTCTAGAAAGGCCACTGCTGTGTGTGAAGCAGACCAAGACCAGCAGTGCTGCCCCCAGACTCCCACCCTACAGAAACGTTCACTGCCCAATGGTCATCAAGTTAGAACCAGAAACCAGCAAGAAGCCTGGCCACAGACAATGCTCCATTTGTGAGGCCACTTTCCCATCTCCGTCACAGCGCGCATCTCCCGAGCCCTGACTCCGGGCCACTTTCCCACCTCCATCACGCGCGCATCTCCCGAGCCCTGACTCCGGGCCACTTTCCCAACTCCGTCACGCACGCATCTCCCGAGCCCTGACTCCGGGCCACTTTCCCACCTCCGTCACGCGCGCATCTCCCGAGCCCTGACTCCGGGCCACTTTCCCATCTCCGTCACGCGCGCATCTCCCGAGCCCTGACTCCGGGCCACTTTCCCATCGCGGCCACGGCGTGCATCTCCCAAGCCACAGCGCATCTCCCGAGTCCTGACTCCGGGCCAAACTCTGCTCTAAGTGTTCCCGCACAGCTCGCTCACTCCCCACCACAGCCCTCTAAGGACGCGGATTCTATCATCTCTATTTACAGATAAAGATACCACACAAAGGAATAAGAGATATTTATCAACTTGGTTAAGTGGAGTAAGGGCTGTGGTGCTACTTAGGAAAAGGTTAAACTACACAATATCAAGCTGCATATCCAAGCATAAAAAATAAAACCACCAAGTCAGGCGCGGTGGCTCACGCCTATAATCTCAGCACTTTGGGAAGCTGAGGCCACGGAGGATCACGTGAGCTCAAGAGTTCAAGACTAGCCTGGGTAATATAGTGAGACCTTGTCTCTATAAAAAATTCAAATATTAGCCAGGCGTGGTGGCTTGTGCCTGTAGTCCCGGCTGCTGGAGTGGCTGACGTGGGAGGATCACCCGAGCCTGGGAGGTCAGGGCTGCAGTGAGCTGTGATCATGCCACTGCACTCCAGCCTGGGCAGCAGAGCGAGACTCTATCTCGAGCAAATCACGGATATGCACTACAATGTGGATGAACCTGAAAAACATCTTGTTGAGTGGAAGAAGCCAGACACAGAAGGCCACCTACTGTGTGGTTCCATTTCTATGAAATGTCCACATTAGGCAAATGCGTGACAGAAAGCAGATTGGTGGCAGCCAGGGGCTGGGGGGAAGAGGGAATGGGGAGGGACTGCTAATGGGTACAGGGTCTTTTTTTGGAGTGATGAATGTTCTGCAATTAGGTGCTAGTGGTGGTTGCACAGCATCATGAGTATACTAGAAACCACTGAACTGAACACCTTCAAATGGTTAAAATGACCAGGCACGCCTGTAATCCTAGCACTCTGGGAGGCTGAGGCAGGCGGATCAATAGAGGTCAAGAATTTGAGACCAGTCTGGCCAACATGGCAAAACCTCGTCTCTACTAAAAAAAAAAAAAAAAAATAGCCAGGTGTGGTGGCACACACCTGTAATCCCAGCTACTCAGGAGGCTGAGAGAAGAGAATTGCTTGAACTCAGGAGGCAGAGGTTGCAGTGAGCCAAGATTGCACCACTGCACTCCAGCCTGGGCAACAGAGAGAGACTGCCTCAAAAAAAAAAAAAAAAAGGCTAGCTGGGAGTGGTGGCTCACACCTGTAATCCCAACACTTTGGGAGGCTGAGGCAGGAGGATTGCTTGAGCTCAGGAGTTCAAGACCAGCCTGGAGCCTGGGCAACATGGCAAAACCCCATCTCTAAAAAAAAAAAAAAAAAAAAAAACAAAAATTAGCCAGGCATGGTGGTGCACGCCTGTAATCACAGCTACTCAGGGGGCTGAGGTGGGAAGATCGCTTGAGCCCAGGAGTCGGAGCTTGCAGTGAGCCAAGACTGTGCCACTGCACTCCAGCCTGGGCAACAGGGCAAGACCCTGTCTCCAAAAAATAAAAAGTTAAAAAAAAGTCTACCTACCAAATAAAGTTCCTCCGCACCCCAGTCACTGTCGAGGCCAAGTTTCCAGCGTGGAGGGGGCAGCCTAGAGTCAGGCAGCCCCACCCTGGCCCCTTGACCCTGGCAGAGCACCACCCCTCGGCATCCACTCCAGGGACAATGTCACCTGCACCCACACATGTTGGCCACGCTGGCCTCCCTCTCAGTCCTCAAAGTGCCCGGTTCTTCCCTCTTCAGGGTGGCTTGTAACCTCTGTCTCCCCCAAGCTGATGCTGACTGCCTGTCCTTGTCCTAAAGAAACTGCTGGCAGCATTCGCGACTGGCCACTCCCTCCTCCATCAAAGTTCTCAGCGTTCTGAGGCATGGCCTGATCCTGATTTTCCTCCCACACCCCTGATCATGCCTCCCATCCCCCCTGCCAGAGCGTAACACGCTGGGCTGCACCAGGGCCACTCAAGGGCCCAGCCTTTGGGGATTCCCAGTTAACACCTGCCCTCAGGGTCTTCACCCGGCCCGAGCTTAACTGCCATCAATGCCCATGCTGTCAGATACAACAGCCCCCAGAGCACTGGAACTGTGGCGAGTCCAAACTGAGAGACGCCCACAACGCCACATTCCAAAGACTTAGCACCAAACACGGATGTTAAATAAAATAGCTCGTGAATAATTTTTATGCTGATTCAGTGTCAAAGTGATAATATTTTGGGTGGATCAGGTTAAACTGAAATATTAAATACTAGAAAACAGAAAAACACCTATGTGGCTTGCATTATATATTTTTTTTAGACAGGGTGTCACTGTCACCCAGGCATGATCACAGCTCACTGCGGCCTGGGCCTCTTCACTGCATCCTGGGCCTCTTGAACTCGAGCAATCCTCCCATCTCAGTCACTTGAGTAGCTGGGATTACAGGCACACATTTTTGCATTTTGCTTTTTGTTTGTTTGTTTTTTGTTGAGATGGAGTCTCACTCTGTCACTCAGGCTGGAGTGCAGTGGTGCAATCTCAGCTCACTGCAACCTCTGCCCCCTGGTTTTACTCAATTCTCCTGCCTCAGCGTCCTGAGTAGCTGGGACTACAGGTGTGCACCACTGCATCCCACTAATTTATTTATTTTATTATTTTTTTTTGAGACAGAATCTCGCTCTGTCACCCAGGCTGGAGTGCAGTGGCGCAATCTCCACTCACTGCAACCTCTGCCTCCTGGGTTCAAGCGATTCTCCTGCCTAAGCCTCCCGAGTAGCTGGGATTACAGGTGCCTGCCACCACACCTGACTAATTTTTGTATTTTTAGTAGAGACGGGGCTTCACCACGTTGGCCAAGCTGTTCTCGAACTCCTGACCTCAAGTGATCTGCCTGCCGAACTCCTGACCTGAAGTGATCTGCCCACCTTGGCCTCCCAAGGTGCTGGGATTATAGGTGTGAGCCGCCGTGCCTGGCCTGTATTTTGCATTATATTTTTATTGGACAGTGCCGATCTCTCTCAGATCTCTTTCCCTCCCGCCCTGACTCCCTGCAATCCAACTTCCTCCCCAGAGTCCTACTCAGATGTCTAATACACATCTCAAATTCAGCATGACCAAACCACACTCAGGTTCTGCCCTCTCTGACCCATTTTCCTATAACCTTTGTCACATTGCTGAAAGGTCTGCCATCATTCACTCACCTGTTCAATGTCCCCACCTCGTCCTAGCACAGCACATATAATCCATCGACTCTACTCCCGAAACATGCCCTTCTCATAACCACATGACCGCCACAGCCCTGGTCCAAGCCACCGCGAGCTCTGACCTGGACCTGGTGACAGATGCCTGGCTGGTCTTGCTGCCCCACAGTCACCCTCTACAGTCTGTACTTCTGCTTATGATTTCCTGGCCTATTTGAATCTGGGGATCAGCCTCTTTCATTCGTTCTGGAATATTTTCAACCATTATCTCTCTTCGAACACTGCCTATGTCACAATCTCTCCCTACAACTCTAAATGGCAATTCTGTTAGACATTCTCCATCTTCCATGAGTCTTTGTCTCTTTCCTAAAATCCCCATCGCTTTGTCTTCTTTGGGCTGCATTTTGATGTCTTTCTTCAGTTCTACTGCCTGGTCACTAATTCTGGCTTTGGCTGTGTCTACTCTGCCAACTAAATTCAGACACCTAATTTTTTTTTTTTTTTTTTTTTTTGAGACGGAGTCTCGCTCTGTCGCCCAGGCTGGAGTGCAGCGGCGCAGTCTCGGCTCACTGCAAGCTCCGCCTCCCGGGTTCACGCCATTCTCCTGCCTCAGCCTCTCCGAGTAGCTGGGACTACAGGCGCCCGCCACGACACCCGGCTAATTTTTTGTATTTTTTAGTAGAGACGGGGTTTCACCGTGGTCTCGATCTCCTGACCTCGTGATCCACCCGCCTCGGCCTCCCAAAGTGCTGGGATTACAAGCGTGAGCCACCACGCCCGGCCAGACACCTAATTTTTTTAACATTTATTTGCTTTTTTTTTTTTTTTTTTGGTTTAGACAGGGTCTTGCTCTGTCACCCAGGTTAGAGTGTAGTGATGAGATCACAGTGAGCTGCAGCCTCATCCTCCCAGCCTCAAGCAATCCTCCTGCCTCAGCCTCCTGGATGGACTACCCAGGCACACGGCACCCCACCCGGCTAATATTTTAGTTTTTGTGGCAATAGGGTCTCACTATGTTGCTGATCTTGAACTTCCGGCCTCAAGTGATCCTCCCGCCTCAGCCTCCCAAAGTGCCTGGATTACAGGTGTGAGCCACTACTGTGCCTGGCAATTTCTGACTATTTCAATTATATTTTCAAATCTGTTTAAACTTTACTCATATTTTAAAATGCTTCTCTTATTTATTGAAACGTATGAAATATACTTCTTTCACATTCTGTATAATTCCAATTCCAAAGTTATTTTGTGTTTTCTTTTTTTTTTGAGACAGAGTCTTGCTCTGTCACCCAGGCTAGAGTGCAGTGGCACGATCTCGGCTCACTGCAACCTCTGCCTCCCAGGTTCAAGTGATTCTCCTGTCCTGCCTCAGCCTCCCGAGGAGCTGGGATTATAGGCATGCGCCACCACACCTGGCTAATTTTTGTATTTTTAGTAGACATATGGTTTGGCCATGTTGGCCAGGCTGGTCTCGAACTCCTGACCTCAGGTGATCTGCCCACCTCAGCCTCCCAAAGTGCTGTGATTACAGGCATGAGCACCACGCCTGGCCTTCTGTTTTATTTCTGCTGGTTCTCCCTCATGGTGTCTTGTGTCGTGTGTTTAGAGATTTTTGGCTGTGAGCTACTCATATCACTTGGAGCTTTATCTGTGGATATCACTGAAGCTTGTGGTGAAAATGGGCCTCCTCAGAAAAGACTCATGTTTGCTTCTGTGAAGCACTAGGGGAACCTCCAGTTTCCATCACTTTAAACTAAAGGTTGACTTAGGGGCTTTTGGACTACCCAGATAGGGTAAAGTCAGGCTGAAAACCAGTCTGAGGGCTGCTCCGTGCCAGCGTTTCAGACAGGTAATTTTCCTCATAGTCCCCAAGGGGGTTTATTTCTAGGTCACTGTCACTTTGAAGTATAGCCTTCAAGAACTTCTCAGACAAGCTTTGTCTTCTGTTCCCAGAGGCTGCAGGGCCCCAAAACCGATACTCAGGTTCACCCAGTTCAGCAAATGCCTTCTAAGCAAATGCTGGCTCCAGCACATGGCTCATCTGCTTGGGTGCCTGGTTTCTCTTAGCTTGTGGCCTGTGTGCTCCTCATTTTCTGGCTACCTCATGAATCCATTAAATAATATTGTCTTTTGTCTTTTATCCAATATTGACAGTTAGGTTTCAGGGAGAACATGAGTCGGGTAACTAGTTGACCATACTGCCAGAAATAGAAGTCCCACCTGTGTGCACACCAAGCTGGAGTACACTGGTGCAATCACAACTCGTTGCAGCCTCGACCTCCCCAGCTCAGGAGATCCTCCCACCTCAGCTTCCCGAGTAGCTAGGACTATAGGTGCACGCCACCATGCCCTGGCAATTTTTGGTATTTTTAGTAGAGATTGGGATTTTGCCATGTTGGCCAGGCTGGTCTCGAACTCCTAGACTCAAGCAATCTACCCGCCTCAGCCTCCCCAAATGCAGGGATTACATGAGCCATCGCGCCTGGCAAATTCTACACTTCATCCTGCAATTCTTCCATCACCATTTGTCTCCCGCTCCAGACCATGAACACAGGAGGGCAATGACCATGTCCATCTCTGGACAATACAACATCCCCAGCAATCAGCACAGTGCCTGGCACATAGTATGTGCTCAGTAAATGTTTGGTGAATGAATGGAGATGAGGAAGTTCTGGAGGGCCGTCACCCACATAGCATACAGTTATCCCTCTTATCGTAGGTGCTACAGTTCTGCAGTTCAGAGACACCCCACTGGCTTTGCGGGGAAGCAGCCTTACACCATCAAGTCAGCTTCGTATCACGGGAAGAGACAAGTATGGGGCTGCCACCGGAACCACTGGGTCCCCAGCCCAGCGTTAGCCCACATCCCGGCTGGGAGACCTTGGGCAGGCGACAGAGCCTCTCTGAGCCTCACACTTGGCTGGGACTCATCACCCCCATGCCCCCCACTGCCAATGGGTCCCCAGTGCCTTACCCGGCCACCAGGATGCGGGGGATGTCAGCGGCAAAGGCCTCACCCATCTCCCGGCTGCCCACGTTGGCGATGCAGTGCAGGGCCAGGCACATGAAGGTGGGGTTGCGGCTGGCCAGGTCATTCTTGATGGCGTTGTTGATGAGGCGGATCAGCTCCGAGTTCGAGTTCACCAGCACAGAAATGAACAGGTAACCCTGTGGGGAGGGAGGTCGTGGATGGCTAGGAACCTTGTGACTCAGTGGCCCCAGATCCAACCCTCAGATCCAGGAGTCCAGGCTCCCAGGCCCTCCTCCCTCAGACCCACGAGTCCAGGCCCCAGATTCAACCCTCAGACCCGGGAGTCCAGACTCCCAGCCCCCTCCTCCCTCAGACCCAGCAGTCCCGAGCCCCAGACCCCCTCCTCCCTCATACCCAGGACTCCAGACCCCTAGACCCCCTCCTCCCTCAGGTCCAGGAGTCCAGACCTCCAGCCCCCTCCCACGCAGACCCAGGAATCCAGACCTCCAGCCCCCTCCTCCCTCAGACCCAGGAGTCCAGGCCCTGGCACTCCTCTCTCCAGACTCACTATTTGCTTCTCTGTGTATTTATTGGAACTCAACAGATTCACAGCCTCCATGTGCCCAAAGTCAATGTCATGGCCAAGCAGGAAGATGAAAAGCAGTTTACACACATATTTTTTCTTACTGTAGCCATCCAAGGCTTTGTCTCCTAGGGCAGAGGAAGGAGGAAAGGGGAGCCAGAAATGAGGAAGGGTCACAGGATAGGTCACAGGAGCCCCAGCTCCCAGCCCCCTTCTCCCTCAGAGCCAGAAGTTGGGCCCCCAGCCTACCTTTGAACTTGGAGCGGATGTTGGCCAGTTCCTTGTTGATTCTCTTAATTTCCGCCTCTTTGCTCTTACCTGGGAGAGGAGGAGGAGGGTAGGCAGTGAGGGGTCTGGGGAGTCAGCCACCTGCCCTCTCTTTCCTAGGCGCGGCCCCAGCCAGCGGGAAGGGCAGATCTTCTCCGCCTCCAAGCCCTGGGGCTCAGGACAGGCCAGGACCCCTTCTCTGGCTGGGAGTTGCAAAGAGGGAAGAACCACTGCTGGCTGAGACCCACAGCACAGAGCACACACCCTTGGGCTGTCCCTGACTTCCTCTCTCCTTCCTCCTCCCACTGTGGCCCCTGATCTTTGGGGCTCCTCAGGGCCCAACACGCTCCCTGAGAGCTCCTGTCCCCACTCCCCACATGCGATGAACATGTGATGAATGAATGAATGAATAAAGAGCTTGGCCGGCCACAGGGTGCTCACCCCTACCACTGAGCTCACTGCCTCTTCTCCCAGTTCTCAATCCCATGAAGGTCCCACTGTCTACTCAGTCATCAGGTCAGACCCTTGGGTGCTGTCCTCACCCCCTTTGTCCCCACAGCCATGGCTTCATCCTCTCCCGCATGGCCTGTCCCCACTGCCTCCTGTCCCCTGGCTGCCAATCTCTCCCCAATTTATCTGGGACATTCCTACACCTCTGACAGGACTTGCTTGTGGAATAAGCACAGAAAGCCTCCCCTGATCCTACAGGCCAGGTCTCTGCTTCCTCCGTGCTCCTCAGTGCCCTACAGCACCCCCTTCGGAGCACAATCCGACTGGATGCTCTCGGCTGCCCTCTCTGCTTCTCCTGTCCCTGTTCCACTCACCCAGACTTCATCCCTCCCTTGACAGGTTCCACCGTTCCCTCTTCTCCTCCAAACAGAACCTGGACATCCTCACGCCAATCGGGCTACTGCTTCATCCTTTTTAATTTATTTTTGAGACAGGGTCTTAGACTGTCACCTAGGCTGCAGTGCAGTGGTGCAATCATAGCTCACTGTGACCTTAAATTTCTGGGATCCAGTGATCCTCCCGCCTCAGCCTCCCAAAATGCTGGGATTACAGGTATGAGCCACTATGCCCAGCCACCTCCTCCTAACTTGACCTTCAGAACATGTCCTGAGCACCTCCATGGTGACCACTTCATCCAGACCCCATGCTCACTCGCTCAGGTCAATGAAGCAGCCTCCCCTCTGGCCTTCTTGCCTCCCTCGTGTTTTCATATCCTGGGCTCTGTGATGCCAGCTGGGGGTGCTCCACTCCACGGCCCATCAAGCCCCCTGCCCCTGTCACAGCCACCCTGCCAGTGTCACCCCTCAGACCCCTACTGTCCATCCAGGCCCCCTGGCCTCCATTCTGCTCCGGGAACATGCACATCCTCCTGCCTCAAGGGCCTTCACACAAGCTGTGCCCTCTTCCTGGGGCCACCCCTCCCCTGTCATCTTCCCATCATTTGGGTCTCGGCTCCTGCCACCTCTGAAAGCCCGTTCCGTTTCACTTCCTTAAAGCCAGTTCTTTATTATTCTGCTTAAAGAGTTATTTTTCAAAAAGTCCTCTCTGGTACATTTCACCATGTCACAATTTTATCTCTCCACTGTCGAACTTCCTCCCACTTCAGACTATAAGCATCAGGAGGGAGCTCCTAGAGCAGTGCCCTGCATACAGCAGGTGCTCTATAAATGTCTAGTTATCTAAGGGGCAGAGATCTGCTCTGACCCACATCCTTCAGGGTGTAGTCCCCAGCAGGGTGGGATGTCCATTCAACAAATGAATCAGTGACTGAGAAAGCAAGTATATGTGCCATCCTTCTCTCTAGAAATCCTGTCTTGTCCCTGCTCCCAACTTCTATGGAAGCTCCCATAAGCCTCACTTCAGATATCACCTCCTCCAGGAAGCCCCTCTGATCAGCACCTCCTGATCAGTGCTAAGGGGACCCTAGCGCTGCACCATCCAATATAGCAGTTGCCAACCAGTGGCTCCTGAGACCCTGAAATGTGGCCGCTCCAAACTGAGAGGGGCTGTCAACAGCAAACATACGTGGGATTTAGAAGACAGTATGGAGAAAAAATGTAGAATATTTCAGTAAAAATTATAGGGGCTAGGCGCGGTGGCTCATGCATGTAATCCCAGCACTTTGGGAGGCCAAGGCAGGAGGATGGCCTGAGCCCAGGAGTTGGAGACCAGCCTGGACAACATAGTGAGAATCTGTGTGTCAACAAAATAAAATAAATTATAAAATATTGATCACACGCTGAAATAATAATTTGGGTGTACTGGGTTATATAGACATATTATTAAAATTAATTTTGCCTCTGTTTGTTTTTTTTTTTTTTGTTTTGGTAGCCCAGGCTGGAGTGCAGTGGCGTGATCTCGGATCACTGCAACCTCTGCCTCCTGGGTTCGGCGATTCTCGTGCTTCAGCCTCCGAAGTCGCTGGGACTACAGGTGCATAACACCACATTCAACTAATTTTTTTTTTTTTGAGACAGAGTCTCGCTCTGTCTCCCAGGCTGGAGTGCAGTGGCACAATCTCAGCTCACTGCAACCTCCACCTCCCAGGTTCAAGCACTTCTCCTGCCTCAGCCTCCCCAGTAGCTGGGACTACAGGCGCCCACCACCATGCCTAGCTAATTTTTTGTATTTTTAGTAGAGATGGGGTTTCACTGTGTTAGCCAGGATGGTCTCAATCTCTTGACCTCGTGATCCGCCCACCTCGGCCTCCCAAAGTGTTGGGATTACAGGCGTGAGCCACCGCGCATGGTCCTAATTTTTTTTTTTTTTTTTGTAGAGATGAGGTCTTACTATGTTGCCCAGGCTGATCTCAAACTCCTGACTTCAAGTGATCCACCTGCCTCAGCCACCCAAAGTGCTGGGATTACAGGTATGAGCCACCGTGCCCGGCCTATATACATACGGTTTTGTCATAAATATGTATCTATACATATGCATACCATAAATATAGTATATATAAAGAGTATACACATATTTAAAGAATATGTTATTTAAATATATAGTATTACTTAATTTAAAGAATATGTATTATTTCAATACAGTCCTGCCCCGCATATCAACATTTCAGTCAACAACAAACCGCACACACTACAGTGGTTCCGTATGATTCTATGCCTTATTTCTACCGTACCTTTTCTGTGTTTAGATGCACAAATACTTACTGTGTCACAATTACCTACAGGACAGTCCCATGCTGTGCAGGTTTTTTTGTTTTATTTTGAGACGCAGTTTCGCTCGCCGCCCAGGCTGGAGAGCAATGGTGTGATCTCAGCTCACTGCAACCTCCGCTTCCCGGGTTCAAGCAATTCTCCCATCTCAGCCTCCCAAGTAGCTGGGATTACAGGCATGCGCCACCATACCCAGCTAATTATTGTATTTTTAGTAGAGATGAGGTTTCACCATGTTGGCCAGGCTGGTCTCAAACTCCTGACCTCAAGTGATCTGCCCGCCTCAGCCTCCCAAAGTGCTGGGATTACAGGTGTAAGCCACCGTGCCTGGCCACTGTGCAGGTTTATAGCCCAGCAGCAACAAGCTGGGCCACAGAGCCTCAGTGAGTGGTGGGCTATACCATCGCGATTTGTGTAAGCACACTCCAGGATGTTCACACCACGACAAAACCACCTAATGATGCATTTCTCAGAACATATCCCCATCGTTAAGTAATACACGAGTGTATTCATTCAATTGTACTTAAAATGATTTAAATATATACACAAATATGTGCATGTATATGTATTCTTTAAATATTCTTTAAATTTAAAGAAATATATATCATATGTACTTATATATTTACATTTACGTATTTCTTTAACTAGTATTCATTTAAAGAAATACGTATTATTATATGTGTAATATATAGATTTCCTCTCTCTTTTTTTGAGATGGGGTCTCACTCTTTCACTCAGGTTGCAATGCCATGGTGTGATCTCAGCTCACTGCAGTCTTGGCCCCTTGGGCTCAAGTGACCCTCCCATCTCAGCCTCCCAGGTAGCTGGGACTGTGAGGTGCGCCACCACACTCAGCTAATTTTTTTCTATTTTTTGTAGAGATAGGGTTTTGCCATGTTGCCCAGGGTGGTCTCAACTCCTCCGCCCACCTCAGCCTCCCAAAGCGCTAGGATTGTAGGCATGGGCCACTGCTCACTGCCAGGAAATCTCTCTTTTTTTTTTTTTTTTTTGAGATGGAGTCTTGCTTTGTCGCCCAGGATGGAGTGCAGTGGCACCATCTCGGCTCACTGCAAGCTCCGCCTCCCAGGTTCACGCCATTCTCCTGCCTCAGCCTCCCAAGTAGCTGGGACTACAGGCGCCCGCCACCACGCCTGGCTAATTTTTTGTATATTTAGTAGAGACAGGGTTTCACCAAGTTAGCCAGGATGGTCTCGATCTCCTGACCTGGTGAGCTGCCTGCCTCAGCCTCCCAAAGTGCCGCGATTACAGGCGTGAGCCACTGTGCCAGGCTGGAAATCTCTTTTTAAAGTATTATTTAAATTGTATTTAAAATGTATTTATATATATATATACACAAATATGCATATATATGTATATTTTTCTTTAAATAGGCTTTATTTTACTTTTTTTCTTGAGACGGAGTCTCACTCTGTCACCCAGGCTAGAGTGCAATGGCACCATCTCGGCTCACTGCAACCTCCGCCTCCAGGTTCAAGCGATTCTCCTACCTCAGCACCCACCACCACACCTGGCTATTTTTTTTTTTTTCCATATTTTTAGTAGAGACGGGTTTCACCATGTTGACCAGACTGGTTTCGAACTTCTGACCTCAAGTGATCCACCCGCCTCGGCCTCCCAAAGTAAAGTGCTAGGATTATAGGCATGAGCCACTGCGCTTGGCCTTTAAATAGGCTTTAAATGGTCCACATCTATTTGATGCTATCTTCTGCATAACTGGTATAATTTGCTATAAAAAAAAGAATTCAGAGAGCGAAGAAAAGCTCTCGGTCTTCAAAAGAGGAGCAGTTGTGGCCCCAAAGGGAGGGCTCTGGCAGAGGCCCAGCTCTGCGAAGATCTAAAGGCCCGTGATGGCCAGGGAGCCCAGGGATACTGTATGGGTGCTACTGGGGTGGCACCTGGGGAAAGGGCTGAGGCAGCTGACAGACCAGGATTATGGAAAGGATGACCCAGCACTCAGGGCCAGCAACAGGGGGAATAAGCTCACTGTCACAGGAGGCAAGCAAGCCTGTGAGGGAGTTTTAAAGGGATTCTCTCATTCACAATGGGATTTCTGGGGCCAGGCTTAAGGATGAGTCCCATCTACCCTGCTCTCGAGGCATCCCTGGACTGGAGTGGTGGCAGACAGGGACAGTGGCAAGTATTCTGAAGGAGGTATACACGTTTCGGGGCTGAGAGGCTAAAACGAGACAGCGTGGGGGACGGGGAAGGCTTCTCTGTACACAGCTGCTGGGATTTGAGGATCAAAAGATGAGGCTGAAATGGACCAGGCAGAAACAAGGGGAGGTGCGCTCTGGGCAGGAGGACCAGCAGGTGCAATGGCCTGGAGGTAGGACAGCATGAGGCAAGGCAGGCGGACGGTGATGAAAGAGGCACAGTCTGAGGATGCGGGCGGCGGGTGGAGAAGAGCACAGCAGGTGGGGCCAGACCACGCAGCCTCTCCAGAGTTTCCTGAGGTGCTGGGGGTGGGGGGGGTCATGGGAGGGGCAGGCCGTGCTCCGTCCAGTGGCTGTTGCCGTGAGGGGTGTTCGGGTGCAAAGGCGACCAACATCTTGCTCCAGGCAGAGTAAGGCAGAGTCAAGGGAAGTGCTGACGGTGCCAGGGAGCTGCCTTACCTTCGGTCTTCTGGTTAGGGGAGATAACGCCGCCTTCCCTAAACATGTAAGCCCCAGATCAGGGTGGGTCTGTTACTACCAGCAAAGGCATCCTGTCAAACCTGGGCCCTGCCCTGGAGGGACTAATGTGCATTTATGAAGGTAACACAGGCATTACCCAGCATCTCACCACAAAGGCCTTCAGAGCCTTCTAGACCAAGGAGATTTCCTCTACTGAGACCGAGACCTGATGTGCTTCCTGTACAAGCCCCAACAGCCCTGAATCCTCAGAAAGCCTTCTGGAGGCTGGGTGCAATGCCTCCCGCCTGTAATCCCAGCACTTTGGGAGGCTGAGGCAGGCAGATCCCTTGAGCCCAGGAATCTGAGACCAGCTTGGGTAACACAGGCTCACACCTGTAATCTCAGCACTTTGGGAGGCCGAGGCAGGTGGATTACTTGAGGTCAGGAGTTTGGGACCAGCCTGGCCAACATGGCGAAATCCCATATCTACTAAAAATACAAAAATTAGCCGGGTGTGGTGGTGCACACCTGTAGTCCCAGCTACTAGGGAGGCTGAGGCAGGAGAATCGCTTGAACCTGGAAGGTAGAGGCTGCAATGAGCTGAGATCCTGACACTGCACTCAGCCTGGGCCATACAGCAAGACTCCATCTCAAAAAACACTGATTACACACTGAAATAATATTTTGGATATACTAGGGTAAAGAAAATTTATTAAAATGAATTTCACTGGTTGTTTTCCTTTTTAAAAAAATATATGGAGACAGGGTCTTGCTGTATTGTCCAGGCTGGAGTGTGGTGGTGTGATCTTGACTCACTGCAGCCTCGACTTCCCAGGCTCAAGCGATCCTCCCATCTCAGCCTCCCAAGAAGCCAGGACTACAGGTGCATACCACCATGCTTGGCTAATTTAAAGTGTTTTTTTGGGTGGGGAGAGACAGGATCTTGTTGCCCAGGCTGTTCTCAAACTCCTGGGCTCAACTGAACTGCCCGCCTCGGCCCCACAAAGTGCTGGGATTACAGGTGTGAGCTGCTGTGCTCAGCCTGTTTTACTTTTTTTTTTTTTTTTTTTGACACAGAGTCTTTCTGTCACCCAGGCTGGAGTGCAGTGGTGTGATCTCGGCTCACTGCAACCTCCACCTCCTGGGTTCAAGCGATTCTCCTGTCTCAGCCTCCCGAGTGGCTAGGACTACAGGTGTGCCACGAGGCCTGGCTAATTTGTGTATTTTTAGTAGAGACGGAGTTTCACCATGTTGGCCAGGCTGGTCTCAAATTCCTGACCTCGTGATCCGCCTGCCTCGGCCTCCCAAAGTGCTAGGATTACAGGCGTGAGCCACCGTACTCGGCCCCTGTTTTGCTTTTGTAATGTGGCAAGAAAATTGCAACATATGCCGGGCGTGGACAGAGCAAGACTCCATCTCAAAAAAAGAAAAAAAAAAGAAAATTTCAACATATATATGGCTTGCATTTTGGTGCTGGGTTACACCATTCATATTCTCAAGGTCATCACTATTCCTGAGTGATGAAAATATATTCTTTGTAAATAAGAAAATCAAACCCTCTCATTCTCCTGCTCAGCCCCCCTGATCAGCGGGGCGAACTATTCGGGCCACCAAGACCCTGCCTGAGTTGCCTCCTTACATGTTAAGGGTTTGCATGTTCATTTCCTCCTGGATCGGAACACCAGTGCCATGAGGCCAGGGATGTACGGCTGCTTCAGTCCCCAGTGTTCCCAGGGCCCAGGGCAGCCTGGCACAGGGGAGGTGTTGAATGCGGATTTGTGGACCAAAGCCATCACACAATAACCAGCTGGAGACGGGTGGGGCTGGGGCTCAGGCCTACATCTGTCCCGTTCTTAAGGGGCACCAAATTGAAATCTATTTGACTTCCTGTGCTCTTCACAGAGGCCAGAGGGATCATGTGAAAACTTGAGTCAGACCCCAGCACTCCTCCAAACCCTTCCATGGCTCCCAGCAGGTTCGAAGTAAAAGTAAAGTCCTCACTGCAGCCCACAAGGACCTGCACCATCTACCCTGTTCCCTCTCTGGCAGGTTCTCCTGTCCTCTCTCTCCAAGGCAGGAGCCGCCCTCTCCTCCTCCTTTTCTAAGTCCCTGCTCAGGGCCTTTGCACAGGCAGCCCCCTCTTTCAGAGTCATGCATGCACCATTCCCCCACTTAATTAGATTCTCTGCTCCAATGCCACCTTTTCAGCGACACTCTCTGACCAGCCTATATAAGAGCATCATCCTTAACTCCATCCCCAAGCCCTTTCCTTGCCTCATTTTCCACCAACACCTACTCCCACCTGTCTGGCCCCCGAAATATTCACCTGTGTAGTGGCCCATCTCCTCTCTAGAACGTGAGCACCCTAGGGCAGGAACTTCTGCTCACTGCTATAGCCCCATCACCTAGAACAGTGCCTGGCACCCAGCTGGAACTCAAGAAAGACTGGTTCCATCATTTATTCATTCATTCATTCAACTGGCAATCATCTCCTGAGGCCTCCCATGGGTTAGAACCTACAGAAGACAAAGCTGGAGTGAGACCCAGGGCCTGGGCTCGATGTCACCACTGCAGTAGATCACCATTTGGAGTGGGATGTGCTCTGATGGAAGAGCTCAGGGCAGTGCGGAGCCAGCACCCCGCTCCCATTGGCTTACTTGTCCAACTCTCCTAAGGCCCACTGCAGCCAGACTCTGCCTAGATAGGAGGCAGCCCCAGCCCTTGCTCCCTGTGAGATAATACTTCTGCCGTATTCCTGCTGCAGACAGGAGGACAGAACACGCCCTCAGGCTGGGCCCAGCCTCAACCTCTCTCCCTCCTTATCTGCACAATTTGCCCTCCCTGCCCTCCTTAGAGCCTGCCTTTCACCTTCTAGACCCTTCCCCCTAGCCCCACTGTGCCCTTCAGATCCTCCTGCAGGCTGGCTCCACACTCTTCCCTCTGCTCCTCTCTGAGCCCTGCCTCTCCCCACCTCCTCCTCCGCATCCCTCCGCCCTTCTCTTCCCTCGCTCCTGCTTGAAACCTTCGCCAGAGCTCTCAGGACAAACACAGACCTAGCCTCTGCCCACCCCCCAGCGTCAGATCCCATCCCTCTCTGCACCAGCCACACAGCCCTTTTCTCAGGGTCTCACTGGAGCATCAGGGCCTTTTTTTGTTTCCAGAAAGAATTCTTGGGCCAGGAGTGGTGGCTCACGCCTGTAATCCCAGCGCTTTGGGAGGCCGAGACGGGCAGATTACGAGGTCAGGAGATCGAGACCATCCTGGCTAACACGGTGAAACTCCATCTCTACTAAAAAAAAAAATACAAAAAATTAGCCGGGCGTGGTGGCAGGTGCCTGTAGTCCCAGCTACTCGGGAGGCTGAGGCAGGAGAATGGCATGAACCCGGGAGGCAGAGCTTGCAGTGAGCCAAGATCGCACCACTGCACTCCAGCCTGGGGGACAGAGCGAGACTCCATCTCCAAAAAAAAAAAAAAAAGAATTCTTGAAAATAGAGAAGGGAGGCCAGGCGCAGTGGCTCACGCCTGTAATCCCAGCACTTTGGGAGGCCGAGGTGGGCAGATCACCTGTGGTTGGGAGTTCGAGACCAGCCTGACTAACATGGAGAAACCTCATCTCTACTAAAAATACAAAATTAGCCGGGCATGGTGGTGCATGCCTGTAATCCCAGCTTCTCGGGGGGCTGAGGCAGGAGAATCGCTTGAACCCGGGAGGCGGAGGTTGCGGTGAGCCGAGATTGTGCCATTGCACTCCAGCCTGGGCAACAAGAGCAAAACTCCGTCTCAAAAAAAAAAAAAAGAAAATAGAGAAGGGGGCCAGGCACAGAGGCTCACTCCTGTAATCCCAGCACTTTGGGAGGCCAAGGTAGGCAGATCACTTGAGCCCAGGAATTTGAGACCAGCCTGGGCAACATAATAAAAACCCATCTCCGTGAACCCGGGAGGTGGAGCTTGCAGTGAGCGGAGATCGCGCCACTGCACTCAAGCCTGGGTAACAGAGCGAGACTCCGTCTCAAAAAAAAAAAAAAAAAAAAACTCTATGAAAAATACAAAAAAATTTGCTGGGCGTGATGGCATGTGCCTGTAGTCCCAGCTACTTAGGAGGCTGAGGCAGGAGGACAGCTTGAACCCAGGAGGCGGAGGTTGCAGCGAGCTGAGATCGCGCCACTGTACTCCAGCCTGGATGACAGAGCCAGACTCTATCAAAAAAAAAAAAAAAAAAAAAAAAGAGACAGGGTCTTGCTATGTTGCCGAGGCTGGTCTCAAATTCCTGGCCTCAAGCAATCCTTCTGCCTCCACCTCCTGAGTAGCTGGGACTAGAGATGCCTGCCATGGCGCCCGAAAGTCAGGACCTTTGTACTTGCCCCGCGTCTGCCTTCACAGCTCTTCTCCACTGCCCTCAGCCTAGGTAACTCCCCGACTTCTGCCCACACAGCTCCAAGGGTCTCTTGTGAAGCAAAGCCAGGCTGGAGCTCGCTGACCACACAGAACCCCCATTCTCTCAACACCATGGCCCTCTTCCTCACTGGGCTTAGGACAGCTGCAAATTCTTTCCCCATCTAAAAAAAAATCGAGATACAGCTGGGCGCGGTGGCTCACACCTGTAATGCCAGCATTCTAGGAGGCTGAAGCAGGCAGATCACTTGAGATCAGGAGTTCGAGACCAGCCTGGCCAACATGGTGAAACTCTGTCTCTACTAAAAATACAAAAATTAGTGGGGCATAGTAGCAGGCACCTATAATCCCAGCTACTCGGGAGGCTGAGGCAGGAGAATCGCTTGAACCTGGGAAGTGGAGGTTGCAGTGAGCCAAGATCGCGCCATTTTTGTGACTCTGTCACAAAAAAAAAAAAAAAAGAGAGATACAATTCACATACCATAAAACTGACCCCTTTACAGTGAACAATTCAGTGTTCTGTAGTACATTCAGGATGTTGTACAACCATTACTACTATCGAATTCCAGAACTTTTTTTTTTTTAAGAGATGAGGTTTCACTATGTGGCCCGGGCTGGATTCAAACTCCTGGGTTCAAATGATCCTCCTACCTCAGTCTCCCAAGTAGCTGGGACTACAAGCATGTGCAGTGTCCAGTTATAGGCTTTTTCATGAACCCAAAAGAAGCTCTGAATGCTGCCGGGCACGGTGGCTCACACCTGTAATCCTAGCACTTTGGAAGGCTGGGGTAGTGGATCACGTGAGGCCAGGAGTTCGAGACCATCCTGACCAACATGGGAAAACCCTGTCTCTACTAAAAATACAAAAATTAGCCAGGCGTGGTGGCGCACGTCTGTAATCCCAGCTACTCAGGAGGCTGAGGCAGGAGAATCACCTGAACCTGGGAGGCCGAGGTTGCAGTAAGCCAAGATCACCCCATTGCACTCCAGCCTGAGCGACAGAGCGAGACTCCATCTCAAAAAATAAAAAAAGAACCTCTGCATTCATGAGCAGTCACTCCCCATCCCACCAGCCCCTACTCTAGGCAACCACTAATCTCCTTTCTGTCTCCATGGATTTGCCTATTTGAGATACTCTTTCTACATGGAATCATACAACACGTGGCCTCCTGTGTCTGGCTTCTTTCACTTGGTGTCATGTTTTCAAGGTCCATCCCTGTGGCAGCATGTAGCAGGACGTCATTATTTTTTAAGGCCCGGTAATATTCCATTACATAGACCACACTGTTTATTTCTCAGTTGATGGGCATTTGGCCCGTTTCCGTTTTCCGGCTATCATGAATAATATTGCCGTGAACATCCGTGTCCAGGTATTAGTGTGAAGGACAATTGCAATTTGTATGTTGCACCTTCTCCCCCACGGGGCTGGGAGCTTCATGGGGGGGGGGGGTGGACAAGTCTGTCCTGTTCACCAGCGTCCCCAGCATTCAGCACAATTCTTGAGACATACCAGCCATTCAACATACGCTTGCTAAGAAAAGGACCCTGATTCTCCAGCCCTAATTCCTGCGGCTAAATTACTACCAGTGCCCCAAGCCTGCATCTCCCCTCTGTCCTCTGGCTCCTTTCTGGGGTCCTGCAATGACGGGACGATCTCTTTCCTTCCCCAACCCTCATCATCAAATCCCTTTGCAAATACTGACAGTTTTTCCTTTAAATTGTATCCCAGGCTGGGTGCAGTGGCTCACGCCTATAATCCCAGCACTTTGGGAGGCCAAGGTGGGCAGATCACTTGAGGTCAGGAGTTCGAGACCAGCCTGGCCAACATGGTGAATCCCTGTGTCTACTAAAAATACAAAAATTAGCCAAGCGTGGTGGCGGGTGCCTGTAATCCCAGCTACCGGGGAGGCTGAGGCACGAGAATTGCTTGAACCTGGGAGGCGGAGGTTGCAGTGAGGTATGATCATGCCACTGACTCCAACCTGGGCAACAGAGACTGTCTCAGAAAAAAAAAAAAAATGTATCACCAACCCACTTCTCACCAGTCCCTTCTCACCCCATTAAGCCAGCACCATCTCTCACCCAGAGGCCTGCAACACTCTCCTAATGTGGTCCCCTGCTTCCATGGCTACCTCTAGAATCTGTTCTCATAGCAGCCAGAGGAATTACGGTCACGTCCCTCCTCTGATCAAAATATTCTCACACAGACAAAGGCCAAAGTGCTCGCCATAGGCCAGAAAGCCTTTCCGGATCCTGTTCCCACTCCCCTCCGCACCCACCCTCTCTCCCCTTCACTCCCTCAGCTCCAGCCACACTGACCTTCTCCCTCTCACTCGAACACATGTCAAGCATGCCGCAACCTCAGGACCTTTTAATGCACCTCCGTGTGCCAGGACCCCTTTCCTCCAAAATCCACGGGGCTTGCTCCACTCAGATATGACTTCCTCCACGAGGCCTATTGAGTACCCCCTCCATCCTAGTCCCTCTCCTGACCATTTCCTCCTTATTTTTCTTCACAGCACCAGTCAGGTCCTGAGGTTGTATCTCAGGGTGTTCCCTGTGCATATGTTCTATCTTCCTCAGGGAAGGGAGCACCCAAGAACAGGAGTTTCTTTTTATTTTTTTTTATTTTTGGAGATGGAGTTTTACTCTTGTTGCCCAGCCTGGAGTGCAATGGTGTGATCTCAGCTCACTGCAACCTCCGCCTCCCGGGTTCATGCGATTCTCCTGCCTCAGCCTCCTGAGTAGCTGGGATTACAGGTGCCCACCACCACACCTGGCTAATTTTTGTATTTTTAGTAGAGACAGAGTTTCACCATGTTGGCCAGGTTGGTCTTGAACTCCTGACCTCAGGTGATCCACCTAACTCGGCCTCCCAAAGTGCTGGGATTACAGGCATGAGCCACTGTGCCCAGCAAGAACAGGAGTTTCTGTTCACTACTGTCACTCCAGTACCTAGAACAAGGCCTGGACAACACTAGAGCAATCAAAAAGTATTTGCCAAGTGAATGAATGAATAAATGAGCCTTCAGAGGCAAGACACTGTTATGAATGAAGTTTTCAGACAAGAAAACGTCCTGAAAGAGGTTAAGCGACTCGTGGAGGGTCACATCGCTGGTGGGTAACAGAGGCAGCCCACATCTGCTAACAGTGGCTCCCAGCTACTCCACAACCCCCATCGCCCCACCCCTTGTCATAACAAGTGATCATTTCTCCTCCAACTGATACTCAACCGTTTCCACCCTCCTGTTCCCTGAGCACCTATTACATGCCAGATCCTTCCCTAACAGTTAAATTCTAAAACAACAATAATCACTGGGTACTTTACAGAGCTGCTGTTCAGAGCCAACGGAGTAAAAACAATAGCCAAGTTCCATCTGGGGCCTGGACTGAGTGAAAGGCCTGAGGGGCATTGTCACAAGCCCCTCAGGAAGATACGATCAGCAGTCTCTCTTGACAGATGAGGAAACCGAGAGGTGAGGTCCCTCATTCAAGGTCACACAGCCAGGGAGTGGCGGTGCTCAAACGCAAACCCAAGTCTGGCTGACCCCAGAGCCCATGCGGATACAGCCTCTGAAGACTCCTGGCAGTTCCAATCACCAACAGCCATTCCTAGGAGTTGAGAGCTGACTTGCCGCCAGGATTCCCATCGCCACGACAACTCTTCCTGGCAGGGACCACCGTCTCCATATTACTGTGGTCAAATAGAAAAGGGCTCAGATCCCTGCCTGTCCTGCTGCCTGACCCCTGATCTCTCTCTGGGATTAGACTTCCCCTATTCCCGGCTTTCCAGATATCTATCCCTCAAGCACTTCAGAACCCGATGCCTTCCTTGAGGTCTGGGCGCTCCTTCTTCTGCCCTTTCCCCAATCCCCCACTCTAACGTCCTCTCCTTTCCAGGCCCCCGTTCCCTGTCACAGGTTCTCCCAAGACCTTACACCGGCAGCTCTTTTCCTCCGTGTTCCTTGGGTCCCTCCTTTCCCCTCAGCTGCCCCTCTAGCCCCCTCCACACTGCCTTCCATGTCTTCTAAGCAATCTCCCACCCTGAAGCCCCTCACCAGAGTCTCCCCCTCCCATCATCTCCCTGCCCCAAACTCGTGGACTTTCAACCACTCTCAGGCCGCCTCTATACCACTGGCCAGGAGCCTCGGTGACCTATCTAACCCCTTTCCCCTGTATGACACCCCCTATCCCAGGCCCTCAAGCCCTGCTCCATTAGGCTTCCGGCATTCCACTTCCTCCAGGTCCCCTCTGGCCTCCTCCCATTCCATCGCTCCACAGGGCACCCTCTCCATGCACTTCTTTCCCTTCTTCTCTACATTAGGAATCCCTCTAACCCCATCGTTTGTAAGATCCCCCGGCTTTTCAGTCTTTCCCAGAGGACACCTCTATGCTCCTATCCCCGGGACCTCACTGGCTTCCTCCCCTTTCAAGCCCTCCCGGACCCCTCTAGCTACTCCGTGTCGTCACCTCAAGAGGCACTCTATGACACCCCAAGCCCCGGCGTGCCCCCCACTCTAAAGTTCCTCCTGGGGCCCACCTATGCTGTCCCTATACGGCCGCAGAGGCTTTTAATCCCCCGGGTCCCTCTGTGACCCCCAAACCCCTCAATTTCACGCTCCCCCCTCCCCCGCGTCTCCAGTGTCCCCCGGCCGCGCGCTCACAGTTCCGGATGTCGGAGATGAACACCGCGAGCCCCCGCATCCCATCGCCCTTGGACACGGCCGGCATGATGGCGGTGGTGTCGGCTCCAGGCCTGGCCGGACAGGGCACAGAGCAGCGGGGGCTGGCAAGCGGGGACCGGGCGGAAAGGACCCCGGGCAGCGCCAAGGAGCCGAGCCGGCCGCGGGGAGGGCTGGCTGGCGGGCGGGCGGGCTGGCAGGCCGTGGCACCGCCCCCTGCCCCTCCCCTCCGCCCGCCGTCCGGAGCTCTGAGCCGCCCATTGGTTTGAGCTCCTGCCGCTCACAGGCGGGTTTCTCCCCCGCTTCCTCTTTCATTGGCCGCTAAGTAAAGGCACGACGCTGCCATTGGCCCAGTGTTCCGCTATTTCCGTTTGGGAGCGGGAGGGGGGAGGAGGCGTTGCCCGAGAGACGGGCGGGGTTCGATTGCGTATCATGGGCCCGCCCCCTCCGCGCGGCCAGGTCAAACACTGATTGGATCTAGCGGCTCTCCAAGGAGGGAGGGAGGGACGTGAAGGAAGGCGGGGAACGGGCCTAGGAGGCGGGACTTAGGTTGACTGGGACCAATGAACGGGTAGGCCTCCCCCGCAGGCGTCGCGGATTGGCGAGATCTGTCCTACTTCAGCCCTCCATTGGGCGGCTGTGCGGCGGGCGGAAGGCGAAGATCAGTAGAGAAGGAAAGAGAAGAGGGTGTCACTCCGCTCGGCTGGGATAGGTGGAGCGACGCCTGCAATTCCCTGCTGCAGAGAAGGGGTTGGGCGGGGCAAGAGAGCGTGCCGTGTTTACTGCGCAAGCGTCTCCGTGTTCCCTTTCTCCCTCCACTGTCACCCCCGACTGCTAAAATCCTCTTCTAGGAAGCCTTCCTCCCCTCCCCCCTTCTCTGCAGCCAACGTGTCGGGACTTGAGTTGTCAGGAGACCTAGAATCTCAGAGTGAAAAACAGTAATTCAAGGCTAGTCCCATTAAGCAGAAGTTAAACCTTAGGTCGAGAGGGTGAATGACTTGCCCAGGGCCAAACAGCTTGGAAGTGAAAAAGCAGAAATAAATGTAAACCGTATCTTGGCTTGCTTTTCAATATATGTTGCTTTTTTTTTTTTTTGGTCCAACCTTAGTATCTCTCGGGCAGCCCCCATTGTAGCAGATATCAAACCAAAATTGATTCTCTCCTCCAGACTGGGAACTCCTTCTGGGCAAGAATGGGACCTGGCCTTGAAGAGTTTCAACAACATTTGTTAAAGGAAGGAATGGGTGAATCTGCTTTGGCCCAGCCCCAGCCTCCATCCCCAACCCCCAGCTCCCCAGGGACTCTTTGGTAAACTGGCTTTGGAGAGGGCAAAACGGCCAGAACTCCCAACGCCCCGGGCGATTGAGAAATCTGGGACAAAGGGAACTGGAAGAGTCCATTTCTGTCACCTCTAGGAACAAAACTCCACCCCATCAGCCTTTTCGAATCTCAGAAGCCAGGCATTCCTGGAATGAACCTTGGGGGTGTGTTCTGGACCTTTGGAATGGCCATTCGGAATCCTGGGAGATGGAAAGGAGGTTGAGAAGAGCCCACCTTCTAGGCTCAATGGATGCGTCCATTTGGGTTTCCAGGAATGGGGCTTGGGAAAGTCCATTTTGTATTCCAGGAGGACAGAAATTGCTCAGCTGTTTTAGTCACAGGGAGAGTCCATTTCTAATATGGGGGGGTGCTCTTTGCCCCTGAAGAACATAAAGCAGCCCCATTAAACACAAGAAAAATTATTAATCCCAGGACTTGAAGTTCTTTTTTTTTTTTTAATTTTTTGAGATGGAGTCTCGCTCTGTCGCCCAGGCTGGAGTGCAGTGGCGCGATCTCAGCTCACTGCAACCTCCGCCTCCCAGGTTCACGCCATTCTCCTGCCTCAGCCTCCCGAGTAGCTGGGACTACAGGCGCACGCCACCATGCCTGGCTAATTTTTTGTGTTATTAGTAGAGAGGGGGTTTCACCGTGTTAGCCAGGATGATCTCGATCTCCTGACCTCGTGATCCGCCCACCTCGGCCTCCCAAGGTGCTGGGATTACAGGCATGAGCCACTGAGCCCGGCCTTTTTTTTTTTTTTTTTTTTTTGAGAGAGTCTCGCTCTGTCGCCCAGGCTGGAGTTCAGTGGCTCCATCTCAGCTCACTGTAACCTCTGCCTACCTAGTTAAAGCGATTTTCCTGCCTCAGCCTCCTCAGTAGCTTACCTAATTTTTGTATTTTTGTAGAGACAGGGTTTCACTATGTTGGCCAGGCTGGTCTTGAACTCCTAACCTCAGGTGATCCGCCCGCCTTGGCCTCCCAAAGTGCTGGGATTACAGGTGTGAGCCACCACGCCCAGCCAGGAGTTCTTTTTTATAGAAAGATTAAGCGTTCCAAGAACTGGAGTCCATTCATGACCAGGAAGAAGTACTTTCTCCCTGAGGATAACGGTATTTAAAATGTCTATTAGCAGTGATATTTGAACTAGTCTTTTTGAGAAGTGTGAAGAGAGACATCGAGGGTCCCAAGAACAGGAAAAGTCTGTCCCTAAATAGCAGGGCAGTGCTCGCTTCGACAGCACATGTTTTTTTTTTTTTTTTTTTTTTTTTTTTGAGGGGTCTCATCTGTTGCCAGGCTGGAGTGCAGTGGCGCGATCGGCTCACTGCAAGCTCCGCTCCCGGTTCAGCATTCCTGCTCAGCCTCTCCGAGCTGGACTACAGGTGCCGCACCATGCCGCTAATTTTTTGTGTTTTTAGTAGACAGGTTCACCGTGTCTCGATCTCCTGACTCGTGATCCGCCGCCTCGCCCCAAGGCTGGATACAGCTGAGCCACCGCCCCCGACACACATGTATTAACATTGGAACGATACAGAGAAGATTAGCATGGGCCCTGCGCAAAGATGACACTCAAATTTGTGGCATGTTCCATATATTTTTTAAATATTCTGGGTGGGCGGGGCGCAGTGGCTCACACCTGTAATCCCAACACTTTGGGAGGCTGAAGTGGGCAGATCACGAGGTCAGGAGTTGGAGACTAACCTGGCCAACATAGTGAAACCCCGTCTCTACTAAAAATACAAAAAAAAAAAAAATTAGATGGGTGTGGGGGCGGGCACGTATAGTCCCAGCTACTCAGGAGGCTGAGGCAGGAGAATCGCTTGAACCTGGGAGGTAGAGGTTGCAATGAGCCAAGATCATGCCACTGCAGTCCAGCCTAGGTGTTGGAGCGAGACTCCATCTCAAAAAAAAAAAAAAATATGGCGGAGCGTGGTGGCTCACGCCTGTAATCCCAAACTTTGGGAGGCTGAGGCGGGTGGACCATTTGAGGTCAGGAGTTTGAGACCAACCTGGCCAACATGGTGAAACCCCGTCTCTACTAAAAATACAAAAATTAGCCAGATATTGTGGCTAGCGCCTGTAGTCCTAGCTACTGGGGAGGCTGAGGCAGGAGAATCGGTTGAACCCCGGGAGGTGGAGGTTGCAATGAGACCGAGATCGCGCCACTGAACTCCTGCCTGGGTGATAGAGACAGACTCTGGCTCAAAAAAAAAAAAAAAAAAAAGTATTAAAGAAAATAATAAGGCCGGGCGCGGTGGCTCACACTTGTAATCCCAGCACTTTGGGAGGCCAAGGCGGGTGGATCACGAGGTCAGGAGATCGAGACCACGGTGAAACCCCGTCTCTACTAAAAGTACAAAGAAATTAGCCGGGTGTGGTGGCGGGTGCCTGTAGTCCCAGCTACTCGGAGAGGCTGAGGCAGGAGAATGGTGTGAACCCGGGAGGCGGAGCTTGCAGCGAGCCAAGATCGCCCCACTGCACTCCAGCCTGGGTGAGAGAGCGAGACTCCGTCTCAAAAACAAAAACAAAAAAATAATAATAAATAAACGGGGTAGGGGGATGCCACCCTCTGTCCTGCCCCAGCTCTCCACCTTCCTCTCCTCCCTCACCTTCCACCCTAACCCCGAGGCCCACTGCACCTAGCTTTCTCTTCTTGATCTGCCTGTACGTTGCCTTTCCCCCCACCCCGACGCCCCATAGAATATGAGACCCTCCAGGTCAGGGTCTGGATCTCAGCCCTCTTCGACCACAGTCTCTCAAACCCCAGCCAATTGTCAAATCCAGGAAGCTACATGAAGAATCAAGTACAAGTGCACAGGGCTGTGTCTCAGGGAGAGGGAAGCTGGACCTCTCCCAAGAATCCGTGGGCCGACCCATTGTAAGTTACAGGCTAGCATGAGTCCATCCACTGGAGCTCTGAAGACAGGGGGGTGCACACTGGGCATGTAACTAGAATCCTGAACAGGAGGAGTCCACTGAGAACCCTAGGGGAATGACCTGGGCCAGCACCTCTCCCTACCCTGTGCCCCCCACTCACTGGGCCCCAGTGGTTGGGTCCTTTGTGAGGCAGGCTGAGGGGACAGTGGAACCTGAGGGTCTGTGGTCACAGTAGGTGGGAAGTCTCAGAGGAAGGAGCCCCTCCCTGGGAGCCAGACCCCCACGCCATGGCGAGCGTGGTAGTGAAGACGATCTGGCAGTCCAAAGAGATCCATGAGGCCGGGGACACCCCCACGGGGGTGGAGAGCTGCTCCCAGCTAGTCCCAGAGGCTCCCCGGGGGGTGACCAGCCCGGCCAAGGGGATCCCGAAGAAAAAGAAGGCCGTGTCGTTCCACGAGTGGGTTTGTTGCACCCTGTCAGGGATGGTTCTAATGCCCAGCACTGCCTCCAACGGAGCAGGAGTCCGACTGTGGGTGCTGGAGGAAGGGGAGGGGGAAAAGCCAGCGGGTGGGGGGCAGGAAAGAGGGCAGCAGTGAAGAAGACATCAAGTCGCAGGGAGGTAGAGAGGAAGAAGGTAATGGGGATGGATGGAGGGAGGAAAAAGCCAGTGGGGAGGGAAGAAGGAGAAGGGAGGCTAGTGAATGAAGAAGAAAGTAGGTGGCGGGGGCAGAGAAGGGAGGAGAAAGTAGGCAGCAGGGAAGGAGAAGAAAGTAGGCAGTGGTGGCCGGGCACAGTGGCTCACGCCTGTAATCCCAGCAGTTTGGGAGGCCGAGGCAGGTGTATCATGAGGTCAGGAGTTCAAGACCAGCCTGGCCAACATGGTAAAACCCCATCTCTACTAAAAATACTAAAATTAGCTGGGTGTGATGGCACATGCCTATAACCCCAGCTACACAAGAGGCTGAGGCAGGAGAATTGCTTGAACTGGGACCCGGAGTCAGAGGTTGCAGTGAGCTGAGATCTCGCCACTGCACTCCAGCCTGGGCAACAGAGTGAGACTCTGTCTCAAAAAAATAAAAAAAAAAGAAAAGAAAAAAGAAAGAAAAAAAAAGAAAGTAGGCAGCGTGGGGAAGGAGAATAAAGTAGGCAGCGGGACAGAGAAGGGAGAAACTTGTACACAGTGAGGGTGGAGTCACAGGGGGTGAGGTATGCAGAAAGGAAGGCAGGAGGGGCCAGACACCTTGGGGCTGCTTCCCCACCTTTCTGCCTGTTTCTCCTCTGCAGGGTGGAGCCCCCGATGTCCCACCAGCCCATGCACTGGTGCCTGAACCTCAGACGGTCCTCAGCCTGCACCAATGTGTCACTGCTCAACCTGGCCGCCATGGAGCCCACCGACTCCACGGGGACAGACTCCACAGTGGAAGACCTCAGCGGCCAACTCACGCTGGCTGGGCCCCCTGCCTCCCCCATCCTACCCTGGGATCCGGATGATGCAGACATCAGGGAAATCCTGGTGAGGGTCCCCCACACCCGCTGGGGAAGACCGAGGTCCTCCACGAGGTGGTAGCAAATACTTAGGATGGGGGTGAGGTGTTTTTGACTTGGAGTTAGAATGTTCTGGTCATTCTTTGAGACCCAGAGGAACTAACTGGGAACTGCCTCCTCCTTCTCTGACAGCCAGCCATGAATCTGGGAGTTGGTCTTTTTTTTTTTTTTTTTTCTTCCTTTAGAGACAGTCTCACTGTGTTGCCCAAGATGGTCTCAAACTCCTGGGCTCAAGTGATCCTCCCGCCTCGGCCTCCCACAGTGCTGGGATTACAGGCGAGAGCCACCGTGCCTGGCCTGGGTGGTCTTCAGTTCATACAGTCACTCCCAAATGTCCCCAGTGAGGCTGGGCTCAGGAAACAGGCCAGATCCCTGTGCTTGGGGAGCTCCCAGTCTCGTGGGGGCAAAAGACATAGACTAGGGTGAGAAATTCCCTAACGGAGAAGATCCCAGAGAAGGGCCCCTCAAGCCAGGCTCGGGGGTAGCAGGGAGAGCTTCCTGGAGGAGGATGTCTTGCAGCTGGACCTTAGTGAGTGAGTAGGAGTTCTCTGAGGGGAGTCAGCTAAGAATCTGGGGCAAAAACTGAGAGATGAGCAAGATTTAGGGGGATTTAGGGAATTTCTGGCAAAAGTATAGAGGGTTACAAGTGGGTCCTTTAACTCACTGCACCTCTGATCCTCACCCCCCACCTGGCTTCCCCTGCGCCAGGCCTGAAACAGGCTCTACCAGATACTGAGAACCACACTAACAATAGCCATGATCTCAATGATGCTGATAAGATTCACTAGCACTTTCTATGTTCAGGGAGCCCTGGTTTCCTCATCTGTAAAATGGAGATGCATACATTCGTTCCTTTATTTTTAAATTTTATTTATTTATTTACTTATTTTTTTGAGATGGAGTTTCGCTCTTCTTGCCCAGGCTGGAGTGCAATGGCGTGATCTTGGCTCACAGCAACCTCCACTTCCCGGCTGAGTTCAAGCCATTCTCCTGCCTCAGCCTCCCGAGTAGCTGGGATTACAGGCATGTGCCACCACACCCGGCTAATTTTGTATTTTTAGTAGAGGCAGGGTTTCTCCATGTTGGTCAGGCTGGTCTCAAACTCCGGACCTCAGGTGATCTGCCCACCTTGGCCTCCCAAAGTGCTGAGATTACAGGCATTGGCCACCACGCCCAGCTTTTGTTTATTTATTTTTAAAGTAGGATCTTGCTCTGTCTCCCAGGCTGGAGTGCAGTGGCGCAATCACAACTCACTGCAGCCTCGAACTCCTGGGCTCAAAGGATCCTCCCATCTCAGCCTTCTGAGTAGCTGGGACCACAGGCACACACCTGGCTGATTTAAAAAAAAATTTTTGTAGGCCAGGCGCAGTGACCTATAATCTCAGCACTTTGGGAGGCCGAGGCAGGTGGATCATGAGGTCAGGAGTTCGAGACCAGTCTGGCCAATATGGTGAAACCCCCGTCTCTACTAAAAATACAAAAATTAGCTGGGCGTGGTGGTGTGTGCCTGTGGTGGCCAGCACCTGTAGTCCCAGCTACTGCGGAGGCTGAGGCAGGAGAATTGCTTGAACCCGGGAGGCGGAGGTTGCAGTGAGCTGAGATCACGCCACTGCACTCCAGCTTGGGCGACATAGCGAGACTCTGTCAAAAATAATAATAACAATAATTTTTGTAGAGACAGAGTCTCACAATGTTGCGCAGTCTGGTCTTAAACTCAAGCAATTTTTGGGCCTCAGCCTCCCAACGTGCTGGGATTACAGGAGTGCAACACCATGCCCAGCCACATTTATTCTTTCTAACAAATATCTCTTTTTCTTTCTTTATTTTTTGAGATGGAGTCTCACTCTGTAGCCAGGCTGGAGTACAGTGGCATGATCTTGGCTCACTGCAAACTCCACCTCTCAGGTTCAAGTGATTCTCCCACCTCAGCCTCCCAAGTAGCTGGGATTACAAGAGAGCCACCATACCTGACTAATTTTTGTATTTTTAGTAGAGACGGGGTTTCACCATGTTGGCCAGGCTAGTCTCGAACTCCTGACCTCAGATGACCGCCCGCCTCAGCCTCCCAAAGTGCTAGGATGACGAGCGTGAGCCACTGCACCTGGCCTCTCTTTTTCTTTCTTTTTCTTTTTATTTTTTGAGACAGGGTCTCACTCTGTTGCCAGGCTGGAGTGCAGTGGCATGATAATAGCTCACTGCAACCTCAAACCCTTGGGCTTAAACGATCTTTCCACCTTGACCTCCCATGTAGCTGGGACTGCAGGTGCACACCACTGTGCCCAGCTAAACAAATTTCTTTCTTTCTTTTTTTTTGAGACTGGGTCTTGTTCTGTTGCCCAGGCTGGAGTGACAGCATGACAGTCCAGGCACAATCTTGGCTCACTGCAGCCTTGGCCTCCCCAGGCCCAGGTGATCCTCCCACCTCAGCCTCCCAAGTAGCTGTAACTACAGGCGCATGCCCACACACCCAGCTAATTTTTTTTTTTTTTTTGAGACGGAGTCTCGCTCTGTTGCCAGGCTGGAGTGCAGTGGTGTGATCTCAGCTCACTGCAACCTCCACCTCCCAGGTTCAAGCCATTCTCCTGCCTCAGCCTCCCAAGTAGCTGGGACTACAGGCACCTGCCACCACACCCAGCTAATTTTTGTATTTTTAGTAGAGACGGGGTTTCACCATGTTGGCCAGGATGGTCTCGATCTCTTGACCTTGTCATCTGCCTGCCTTAGCCTCCCAAACTGCTGGGATTACAGGCATAAGCCACCACGCCTGGCTTCACCCAGCTAATTTAAAAAAAAAATTTTTGAGGCCGGGCTTGGTGGCTCATGCCTGTAATCCCAGCACTTTGGGAGGCTGAGGCAGGCAGATCACCTGAGGTTAGTAATTCCAGACCAGCCTGATCAACATGGAGAAACCCCATCTCTACTAAAAATATACAATTAGCCGGATGTGGTGGCACATGCCTGTAATCCCAGCTATGTGGGAGGCTGAGGCAGAAGAATCATTTGAACCTCGGAGGCAGAGGTTGCAGTGAACCGAGATCGTGCCATTGCACTCCAGCCTGGGCAACAAGAGCAAAATTCCGGTGTAGTAACCTCCACAAGGTCAAGGTTGGAGGGGTCATAAGAAGCAGGACCAAGACAAGAAGGCTGCTGCTTTTCTCACTAATGTAAAAGGGCTTTCTCTCCCCCAAGACTCCCCGGGGCTGAGTGGGGGATGTTTGGAGGGGAGAGACTGAAGCAGGGAGGCCAGAGGGGAGGCTGGGCGAGGGTCCAGGGAAGGAGGAGGAGCTGCAGAGCACAGGGCAGAGAGTCCGGGCTGGGAGGGATGCCTGGGACACATCTCCTCCCTCAGACAGAAGAGCTCTCCGCCCTCTCTTGGGGAGTGTCCCTCAGGCAGCACTTGCAGCCATTTGCCTCCCACCAGAGCTATTTCTGAGTCACATCCCCCAGTGGATCGTGAAGCCTGAGAAAGTGCCCCAGGCAGCCAGGATCCAGGTCTGACACAGCCGCCAGCTCGCCATGGGGCTGCAGGGGAGTGTTGGCCTCTAACGGGCTTCAGGTTCCTTCTCTGTGAAATGGAAAAAGTAATGACCTTGGGGTGCCTGCTGGAGAGGTGAGAGGGGGCAGCAGGAGCTGGAACTAGCACCCAGCACCTGAGCTGCATCCAGAGAGAAGGCGGGGACAGGCAGAGAGAAGGACACAGAGACCCAGAGAGAGGGGACAGAGACCCAGAGAGAGGACAGAGACCCAGAGAGAGAGGGAGACAGAGACCCAGAGAGAGAGGGGAACAGAGACCCAGAGAGAGGGGGACAAACACCCAGAGAGAGAGGAGGACAGAGACCCAGAGAGAGAGGGAGATAGAGACCCAGAGAGAGAGGGGGACAAACACCCAGAGAGAGAGGGGGACAGAGACCCAGAGAGAGGGGGACAGAGACCAGAGAGAGAGGGAGATAGAGACCCAGAGAGAAAGGAGGACAGAGACCCAGAGAGAGAGGGAGATAGAGACCCAGAGAGAGAGGGGGAAAAACACCCAGAGAGAGAGGGGGACAAACACCCAGAGAGGGGGACAAACACCCAGAGAGAGAGGGGAAGGGAACAGAGACCCAGAGAGAGAGAGGGGAACAGAGACCCAGAGAGAGGGGGACAGAGACCCAGAGAGAGAGGGAGAGAGACCCAGAGAAAGGGGGATGGAGATCCAGAGAGAGGGGGACAGAGACCCAAAGAGAAGGAGATAGAGACCCAGAGAGATTACAAGAGAGATCCAGAGAGAGAGAGGGGTGGAAACCCAGAGAGAGAAGGAAAGAGACTCAGAGGGTGGGGGACAGAGGCTGTAGGGGGAGGAACAGATGGGTCCAGTGTGAGAGAGATAGAGACTCAGAGACAGAAGAGATGATCCAGGGCCGGGCGCTGTGGCTCACACCTGTAATCCCAGCACTTTGGGAGGCTGAAGTGGGCGGATCACTTGAGGCCAGGAGTTCAAGACCAGCCTGGCCAACATGGTGAAACCCTGTCTCTACTAAAAATAAAAAAATTAACCAGGTGTGGTGGCGGGTGCCTGTAATCCCAGCTACTCAGGAGGCCGAGGCAGGAGAATCACTTAAACCCCGGAGGTGGAGGTTGCAGTGAGCTGAGATCATGCCACTGCACTCCAGCCTGGGTGACAGAGGGAGACTCCATCTCAGAAAAAAAAAAAAAAAAAGAAGAAGAAGAAATGATTCAAAGTAGGGAGACAGAGACCCACAGTAGGACAGTGGAGGAGCAGAAGCCTAGAGAGATGGGGACATCACAGAGAAGGGAGATAGAGACCTAGAGAAAGGGACAGATACTGAGAAGGGAAAGGCAGAGACTCCAAGAGGGATGGATGACAGAGACCCAGAGAGACAAAGGCACAGTGAACACGAAATGAGGAAGAGAGACTGACAAAGGGAGATGGAGATGCAAAGAGGAGAAGATAGACAGAAGACAGGTCCAGACACCCAAACTGTGGGGGAAAGAGGACCCCTAGAAAGGGGGACAGAAACCTGGGGAAAAAGACAGAGACCTCCAGCCTGGCCAACACGGCGAAAAGCCGTCTCTACTAAAAATACAAAAATTAGCTGGGCCTGGTGGCACATGCATGTAATCCCAGCTACTCGGGAGGCTGAGGCAGGAGAATCGCTTGAACTCGGGAGGTGGAGGTTGCAGAGAGCGGAGATCGTGCCACTGCACTCCAGCCTGGTGACAGAGTGAGACTGTATCTCAAAAAAAAAAAAAAAAAAAAGACGGAGACCTAAAGAGTAGAAAGGCAGAGACTCAGAAAAAATAAGTCAGAGACTCCGAGATTTGGGGGACAGAGCTGAATCAGGGCAAGTCAGAAGACCAGAAATAGAGGAGGGGGATAGAGACCCAAAGAGAGAAGGAACAGACACAGGGGCTAGGTGGGGACAGAGAACTGGAAAGAGGGGAACAGAGAACCAGGCGGTGATGGAGACCCTGGTTGAGAGAGTGTCAGTTTCCAGGTAGGAGGAAGGACAATGGGAACCCTGTGAAGGTAGTTGTTAGTTGTATCTCCATTTCACAGGTAGGGAAGCAGAGGCACAGAGAGGTGAAGTCCCCTGCATGAGGTCATACGGCTAGTAACTGGGAGAAATTTGCTGACCCTAGGTCCTGTTGCCTTGGTTTCCAGAACAATTACCCACAGGAAACCCAAGACCTTCTGAGTCTTCAGGTTAGAAAGACACTTTGTGTAATGCTTTCTATTGCTGTGAAACCAATTACACCAAAACTTCAAACAACAAACTTGGAGGGACTCAGCTGGGTGGGCCTGGCTCAGGGTGTCTCACGAGGTTGCAACCAAGATTTTGGCTGGGGCTGCAGTCACCTGAAGGTTGGACTGGGGCCAGAGGTTGTGCTACCAAAATGGGGCACTCACATGCCCTTGGCTGGAGGCCTCAATTCCTTGCTACATGGGGCTCTTCATAGGTGGCTGCTTATGACATTGAGGCTATCATTCCCCAGAGGAAGAGAGAGCAAATAAGAAACAGTTCCTCTTATGAAGTAGTCTCTCACCTCACATATCATCAGTTCTACTTTATTCTATTTTTTTATTTTTTGAGACAGAGTCTCTGTCACCTAGGCTGGAGTGCAGTGGCACAATCTCGGCTTACTGCAGCCTCTGCCTCCCAGGTTCAAGCAATTGTCTTGCCTTAGCCTCCTGAGTAGCTGGCATTACAGGTGTGCACCACCATGTGTGGCTAATTTTTGTATTTTTTGTAGAAACAGGGTTTCACCATGTTAGCCAGGCTGGTCTTGAACTCCTGACCTCAGGTGATCCACCTACCTCGGCCTCCCAAAGTGCTGGGATTACAAGCATGAGCCACCACAACCGGCCTGCCTTATTCTATTTCCTGGGAGTGAGTCACCGAGTCCAGCTCATACTCAAGTGAGGCAAATAAGGCTCCACGTTTTAAAGGAATGTGAAAGAATTTATGGACATATTTTAAACTATCACATTTTGTGGGATTTTTGTAGCTGCCCTTTATTGGGATGAGGAAGTTCCTTTCATCCTTTCTATTTCTAGTTTGTTAGTGTTTTTTTTTTTATCATGAGAGGGTGTTATATTTTGTCAAAAGCTTTTTCTCTACTGACATGATCATGTGTTTTTTTTCCCTTTTATTCTATTAATATGGTATGTAACATTTATTTATTTTTAGAGACAGAGTCTTGCTCTGTTTCCCAGGTTGGACTGCAATGGTGCCATCATAGCTCACTGCAGCCTCAACCTCCTGGGCTCAAATGATCCTCCCACCTCAGCCTCCCAAGGAGCTGAGACCACAAGCACATGCCACTGTACCCAGATAATTTTTAATTTTTTGGTAGAGATGGAGTCTCACTATGTTGACCTGGCTGGTCTAGAATTTTTGGCCTCAGGTGATCCTCCTGTCTCAGCCTCTCAAATTGCTGGGATGAGCCACCACGCCCAGTCATTGGTTGATTTTAGTATGTTGAACCAACCTTGCATTCCTGGGATAATTCCCACTTGGTCATGATGTATAATCCTTTTTACATGCTGCTGGATTTAGTTTGCTAGTATTTCATTGAGGATTTTTGTGACCATATTCATAAAGGATATTGGTCTGTGGTTTTCTTTTTTTTTTTTTTTTTTTTGAGATGGGGTCTCACTGTGTCACCCAGGCTAGAGTGCAGTGGCACGACCTCAGCTCACTGCAACCTCCGCCTCCCAGGTTCAAGCAATTCTCCTGCCTCAGCCTCTGATGTAGCTAGGACTACAGGCGCATGCCACTGCGCCAGGCTAATTTTTGTATTTTTAGTAGAGACGGGGTTTCACCATCTTGGCCAGGCTGGTCTCAAACTCCTAACCTCATGATCCACCCACCTTGGCCTCCCAAAGTGCTGGGATTACAAGAGTGATCCACCGCACCTGGCCTGGTCTGTGGTTTTCTTTTTTTTTTTTTTTTGAGACGGAGTCTCGCTCTGTCGCCCAGGCTGGAGTGCAGTGGCGCAATCTCGGCTCACTGCAAGCTCCGCCTCCCGGGTTCACACCATTCTCCTGCCTCAGCCTCTCTGAGTAGCTGGGACTACAGGCACCCGCCACCACGCCCAGCTAATTTTTTTTGTATTTTTAGTAGAGACGGGGTTTCACTGTGGTCTCGATCTCCTGACCTCATGATCCGCCCGCCTCGGCCTCCCAAAGTGCTGGGATTACAAGCGTGAGCCACCGCGCCCGGCCTGGTCTGTGGTTTTCTTTTCTTGTGATCTCTTTGTTTGGTATCGGATATTTCCTGAGTTACAAACTGCTCCTTCTATTTTTCGGTAGACTTTGAAATGGATTGTCAATTCTTTTTTTTTTAATGATTGATAGGATTCACTGCTGAAGCCATCTGGTGCTAGGCTTTTCTTTGTTGGAAGTTTTAAAATTATTTTTACTAATTCAATCTCTTTACTTATTATGGGTCTTTTCGGACTTTCTAGGTCTTGAGTCAGTTTTGGTAGTTTGTGTGCTTCCAGACATTTTTCCATTGTATCTAGATTATCTGATTTGCTGGCATACAATTGTTCAGTCTTCCTTTATAATCATTTTTCTTTCTGTACAGTTGATAGTAATGTCTTCTTTGTCACTCTTGATCTTTGTAATTTGAATCTTCTCTCTTTTTTCTTGGCCAATCTAGCTAAAGATTTATCAATTTTTTTTATCTATTCAATAAACCAACCTTTGGGTTTGTTTATTTTTATTATTGTTTCGTATTCTCTATTTCATTTTCCTTATGCTCTAACATTTATCATTTCCTTCTTTCTGTTAGTTTTGGATTTAATTTACTCTTTTTCCATTTTCTTTTTCTTTTTTTTTTTTTGAGACAGTCTTGCTCTGTTGCCCAGGCTGGAGTGCAGTGGCGCGATCTCGGCTCACTGCAAGCTCCGCCTCCCGGGTTCACGCCATTCTCCTGCCTCAGCCTCTCCGAGTAGCTGGGACTACAGGCACCCGCCACCACACCTGGCTAATATTTTTGTATTTTTAGTAGAGACAGGGTTTCACCGTGGTCTCAATCTCCTGACCTCGTGATCCGCCCGCCTTGGCCTCCCAACGTGCTGGGATTACAGGCGTGAGCTACTGCGCCCGGCCTCTATTTTCTTAAGGTGGGGCATTGAGATACTGATTTTCAGATCTTTCTTCTTTTTTTTTTTTTGAGACGGAGTCTGGCTCTGTTGCCCAGGCTGGAGTGCAGTGGTGCAATCTCGGCTCACTGCAAGCTCCGCCTCCCAGGTTCATGCCATTCTCTTGCCTCAGCCTCCTGAGTAGCTGGGAATACAGGTGCCGGCCACCACGCCCAGCTAATTTTTTTGTATTTTTAGTAGAGACGGGGTTTCACTGTGTTCTCCAGGATGGTCTCCATCTCCTGACCTCACGATCCACCCACCTCAGCCTCCCAAAGCGTTGGGATTACAGGCGTGAGCCACGGCACCCGGCCCTTTCTTCTTTTTAAATGTGTTTACAGCTATAAATTTCCCTTAAAGCATTTTTTCACTGTATCACTTACATTCTGGTATGCTGTATTTTCATTATTCTTCATCTCAATCTTATAATTTCCTTTGTGATTTTTTTCTTTGACCCATTGGGTTTTTAAATTTTTTTCAGACAATGTTGCTCTGTCACTCAGGCGGGAGTGCAGTGGCATGGTTACAGCTCGCTGCAGCCTCTCAACCTCTTGGGCTCAGATGATTCTCCTGCCTCAATCTCCTGAGTAGTGGGGACTACAGATGTGTGCCACAATGCCCAGCTAATTTAAAAAAAATTTTTTTGTAGAGATGAGGTCTCACTATGTTGCCCAGGCTGGTCTTGAACTCCTGGGCCCAAGTGATCCTCCCAAGTTGGCCTCCCAAAGAGCTGGGATTATAGGTGTGAGCCTCCATGCCAGGCACCATTGCTTTTTTTAGTGTGTTGTTTAATTTCCACACATTTGTGTGTTTCCCACATTTATTTATTTTTTGTTCTTTTTTCTCTTTTTTTTTTTTGAGATGGAGTCTTGCTCTGTCGCCCAGGCTGGAGTGCAGTGGTGCGATCAAGCTCTGCCTCCTGGTTTCACCCCATTCTCCTGCCTCAGCCTCCTGAGTAGCTGGAACTACAGGCGTGTGCCACCACACCTGGCTAATTTCTTTGTGTTTTAGTAGAGACGGGGTTTCACCATGTTAGCCAGGATAGTCTCAATCTCCTGACCTTGTAATCCTACAGTCTTGGCCTCCCCAAGTGCTGGGATTACAGGCATGAGCCACTGTGCCCGGCCCCAAATTTCTTTCTGATACTGATTTCTAATTGCATTCTACTGAGGTCGTAGAAGTTAGAAAATATACTTTAGCCGGGTGCAATGGCTCACCATCCTGGCTAACATGGTGAAACTCCGTCTCTACTAAAAATACAAAAAATTAGCCGGGCGTGGTGGCGAGCGCCTGTAGTCCCAGCTGCTGGGGAGGCTGAGGCAGGAGAATGGCGTGAACCCGGGAGGCGGAGGTTGCAGTGAGCCGAGATCGCACCACTGCACTCCAGCCTGGGCGACAGAGCAAGACTCCATCTCAAAAAAAAAAAAAAAAAAAAGAAACTATACTTTAACTATACTTTATGTGAATTTTATTTCAATCTTTTTACATGTACAGAAATTTGTTTTGTGGCTTAAAACATGGTTTATCCTGTAGAGTGTCTTCTGTGCACTTGGGAAAATTGTGCATTCTGCTGTTGTTGGGGAGGGTGTTCTTTGGAAGTTGGTTAGGTCTGATTGGTTTATAGTGTTCAAGTATTCTAGTTCCTTGTTAATTCTCTGTTGAATCCATTATTTTATTTATTATTTACTCATTTATTTATTAATCTGAGACACAGTTTCAGTGGCGTGATCTTAGCTTAGCCTCTGCCTCCAGAGTTTAAGCAATTCTTGTGCTTCAGCCTCCCGAGCAGCTGGGATTACAGGCGCCCACAACTACGCCCAGCTAATTTTTGTATTATTAGTAGAGATGGGGTTGTGCCATGTGGCCAGGCTGGTCTCGAACTCCTGACCTCAAGTGATCCGCCTGCCTTGGCCTCCCAAAGTGCTGGGGTTACAGGCAGTGAGCCACCGTGCCCGGCCATTTTATCCTTTTTTTTTTTTTTTGAGACAAGTCTCGTTCTGTCGCCCAGGCTGGAGTACGGTGGCGTGACCTCAGCTCACTGCAAGCTCCACCTCCTGGGTTCACACCATTCTCCTGTCTCAGCCTCTGGAGTAGCTCGAACTACAGGCACCCGTCACTACGACCGGCTAATTTTTTGTATTTTTTAGTAGAGACGGGGTTCACCATGTTAGCCAGGATGGCCTCGATCTCCTGACCTGGTGATCCACCCACCTCGGCCTCCCAAAGTGCTGCGATTACAGGCATGAGCCAACACACCCGGCCTATTTTTTTTTTTTTTCACTTGAACCCGGGAGTTTTATTAATTTTTTTTTGCACACAAAAACAATAAACATTTTCTAAAAATACATACAAACAAAAAGATGCGTATCAAACATATTAGGAAGGTTACACATGGGAAGTCGGGGAATAGAAATGGGGGGTGGGAGTTAAAATAAGGTAGAGAGGGACTTTACGTGGATCAGTGATAATAACTCAATCCTCTATTTGACAAAGAAGAGGGAGAAGGAAGAGGAAGAAAAAGAAAGTGGGATAAAGGATCAGAAAGGGAGGAAAATAGAAAAAATTAGAGTATGACTCCAGGGTAGACCTGTTTTGTTGTCACTGAGTTGGTTGGTTGGTTTGTCTGTTGTATTTTTCATGTTTCGCCAAGTTGGCCAGACTGGTCTCGAACTCCTAGCCCAAAGTGATCAACCCGCCTCGCCCCCGAGAGTGCCGGGACCACAGGTGTGAGCCACCACGTCCAGCCCCCACATTGCTTCTGGCCTCCATGGTAGACCTCCCAGACGGAGCGGCCGGGCAGAGGCGCTCCTCACTTCCCAGACGGGGCGGCCAGGCAGAGACGCTCCTCACTTCTTCCCAGACGATAGGTGGCCGGGCAGAGGCGCCCCTCACTTCCCAGACAATGGGTGGCCAGGCAGAGGCGCTCCTCACTTCCCAGACGATGGGTGGCCGGGCAGAGATGCTCCTCACTTCCCAGACGATGGGTGGCCGGGCCGAGGCGCTCCTCACTTCCCAGACGGGGCGGCCGGGCCGAGGTGCTCCTCATTTCCCAGTCGGGGCGGCCGGGCAGAGGCGCTCCTCACTTCCCAGACGGGCGGCCGGGCAGAGGCGCTCCTCACTCTTCCCGGACGGGGGGCGGGCAGAGGCGCTCCTCACTTCTTCCCGGATGGGGCGGCCGGGCAGAGGCGCTCCTCACTTCTTCCCGGACGGGGCGGCCGGGCAGAGGCGCTCCTCACTTCCCAGACGGGGTGGAGCCGGCCTATTTTATTACTATTTTTTTTTTTTTTTGAGACGGAGTCTCGCTGTCACCCAGGCTGGAGTGCAGTGGCGCAATCTTGGCTCACTGCAGGCTCTGCCTCCTGGGTTCACGCCATTCTCCTGCCTCAGCCTCCTGAGTAGTTGGGACTACAGGCACCCACCACCACGCCCGGCTAATTTTTGTATTTTTAGTAGAGACGGGGTTTCACCGTGTTAGCCAGGATGGTCTCGATCTCCTGACCTCGTGATCCGCCCGCCTTGGCCTCCCAAAGTGCTGGGATTACAGGCGTGAGCCACCACGCCCGGCCCTTTTATTACTATTTTTTAAGGGATTAGGTTTTACTATGTTGTTCAGGCTGGTCTTGAACTTCTGGGCTCAAGCAATCCTCCCACCTCATCCTCCTAAATTGTTGGAATTACAGGTGTGAGCTACTGCACCTGGCCTGTAGTTGCTTTTTAAAAAACAGACATTTCGGAACTATTTCTGTAGTATCTGTGTTCTTTGTCATGTTTGGCCACTGAAGTCTCTGTTCTCTGATTTTAGTGGTTAGCTAATTATTGGAGAGACATTTCCTTAAACTGCAACAACGACAAAATCTTCTAGTCTTTGCCAAACAGTGCTCTGTGTGCCTAATGAGGCGCACCTTTAACACTCAGACAATTTACAACTCTACCTTAGCCTTCCCTTCCTGCTTGTGCAGCATTTCAAGGTTTCAAGGTCAGCCAGAGGTGAAAAGCTTGGGGCCTTCTCAGAACTTTCCCAAGCATGTACACAACCCTACACAGGCCAATGGCTTTCTACATTCCCAGGAATTTGTTGGAACATTTCAAGGCTTCTACAGATATGTCCATCAGATTTTCGTTTTAAGATTTTTTGTTTCTTATTGTTTACCCCAACTGTTGTCCATTGACTTCGGCAGTAGCAACATTAAAACAAACGTAAATTTTTTTTTTTCTTTACAAATGTTCCCTCTCCCACTCCGTGTTAGTCCATTCTTGCATTGCTGTAAAGAAATACTCGAGGCTGGGTATAAATAAAAGAGGTTTAATTGGCTTATGGTTCACAGGCTATCTGATAAACATGGTGCCAACATCTGCTCAGCTTTTGGTGAGGGCTTCATAGCAGAAGGTGATGGAGCCAGCACATCACCTGGCAAGAGCGGGAGCAAGGAGGTGCCACACAGGTTTTTGTTTTTTTTTTTGAGATGGAGTTTCGCTCTGTCGCCCAGGCTGGAGAACAGTGGCGTGATCTCGGTTCACTGCAACCTCCACCTCCCGGGTTCAAGCGATTCTCCTGCCTCAGCCTCCCAAGTAGCTGGGACTACAGGCATGCACCACTATGCCTGGCTAATTTTTGTATTTTCAGTAGAGACGGGGTTTCTCCACGTTGGCCAGGCTAGTCTTGAAGTCCTGACCTCAAGTGATCCGCCCACCTTGGCCTCCCAGAGTGCTGGGATAACAGGTGTGAACCACTGCACTCAGCCTGGGAGTTACATTTTTTTTGTTGTTGTTTTTGAGACAGGATCTCAGTGTCATCCAGACTGGAGTGCAGTGGCGCAATCTCGGCTCACTGCAACATCCACCTTCCAGGTTCAAGCAATTCTTCAACCTCAGCCCCCTGAGGAGCTGGGACTACAGGTGCACACCACCACACCCGGCTACTTTTTGTATTTTTTTTTTTTTTTTGTAGAGATGGGGTCTCAACATGTTGTCCAGGCTGCTCTCAAACTCCTGAGCTCAAGTGAATCTCCTGCCTCAGCCTCCCAAAGTGCTGGGATTACAGGTGTGAGCCGCTGTGCCTGGCAAGGGATGACATTTTAACATGAGATTTGGAGGGGACAAACATCCAAATCTTTCCTTCAACTATCAGAGATGCTTTCAGGGCTTTGCCAGTTCTGAAAAGGAAAGACAAATATTCTGTGTGGGGTCTTCCCAGGCATCACTTAACAATCATAGAATGACTCTTCTTTAGGTTATAAGGTTTTGAATGAGTTCTAGCTTCATTCTGCTTCCTCCCTGTGGGAAATGTGGGCTGTTATTTTCCAGGGTTCCTGCTGAGCTAGGGAGTGGGAGATAGGACTAGGATAAGTTAAAATTCCTCAAGTCTTGCCGTTTTTATCGAGAGTCACTTTTCTTGAATAAATGCTCCTTGAGTTGCTGCAAGCCTTTGGTTAATTTCCAGAATTGTGAAAAAACTGCTTCTTATGGTTTTTGTTAGTTTTTTCATTGTTTTTATGGAGGGGTGGAATTTTTGAATTCCTTTTTTTTTTTTTTTTGAGATGGAGTCTCGCTCTGTCGCCCAGGCTGGAGTGCAATGGCGCCATCTAGGTTCTCTGCAACCTCCGCCTCCTGGATTCAAGCGATCCTCCTGTGTCAGCCTCCCAAGTAGCTGGGATTACAAGTGCCTGCCACCACGCCTGGCTAATCTTTGTATTTTTAGTAGAGATGGGGTTTCACCACGTTGGTCGGGCTGGTCTCGAACTCCTGACCTCAAGTGATCCACCCACCGCGGCCTCCCAAAATGCTGGGATTACAGGTGTGAGCCACTGTGCCCGGCCTGAATTATTTAATCCACCATTTTGCTGATGTTAACTGGATACAGTATTTCTTATCACACTTCTTCCCCAGAGCAATCATGCAAGAAATGTATTGCTGCCTCCATCTTAAAAGGGAGGAAACTTATTCTATCTTTGGTGTATTAGTTCAGCAACCATGAGAGAAACCAAGAGAACTGTTTTTTTGCACATAAAATGCTTGATAAGCATAGTAGCTCTGCTCTTCAAATGCAGCAGGTTACAGGCATCTATGTTCTGGTTGCTCAGCCATTTCTAGACGGTTGCTCTCACCACTGCCTTCCAGCCATTAAGCAGGGGGAATGGGAAGAGATCATGCCTGTCTTTTCCACACATCGACCAGTGCCCACTTCCCTTCCATCGGCTGGAACTGGTCAGAAACAGCTGGCAGAGGGCTCTCTGGGTCTCTTTTCCTTCAAGTGTGAAATAAGAATGTCAACGATAGGCCGGGCGCGGTGGCTCATGCCTGTAATCCCAGCACTTTGGGAGGCCGAGGTGGGCGAATCATGAGGTCAGGAGATCAAGACCATCCTGGCCAACATGGTGAAACACTGTCTCTACTAAAATACAAAAAATTAGCCTGGCGTGGTGGTGCATGCCCGTAGTCCCAGCTATTCGGGAGGCTGAAGCAGGAGAATTGCTTGAACCTGGGAGGGAGAGGTTGCAGTGAGCCGAGATCACGCCACTGCACTCCAGCCTGACAAAACAGCAAGACTCTGTCAAAAAAAAAAAAAAAAAAAAGAATGTCAATGATATTGAAGTTATACATTTGACTACCGTAACAAAAAAACACAAAATAACACAGCTTGAATAACACAGAAGATGTAATGTCTCACCCTGAAAGTCTTCACAGGTGGTTGGAATGGAGTATGGTGGCTCCATGTCAAGGATTCAGGCTCCTTCTGTCTCGTTGTGTCCTCTATCTGCTGGTCCAAGACAGCCCTCAATTGTGCATTCCAGTGAAATGAGAGAAAAAGGGAAAGTTCTCACTCTTTTCCTTTAAGGGATGACTCAGAAATTGACTATAATCCTGCACAGTCTAAGTAATGATGTAGGCTAAAAAAAAAAAAAAATAAAGAAAGAGAGAGAGAAAAACGAGGCTGGGGACAGTAGCTCATGCCTGTAAGACCAACACTTACAGGCTGACTCAAAAGGATCACTTAAGCTCAAGAGTTTGAGGCCAGCTTGGGTAACGTAGTGAGAACCCATCTATACCAAACATTTTAAAATTTTGCTGGGCATGGTAGCAAGCACCTATACTCTTAGCAACTTGGGAGGCTGAGGCAGGAGGATCATTTGAGCCCAGGAGCTGGTGAGCTATGATAGTACCGCTCCACACCAGCCAGAGTAATAATGAGAGACCCCCTCCCGCACCTCCCCCAAAAATGAATGACTACATTATTTCCACTCACATTCCAGTGGCCAGAACTTAGTCACATGGCCACACCGAGCTGCAAGGAAACCTGGGAAATGTAGTCTCTGGTTGGGCAGTCATGTGCCAGGCTAAGTCTTCTGTAACTGTCCAAGCTGGGAGAATGGATCCTACCACATGCATCCCTCCTGAACCACAGATTGGCAAGAGTCGCGCGACACTTTATGTGATATAAAGTAATGATGACCAGAGGCCACATGGTGTCATGGTTTAAAACAAGGGTTCTAAATCTAGATTCTGATGAGGTCACCTAATGTGCTGAGTACCTGGGAAGACAAGAGATATCCCATTTCTGAGACCCATTTGTCTCACTTGTAAAATAGGCCAAATAACCTCAAGAGGTGGAGTTGTGAAGAATACAAGACAAGACAAGTGCTTGGTGCATAGCAATTGTTCATATCAAAGGATATACAAATATCCTTTGTAATTCACCAGTTCCTGGAGAGAAAGACAGGGCATGTGTTTTCAAAGTTTATCTTTTTATGCTGTGGACCCCAAGGCCTTTTTTTTTTTTTAGACGGATACTCGCTCTGTCGCCCAGATTGGAGTACGGTGGTGCAATCTCAGCTCACTGCAGCCCCCGCTTCCCAGGTTCAAGCAATTCTCCTGCCTCAGCCTCCCAAGTAGCTGGGATTAAAGGCACGCACCACCATGCCTGGCTAATTTTTGTATTTTTAGTAGAGTTGGGGTTTCACCATGTTGGCCAAGTTGGTCTTGAACTCCTGACCTCAAGTGATCCACCCACCTCGGCCTCCCAAAGTGCTGGGATTACCAGAGTGAGCCACAGCGCCCAGCCCCCAAGGACATTTAGCTCAGTGTTTGGTTGAGTCCATCCTTCCTCCACGTGTCTGAGCACCCCACCTCCATCCCCCATTCCCTCCTGGATCCTATTTTTCTCCCAGCCCACCATGAAGAAAGGTCCTTTATCCCCTGGGTTTGCCGTGCAGGAATGCTAAGAATCAGCGGTAGGGCTCTTGACTCCAAGTCACACAGCCATTCCAGGGCAAAATCAAGGTGTAAAGACAGCCTCCCAGTTCTGGAATTTTTCTTGGGCTTGGGGCTTGCCCCCACATACCCACTAACTCACCTGTCTCCCATTTTTCCCCAGAGTGGGGTCAACAGTGGATTGGTCCGTGCCAAAGACTCCATCACAAGCTTGAAGGAAAAAACCAACCGGGTTAACCAGCACGTGCAGTCTCTGCAGGTGTGAGGACCCCCTATATCCAACACCTGCCCTTCCTCCGGGGCCAAGTTCCCTTCTTGGAGCCTGCCTCCAGCAGAATGCACCCATAGCTCAGTTGGGGAGCTTGAGGCTCAGAAGAAAGAGGAACCTTCCCAGGCCCAGATCTTCTTTTCCACAGGCTGTCCTCTTGTGTCCTTGGCTAACTTCTTCTCCTTCCATGCTTCAGAGCGAGTGTTCTGTGCTGAGCGAGAATCTGGAGAGAAGGCGGCAAGAAGCAGAAGAGTTGGAGGGGTACTGCATTCAACTCAAGGTGAGCCAGTGGGATGCAGGAGTGGGTGGGGAGAGGGGAATGGGAGTAAGAAGAGGGTGGGAGAAAGAGGGGAGGAGGCTGGGTGCAGTGGCTCACATCTGTAATCCCAGCACTCTGGGAGGCCGAGGCAGGCAGATCACCTGAGGTCAAGAGTTTGAGACCAGCCTGGCCAACATGGTGAAACCCCGTCTCTACTAAAAATACAAAAATTAGCCAGGTGTGGTGGCGGGCACCTGTAATCCCAGCTACTTGGGAGGCTAAGGCAGGAGAATTGCTTGAATCCAGGAGGTGGAAGTTGCAGTGAGCCAAGATTGTGCCACTGCACTCCAGCCTGGGTGACAGAGCGAGACTCAGTCTCAAAAGAAAAAAAAAAGAAAAGAAAAGAAAGGGGAGAAATGGAATGGGTGGACCGAAGAGAGGTGGGAGGAAGTGGAGGGGTACCACTCTGGCACATCTGGCTAAGGAGGAAGCCATCCCTTTAGCCAAGGAAATGAGCTGGTGAGTGCGTCTTGTATTGGGGGGCTGGGAGGCCTGCAGCCTGTATGGAAACAGACAGGCTAAGGGTTGTGAGGCGGAACTGGAATGGGAAGGCAGGGCCCTCGCCCTGGTGTCTGACCCAGGAGAACTGCTGGAAGGTGACCCGGTCTGTGGAAGATGCTGAAATCAAAACCAACGTCTTGAAGCAGAATTCTGCCTTGCTGGAGGTAAGGGCTAGGGGGCAGTCCCAGGATTTGTGGGAGGAGGTCAGATCCACGAGGGACTCAAGATACACTTTTAGGTGGAACTCCCTGCCCCGACACCACCACCATACTGCACCTTCGTGCACATAGTCATCCTTAGAACTCACTGATAAGAGGGATTCAACTGAGGCTCCAACACCCAGATGGGGGACTCTTGCCCTGCAGTCACATTCAGGTCCCAGAAAGAGACTCGAGCTGGACTTCAAGTGAGAAGGCCTGTCCTGTCCACATGCCCACTCATTTTCCAACAAAATGCTGAGAAAGCTTCAGTTGTTCTTGCCAAATGGCCAGGACTGGTATTTGACGCCTGGGAGGCTTGGAGGGCCAGGTGGATACCTGGAGGCAGGCTGTGGGAGGTTAGCAGGAATTGGAGTCCAACTGGGCCTCAAATGGTGCCTCCCCTCCCTAATGACAGACAGTGAGACTTCTTGTCGCCACAGGCGTTCTACTTCCAATCTCGGGGAGTACTAGAGCGGATTTGTGGGGGAGGTGGTTGCGGGAGGAAAGCGGCTGGACGCTGTGACCCCGTCCTCCCTTACCGCCCAGGAGAAGCTGCGCTACCTCCAGCAGCAGCTGCACGATGAGACGCCGCGACGGCAGGAGGCCGAGCTGCAGGAGCCGCAGGAGAAACAGAAGCCGGAGGCTGGCCTCTCCTGGAACGGCCTGGCCCCCGCCGCCACGTCCCAGGGCTGCCCTGGCCCGCCAGGGAGTCCCGACAAACCCTCGCGGCCGCGCGGCCTGGTCCCCGCAGGCTGGGGAATGGGGCCTCGGGCAGGCGAGGGCCCCTACGTGAGAGAGCAGGAATTGCAGAAGGTGTTCACCGGCATCGAGGAGTTGAGGTGGGCGGGACAGAGGGGCGGAGCCTCGAAACGAGATGGGCGGGGACTCAGGGGTGGAGCCTCGAGGAGCTGCGGTGGGCGGGACCCAAGGGAAGTGGTTATCAAGGAACGGGATTCTCAACGAGCTGAGGTGGGCGGTGACATGGGTGGAGCCTCGGGGACCTGAGGTGGGCGGGAACATGGGAGGAGCCTCGAGGAACGAAGGTGGGTAGAGACACGGGAGGAGTCCACAGGAGCTGTGGTGGGCGGGGACACAGGGGAGGAGCCTCAAATTTTTTTTTTTTTTTTTTTTTTTTTGAGGCGGAGTCTCGCTTGTCGCCCAGGCTGGAGTGCAGTGGCGCCATCTTGGCTCACTACAAGCTCCGCTTCCCGGGTTCATGCCATTCTCCTGCTTCAGCCTCCCAAGTAGCTGGGACTACAGGCGCCTGCCACCACGCCCTTCTAATTTTTTGTATTTTTAGTAGAGACGGGGTTTCACCGTGTTAGCCAGGATGGTCTTGATCTCCTGGCCTCGTGATCCGCCCGCCTCAGCCTCCCAAAGTGCTAGGATTACAGGCCTCCCAAAGAACTAGGAGGGGCATGCTAGGCGCCTGGCCTAGATCTTAACCGGAAGGCGACAAGGTTGGGGTCTCCAAGAGCAGAGGAGGGAGTGCCCCGAAGGCAGTGACCTGAGCAAGGGAGGGACAGAATGAGGAACTTTTGAGTTCTGGGCTGCTGGGAGGCAGGTCTAGGCCTGGCGAAACTGAGGTGGGCGGGGCTTAGGAGAGGAGTGGTCCTGGAGGCACCAAGTGGGGCAGAGTAGGGTGGGCAGTGCCTTGGGGGGGCCAGTGTCTGGAGGAGCCCAGGTAGAGGCTGGGGACCTGACCAGGAAAGGGCCAAGATAGACAATAAAGGAAGGGGATAAAGGCGGGGCTCTGGAGGACACGACCAAATTTCACCAAATGGAGGGTGCAAGAAAATTTGGAGACCTGGGTGGGTCTGGAGCCACGGGCATGGTCTCAGTGGGGCGACATAGGTGAGTTGTGTCCCACCTATCTCGTGGGGGTAGGTGGGGACCTGTCGAAGCCTAGCCCCTACCCATTCACCCGCTCTGCCCCTCCAGGAGAGAGGTGTCCTCGCTGACCGCCCGGTGGCATCAGGAGGAGGGGGCGGTGCAGGAAGCCCTGCGGCTGCTCGGGGGCCTCGGCGGCAGGGTCGACGGCTTCCTAGGCCAGTGGGAGCGGGCACAGCGCGAACAGGCACAAACAGCGCGGGGCTTGCAGGAGCTGCGAGGTCGGGCGGATGAGCTGTGCACCATGTGAGGATTGGGGCAAGTGCATGGGAAGACCGGAAGGGGCAGGGCGATCCCAACCCGAGGGCGGGGTCTTGAGGGAAATGGGTAGGCCAATCAGCTATGGCCAGGCATTCCAGAACATATACCGACATCGGGAAACACCAATTAGAGAGCAGGAAGGGTTGCGTCAGCCCTAATAAGGCCTGAGGGGTGGAATCAATTAGAGAAGGGGTGTGGTCTATAGCTTAAAAGGGCAAAGGGTGGGGTCAAGTGGGATCCAAGAAAGTCAATTAGAGAACTAGGAGGGGCATTCCAAACCGTAATCTACAAAAGGTGGCCCAGCGAGGTGGCTCACATCTATAATCCCAGCACATTGGGAGGCCGACGTGGGCGGATTACTTGAGGCCAGGAGTGCAAGACCAGCCTGTGCCACATAGCGGAGACCCCATCTCTACAAACAATTTAAAAATTAGCTGGGAGTGGTGTGGTGTCGCACCCTGACAGTCCTAGCCACTCGGGAGGCTAAGGCAGGAGTGATCGCTTGAGCCCAGGAGTTCAAGGCTTCAGAGAGCTATGATGGTGCTGCTGCACTCCAGCCTGGGCCACAGAGCCAGACCCTGGCTGGAGACACAAGTGGGCTAATAATGGGTGGAGTCTTGCCAGGGTTATACCGCTGAAGAGACGACCCGGCAGCACTGGTTACTCATGCCTCAGGGTGGAGCGGTCAGCAGTGTCTGTGGCTTCACTGAGGAGCGAACTGGAGGGGCTGGGCCCACTGAAACCCATTCTGGAGGAGTTCGGGCGGCAATTTCAGAACTCTCGAAGAGGGCCTGACCTCTCTATGAACCTGGATCGGTCCCACCAAGGCAACTGTGCCCGCTGTGCCAGGTAACGGGGCTGGGCCTGCCTCTGGGAGCCTTGTGAATAGAACATTAAAGGAGATGAGGAAGGAGATGGGACATTAGTGAAGGGTGGGGCGCTGTTCATTTTGGGAGACAAGGCATCCCAGTGCATTGTAGAAACAGTCGGTCCTGCTGCACTAGAAGCCTCATTTGTTCCCACTCTACAAGTTAAAATCAGTGTCTTGTGGAACTCAGGAGAAACTTGGTACAGGCCGGGCGTGGTGGCTCACACCTGTAATCCCAGCACTCTGGGAGACCAAGGTGGGCAGATCACTGGGTGTCAGGAGTTCGAGACCAGCCTGGCCAACGTGGTGAAACCCCGTATCTACTAAAAATACAAAAATTAGCCGGGCGTGGTGGCCCGTGCCTGTAATCCCAGCTACTCAGGAAGTTGGGGCATGAAATTCACTTGGACCAGGCCGGGTGTGGTGGCTCATGCCTGTAATCCCAGCACTTTGGGAGGCCAAGGCAGGTGGATCACAAGGTCAGGAGATCGAGACCATCCTGGCTAACACGGTGAAACCCTATTTCTACTAAAAATACAAAAAAAATTAGCCGGGCGTGGTGGCGGGTGCCTGTAGTCCCAGCTACTAGGGAGGCTGAGGCAGGAAAATGGCGTGAACCCAGGAGGTGGAGCTTGCAGTGAGCCGAGATTGCGCCACTGCATTCCAGCCTGGGAGACAGAGCGAGACTCTATCTCAAAAAAAAAAAAAAAAAGAAAAGAAAAGAAATTCACTTGGACTTGGGAGGCGGAGGTTACAGTGAGCCGAGATCACGCCACTGCACTCCAGCCTGGTAGGTAGAGTGAAACTGTCTCAAAAAATAAAAATAAGGCCGGGCGCGGTGGCTCACGCCTGTAATCCCAGCACTTTGGGATGCCGAGGTGGGTGGATCACGAGGTCAGGAGATCGAGACCATCCTGGCTAACACGGTGAAACCCTGTCTCTATTAAAAATACAAAATATTAGCCAGACGTGGTGGCGGGCGCCTGTAGGCCCAGCTACTCACGAGGCTGAGACAGGAGAATGGCCTGAACCCGCAAGGCGGAGCTTGCAGTGAGCCGAGATTGCCCCACTGCACTCCAGCCTGGGCGACAGAGCAAGACTCCGTCTCAAAAAACAAAACAAAACAAAAAATAAAAATAAAAAGGCTGGACGCAGTGGCTCACGCCTGTTATCCCAGCACTTCGGGTGGCCAAGACAGGCAGATCACTGAGTTCAGGAGTTTGAGACCAGCCTGGCCAACATGGTGAAACCCCATCTCTACTAAAAATACAAAAATTAGCCGGGCGTGGTGGTGAGCGCCTGTAATCCCAGCTACTCGGGAGGCTGAGGCCGAAGAATCTCTTGAACCTGGGAAGTGGAGGGTGCAGTGAGCCAAGATCGTGCCATTTCACTCCAGCCTGGGCGACAGCAAGACTCCATTTCAAAAAAAAAAAAAAGAACTTGGTACATTATGAGCATCATATTTCCAGTGCATTGTGGGAAGGCTGGGATGTGAACATGAGGGGAGGCAGGGTTTCAGTGCACTGAGGGGGAAGTGAGACCTTGGTGTATTGTGGGAGCCAAGGGTTACACCATTTTTGGTCCATTGTAGGAAAGGGGGACTCACAGTACAACATGAAATCGAGTTTCACTAGTGTATTATGGGAAGTGTTAGTTCTTGACGGCCTTTGGAAACTGAGGGCTGTCTGGTGCCCTTAGGAATAGTGACTCTGGCTGGGCGTGGTGGCTTACGCCTGTAATCCCAGCACTTTGGGAGGCCAAGTGGGAGGATCACTGGAGGTCAGGAGTTTAAGACCGGCTTGGCCAACATGGTGAAACCCCATATCTACTAAAAACACAAAAATTAGCCAGGCATGCTGGTGGGTGCCTGTAATCCCTGCTACTCAGGAGGCTGAGGCAGGAGAATCGCTGAATTCAGGAGGCAGAGGTTGCAGTGAGCCAAGATCGTACCACTGCACTCCAGCCTGGGTGACAGAGTGAGACTCCATCTCAAAAAAAAAAAAAAAAAAAAAAAAAAAAGGCCAGGCCCGGTGGCTCATGCCTGTAATCCCAGCACTTTGGGAGGCCGAGGTGGGCAGATCATAAGGTCAGGAGATCAAGACCATCCTGGCTAACATGGTGAAACCCCGTCTCTACTAAAAATACAAAAATCAGCCGGGTGTGGCGGCACATGCCTGTAGTCCCAGCTACTTGGGAGGCTGACGCAGGAGAATCGCTTGCACCCGGGAGGTGAAGGTTGCAGTGAGCCAAGATTGTGCCACTGCACTCCAGCCTGGGTGACAGAGCCAGACTCCGTCTCAAAAAAAAAAGGAGTAGTGATCCCCACAGCACCATGGAAACCAAGGCAAAGCTGGTGCACAGTCCATGCTGGGAAGGTTGCATAGGGTGCGTACTGGAAACGAGGCCAAATGGAGGCTCCACAGGTGAGCATGGGGCATCCTGGAGTTGGTACTGGGCTTCTTTATCTGGTGACCACCCCTCCCCCAGCCAGGGGTCGCAGTTGTCCACGGAGTCCCTGCAGCAGCTGCTGGACCGAGCGCTGACCGTGCTAGTGGACGAGGTGAAGCAGAGGGGCCTGACTCCTGCCTGTCCCAGCTGTCAGAGGCTACACAAGAAGATTCTGGTACCAGGGAATATGGGCCACCATGTCCCACTTTACTTTTCTGTTGGGGCAAGGGGAGGGCAATCCCGGACTCAAGGGTATGCTGGTGTGTGGCAGAAGGGGAAGGGCTGAGGTGGGAGCAGCAGGCACTGGGGGAGGACTTGGCCCTAATGCATGGGGAGACGGACAAGCAGTTTGGTGGTGAGTGAGTCACAGGCCAATCATTATGAAACCTCGGAAGATGGACTTGGGCCTAAAGCATGATGGGACTTTGGATCTAGTGCATTGTGGGACACGAGACAGACACCAGTCTAAAGCTTCACAGAACATAGGCCTGATTTTCTCTAAACTTTTAGAGAGGCAGTGCATTGTACAAGATCATTGGGGTCAGCTATATTGAGGTAAAATAGGAGACCCAGTGACTGTAGGTCCCAGTTAGCTGATGCGTTATGGGAAATGGAACCACAACTCTTCCTGGGGCATTGCACGACACACTCAGCCCAATAGTTGGTGGAACTTGAGCCCTAGTGCACTGTATTATGGGATGTTGACCTAATGTACTATGGGATTACGTTGTAGTGGGTGAGACGGACAAGTGAGGCATTGTGGGACATTGATGTAGCCGAGCTATAAGACTAATACATGAGAGAACATGGGGCTTGGTGCAGTTGGACATAGAGAACCAGGGCACTAAGGACTGTTTTTTGTTTGTTTTTGTTTTTTTTGAGATGGAGTCTCGCTCTGTCGCCCAGGCTGGAGTGCAGTGGCGCAATCTCGGCTCACTGCAAGCTCCGCCTCCTGGGTTTACGCCGTTCTCCTGCCTCAGCCTCCCGAGTAGCTGGGACTACAGGCGCCCGCCCCCATGCCTGGCTAATTTTTTGTATTTTTAGTGGAGACAGGGTTTCACCATGTTAGTCAGGATGGTCTCGATATCCTGACCTCATGATCCGCCTGCCTCGGCCTCCCAAAGTGCTGGGATTACAGGCGTGAGCCACTGCGCTCGGCCTTTTTTTTTTTTTGGAGACAGAGTCTCGCTCTGTTGCCCCAGGCTGGAGTGCAGTGGCGCCATCTTGGCTCGTTGCAACCTCCACCTCCCAGGTTCAAACGATTCTTGTGTCTCAGCCTCCTGAGCAGCCAGGATTACAGGCATACGCCACCACGCCCAGCTAATATTTGTAGTTTTAGTAGAGATGGGGTTTCACCCTGTTGGCCAGGCTGGTCTCAAACTCCTGACCTTAAGTGATACACCCGTGTCGGCCTCCCAAAGTGCTGGGATTACAGGTGTGAGCCACTGCACCCGGCCAGGACTTTTGTGTGAGAGGTGCTGGTCTAATGCTTAAGGAGATGTGGGGTCTTCTAAATTATGGAATATAGGAGGTCACCATGTGGTAGGATACTGGGGCACATACACATATCAAACGTAGGATAGTTCATGAGCTTAGGGGACAGATGATAGGCACTGATAGTGCTTGCTGGGACATAGGTCAGTGCATCATGGGACAGACAATAGGACAGACACAGATTTAGTCCACAATGGAATCTGGAGACCAGTGCATTGTGGGATGCTGGGGTCAGTCTCAAGCCCAAGGCATGATGGGAAATTCTGAGGGAGAAATGTGGGCCCCATGGGACCTTACCCTTTGCCCTCCGCAATCCAGTTCCCCCTCCACCCCCAGCCCAGTCCAGCAAGCCCAGCTACGCCTACGCTCCTCTCCCCAGGAGCTGGAGCGCCAGGCCTTAGCCAAACACGTCAGGGCAGAGGCCCTGAGCTCCACCCTTCGGCTGGCCCAAGACGAGGCCCTGAGGGCCAAGAACCTACTGCTGACAGACAAGATGAAGCCGGAGTGAGGAAGGAGGCTGAGGGCGTGGGAGGAGGGTGAGAGCTTGGGGAAAGGGCCTGATCTCCCCTTCCACTCCAACACCCCAGCACCTAGCCATGCCGCCATCAACTCCCTGCTGCTTCATGACAGGGAGAAGATGGCCACTCTGGACCATCTACACTTGAAGATGTGCTCCCTCCACGATCATCTCAGCAACCTGCCACTTGAGGGGTCCACGGGAACAATGGGGGGAGGCAGCAGTGCAGGAACTCCCCAAAAACATGAGGGCTCAGCCCCTGAACAATAAATGGCCTCTCATGCTGGCATGAATTCTGTCTGCTTTTTGGCACCAGAGGCCTAGTGAATTGCCCACACACCATGCACTCCCTCTATGCCCGATGTGATTTATTTATTGTAATTAATTAATTAACTTTATTATTCTTTTTGAGACAGATTCTCACTCTGTCGCCCAGGCTGAAGTGCGTGTGATCTTGGCTCACTGCAACCTCCACATCCTGGGTTCAAGCAATTCTCCTGTCTCAGCCTCCCGAGTAGCTGGGATTACATTCGCACACCATCACGCCCGGCTAAGTTTTTGTATTTTCAGTAGAAACAAGGTTTCCCCATGTTGCCCAGGCTGGTCTCAAACTCCTGAGCTCAGGCAATCTGCCTGCCTTGGCCTCCCAAAGTGCTAGGATTACAGGTGTGAACCACTACACCCAGCCCACTGTGATTTACTTAATTTTCAGCAAACGGGATGTCGTGGTCCCCAGAGAGGTGCTGATGGTGGTGCAGCTCTTTGAGATGGCAATGGTGGTAGAAACAAGGTTCTGTGGTATAGTATGGGTCTGTCAAGTCAACATTTTTTAGGCTGATTATTACTGGATAACTATATTAGTTGTCTATTGTGTAAAAATACCCCATAAGTTAGTTGCTTAAGATAACAAATGTATCTCAACTTCTCAAGGTCAGAAATACAATCAGTTAACCTCACTCCTGGAGTTAGGTCCTGGCTCAGATCCTCATGAAGTTAGAGTCAAGATGTCAGCCAGGACGAGAGGCGGTGGCTCACACCTGTAATCCCAGCACTTTGGAAGGCTGAGGCAAGTGGATCACTTGAGACCAGGAGTTTGAGACCAGCCTGGCCAACACGGTGAAACCCTGTCTCTACTAAAAATACAAAAATTAGCCAGGCACGCACCTGTAGTCCCAGCTATTCGGGAAGCTGAGGCACGAGAATCGCTTGAACCCGGGAGGCAGAGGTTGCAGTGAGCCGAGATTGTGCCATTGCACTCCAGCCTGGGTGACAGAGTGAGACTCCGTCTCAAAACAAACAAACAAACAAACAAACAAAAAAACCACAAACAGCAACAACAAAAAACATTGAAAAATTGAGATAGGGTCTCACTATGTTGCCCAGGCTTGTTTGAAACTCCTAGACTCAAGGGATCCTCCTGCCTTGGCCTCCCAAAGTGCTGGGATTACAGGCATGAGCCACTGTGCCCAGCCTGACAATGTTTTTTTTATACCCAGGGCTTTTCACCCATAGGTTTAATATCCCTCCCCCCAGTACACCTCTGAGCTCAGAGGGAAAGCACAGAGTTATATTTCCCTCCATAAAAGACAGAATAGGGAATTGGCAGTTCCTCAAAGTAAAAATACCCTCTCTAACAGACAGAATATACCTGGAAATACCCTCTGTGTCTGGCAGAATAGCCAATTTCTTCAGGTGAAAATGAGGCAATAGGCCGGGCGCAGTGGCTCACACCTGTAATCCCAACACTTTGGGAGGCCGAGGCGGGCAGATCACTGGAGGTTAGGAGTTTGAGACCAGCCTAGCCAGCATGGTGAAACCCTGTCTCCACTAAAAATACAAAACTTAGCTGGGCATGGTGGAGTGCCCCTGTAATCTCAGCTACTAGGGAGGCTGAGGTAGGAGAATCGCTTGAACCTGGGAGGTGGAGGTTGCCATTAGCCAAGATCACGCCACTGCACTCCAGCCTGGGCAACAGAGTGAATGAGACTCTGTCTCAAAAAATAAAATAATAAAGAGAAAAAAATGCAAATCCAGAAGATATTGCAAGAAACATATGAAGTAAAGTGGTTAGAATAATTTGGTAAACTCTTCTGTTGTCTTAAAATGAAACTTCAGTGTAAGAAACAGAAAAATAGGCCGGGTGCAGTGGCTCACGCCTGTAATCCCAGCACTTTGGGAGGCCGAGGCGGGTGGATCACGAGGTCAGGAGATCGACACCATCCTGGCTAACACGGTGAAACCCCGTCTCTACTAAAAATACAAAAAAATTAGCCAGGCGAGGTGGTGGGCGCCTGTAGTCCCAGCTACTCAGGAGGCTGAGGCAGGAGAATGGCATGAACCCCAGGGGGCAGAGCCTGCAGTGAGCCGAGATCATGCCACTGCACTCCAGCCTGGGCAACAGCAAGACTCCGTCTCAAAAAAAAAAAAAAAAAAAGAAACAAAAATACATCCTCAATAGTTAAGAATTTAAAGTCTAGATTATATCCACATTTTGGGGTTTGAGGAGGGAGAGATAAACTGAAGTAATATAATACATGAAGATGATAAACACAGTGTCAATTATATCAATCATTAAATGTAAATTAACAAGACTTCAGTTAAAAGACAAAGTTTGATAACATGGATTAAAACATATACACACTAAATCCAGATCAATGCTGTTTTATAAGAAACACACTGGCCGGGGGCGGTGGCTCACGCCTGTAATCCCAGCACTTTGGGAGGCTGAGGCGGGAGGATTGCTTGAGCCCAGGAGTTCAAGACCAGCCTGTGCATCATAGTGACCCCGTCTCTGCTAAAAATAAGAAAAAAAATTAGCTTACCGTGGTAGCACGTGCCTATAGTCCCAGATACTAGGGAGACTGAGGTGGGAGGATGGCTTGAGTCTGGGTGGTCAAGGCTGCAGTGAGCTGTGATCGCGCCACTGCACTCCAGCCTGGGTGACAAGAGTGAGACCCCGTCTCAAAAGCAAAAATTAAAACAATTTAAATTTCCACATATCTGAGGATTTTAAATTCCTCTTTTTGACGTTAACTAGAGATCTAATTGCATAGTGATCAGAAACATTGATCTGTATGATACCTGTTCATTGAACTTTATTGGGGCTTTCTTTTGATTTAGTACAGATCAATTTTTATAAGTGTGCTTGAGAAAAAGATGTGTGTGCTTCAATTGCTGAATGGAGAGCACTCTATGGATCTATTGATTGATCCATCCATCCATCCATCCATCCACTTATTTATACTCCTTCCTAGTTCATTTCTCAATGAAAACAATGTTCCTCTGTACTCCCGGCGGTATATACAGGAGAAGAGACAAGTGATTGCACATAACAAGTCTATTCCAGAGTTGCTACCTCCCAAATCCTTCAGATTATTTTATTTATTTATTTATTTATTTATTTATTTATTTATTTATTATTTTTGAGACAGTCTCACTCTGTCACCCAGGCTGGAGTGCAGTGGCATGATCTCAGCTCACTGCAACCTGCAACCTCCACCTTCCAGGTCCAAGCGATTCTCCTGCCTCAGCCTCCTGAGTAGCTAGGATTACAGGTGCGCACCACCATGCCAGGCTAATTTTTGTATTTTTAGTAGAGACGGTTTCACCATGTTGGCCAGGCCGGTCTCAAACTCCTGAGCTCAGCTGATCTGCCTGCCTCAGCCTCCCAAAGTGCTGGGATTACAGGCCTGAGCCACCCACCCCGGCCACTTTATCTTCTCTTCTTGACATTCTACCAGGGAAGTTCTGGGATATTAACCTAATTAAATGCAGGCCATCACTGAACCCAAGTTTTGGTCCACTATTATTAGAGCTACTTACAGCTGCTCAAGCTAGCACATTAAATTCAGAATTAATAAATTAATTCATTCCCATCAAACTTTACATTCTATCCTCCCTGGTCCAACACTGTTAGAATCCGTTGCTACACATACACCCAGGTTTTCGAGCTCTTTGGAAATACACAGCATCTCCATCTCCTTCTGGAGCTGAGATTAAAGTCCTGAGCTCATCATTTTCTTTATGTCGTCTTCCCAGTGTGACAGAAATAGCTGTTCTGTTCCATAGCCCTCATCGCTCCCACTATATTGGTCAAGGTCAGCAGTTAGTTGATTTTCTAAAGTCTTTAAAAATGTTTTTTTTTGCTTTGTTTTGTTTTGTTGTTGTTGTTTTTGGCCGGGCACGGCGGCTTATGCCTGTAATCCCAACATTTTGGGAGGCTGAGTCGCGAAGATCACAAGGTCAGATCAACACCATCCTGGCCAACATGGTGAAACCCCGTCTCTACTGAAATACAAAAAATTAGCCAGGCGTGGTGGCACGTGCCTATAGTCCCAGCTCTCAGTCCCAGAGAGGCTGAGGCAGGGGAATCGTTTGAACCTGGGAGGCAGAGGTTGCAGTGAGCCTAGATCGCGCCATTGCACTCTAGCCTGGCAACAGAGCGAGACCCCCTCTCAAAAACAAACAACAACAACAAAAAAAAAAAGGTTTTTTTTTTTTAGAGACAGAATTTCATTCTGTCACGTAGGCTGGAGTGCAGTGGCACAGCTCCCTGCAGCCTTGAACTCCAGGACTCAAGTAATCCCCTAGCTTCAGCCTCCCAAGTGGCTGGGACTACAGGTGTGCCCTCTATGCCTGGCTAAAGCCTCTTGTTTTTGTTTTTTTGTTTGTTTGTCTGAGATGGAGTTTCTCTCGTTGCCCAGGCTAGAGTGCAATGGCGCCATCTCGGCTCACCGCAACCCTGCCTCCCTGGTTCAACTGCTTCTCCTGCCTCAGCCTCCTGAGTAGCTGAGATTACAGGCATGTGCCAGCATGCCTGGCTAATTTCGTATTTTTAGTAGAGACAGGGTTTCTCCATGCTGGTCAGGCTGGCCTCGAACTCCCAACCTCAGGTGATCCACCCACCTTGGTCTCCCAAAGTGCTGGAATTACAGGCGTGAGCCACTGCACCTGGCCCAAGCTTTTGATTTGTTTACTACAACCTCATTGCAAACAACCAAAGATAGTAAATAATGAATGATGCCACTACATGAAATAACTGTCATCCCGTTTTCCACCTCCCAGGATTCATCACATCATTAAACAGCTCATCAAATAGGTGAATAATCTAATCCCAGATTCCCGTCTTCAGGCTCAGCATCTTTTTTTTTTTTTTTTTTAGACGGAGTTTTACTCTGTTACCCAGGCTGGAGTGCAGTGGCGTGATCTCAGCTCACTGCAACCTCCGCTTCCCAGGTCCGAGCAATTCTCCTGCCTCAGCCTTCCGAGTAGCTGGGATTACAGGCGCCTGCCACCATGCCTGGCTGATTTCTGTATTTTTAATAGAGACAGAGTTTTGCCATGTTGGCCAAGCTGGTCTCAAACTCCTGACCTCAGGTGTAGTTGGCCTCCCACAGTGCTGGGATTACAGGCGTGAGCCACCGCGCTCAGCCCAGCATCTGTTTTCTAAGACCACTGGTAGAGGGAAAAGCAGCTTTATCTTGGATGCTCATCTGTCATGTTGGCGTCTGACTCACCCCAGTTCTGGGAAGGGCCCTAAGATTTCCAGTTTAGGCTGGGCATGGTGGTTCACACCTGTAATCCCAGCACTTTGGGAGGCCGAGGCGGGCGGATCACGAGATCAGGGGATCGAGACCATCCCAGCTAACACAGTGAAACCCCGTCTCTACTAAAAATACAAAAAATTATCCGGGCGTGTTGGCGGGCGCCTGTAGTCCCAGCTACTCGGGAGGCTGAGGCAGGAGAATGGCGTGAACCCAGGAGGTGGAACTTGCAATGAGCCAAGATCGCGCCACTGCATTCCAGCCTGCCGGGCGTGAACCACCGCTCCCAGCCAATCACCTTTTCTTTATGGTCCATAAGCTTTAGGTCTGTGGGGTAACAGTGCAGGGATCTGCTGTCTTTTTTGTTGTTTGTTTGTTTTGATAGAGTCTCATTCTGTCGCCCAGGCTGGAGTGCAATGGCACAATCTCACCTCACTGCAACCTCCACCTCCCAGGCTCAAGCGATTCTTCTGCCTCAGCCTTCTGAGTAACCAGGACTACAGGAGCGCACCACCATGCCCGGCTAATTTTTTGTATTTTTAGTAGAGACGGGGTTTCGCCACGTTGGTCAGGCTGGTTTCAAACTCCTGACTCAGTGATCCACCTGCCTTGGCCTCCCGAAGTGCCGGGATTACAGGCGTGAGCCACCGTGTCCAGCCTTCTGTGTTTGTTTGATTGTTTGTTTGAGACAAGGTCTGGCTGTCTTGCCCAGGCTGGAGTGCAGTGGCACAAAGATGACTCACTGCGGCCTCAACCTCCTGGGCTCAACTGATTCGTCCACCTCAGCCTCCCGAGTAGTTGGGACCACAGGTGCATGCCACCATGCCCGGCTAATTTTTTTATCCTTTGTAGAGACAAGGTCTCACCATGTTGCCCAGGCTGTTTTCAAACTCTTAGGCTCAAGTGATCCACTGGCCTTAGCCTCCCAAAGTGCTAGGATTACAGGCATGAGCCATTGTCCCTGGTCCAGCTTCTGTTCTTAAGTCCCTATTAAATGTTTATTTCTAAGAAACTAGGCCGGGCGTGGTGGTTCACACCTGCAATCCCAGCACTTTGGGAGGCCGAGGCAGGTGGATCACCTGAGGTCAAGAGTGGAGACCAGCCTGACCAACATGGCAAAACCCTGTCTCTACTAAAAATGCAAAAATTAGCTGGGCATGGTGGTGCATGCCTATAGTCCCAGTACTTTGGGAGGCCGAGGCGGGCAGATCACTTGAGACCAGGAGTTCAAGACTAGCCTGGACAACATGGAGAAACACCGTCTCTACTAAAAAACCAAAAATTAGCTGGGAGTGGTGGTGCACACCTGTAACCCAGCTACTCTGAAGGCTGAGGCAGGAGAATCGCTTGAACCTGGGAGGCGGAGGTTGCAGTGAGCCAAGATCGCACCACAGCACCCCAGCCTAGGTGACAGAATAAGACTCTGTCTCAAAAAACTAAAACTAAAAATTAATTACTTCAGGCCGGACGCAGTGGCTCATGCCTGTAATCCCAGCACTTTGGGAGGCCGAGGTGGGCGGATCACCTAAGGTCAGGAGTTTGAGACCAGCCTGGCCAATGTGGTGAAACCCTATCTCTACTAAAAATGGAAAAAATTAGCCGGGCATGGTGGCGGGCACCTGTAATCCCAGCTACTCGGGAGGCTGAGGCAGGAGAATGGCGTGAACCCAGGAGGCAGAGGTTGCAGTGAGCTGAGATCCTGCCACTGCACTCCAGCCTGGGCGACAGAGCAAGACTCTGTCTCAAAAAAAAAAAAAAAAAAATTAATTACTTCAGTCTGATCAAACCTTACATTCCATCCTCCCTGATCCAAAACCCTTAGAATCCACTGCTACACATACCCACAGGTTTGCGAGCTCTTTGGAAA